>NC_053491.1:191118113-191480613 GCF_905171775.1 Rana temporaria
TTACACTGTCGGCTATACCCGAACGCCGAAGCCGCCCGAAAAAAAGGGTCCGGGACTTGTTTTGAGCTTCAGGCGTCTCCATAGCCGACAATGTAAAATCACCCCTCCAGCGTATTGCAGGCTGCAATAGCGGCGGGCGTCTGGCGTGAAAACGCCTAGATGTGAATGGAGCCTTAAGGTAAAAGAAGGCTTATTGTGAACTGGCTCGTCTGCCAGAATGTCCTGGGTCCTTACACCTGCATGGTCCACCAAGTTCAGGTTCCTTGGGAAGCAGTGGAGGTGGAAGGAAGTTCCTGGGGTGTGTAGGAAGTCCATGCCAAACCAGCCTGGAAGGCTCAGGAGGGGACCAATGCTGGAATGCTAGGATGGGAACAGCCAGGCTGGTTTGGCGTGGACTTCCTACACACCCCAGGAACTTCCTTCCACTTCAACTGCTTCCCTGGGAACCTGAACCCGGCAGACCATGCAGGAGTAAGGGCCCAGGACATTCTAGCAGACGTGCCAGTTCATGATAAGCTTTCTTTTACCTTACCTGTTGTAAGTGTTTTTAATCGTTGTACCAATAAACCCCCTGTGAGATTGCACTTAGGTGGCACTTTGCCTTTCTTTCCTTCTTAGGAGTGTGTGTGTGTGTGCCAGTGTTATTTATTAGGGAGGCTCTGATTATGAAAAAATAATACTTACTGTATGTGCTAATATGTACTGTATATTCTTTCAAGAGATGGTTACTGCTACCAAATAGTTAAAATGCAACTAACACCAAGTATAAATAAATGTACCATGTAGTATCAGAACACTGACTGAACTAGCCTGTTGTTTTCTGTGTTTAAATCAGTGAATCATGTATACATTCCCTGTAATACTCATCCATATCACCTTCACACACCCACTGGACCCCATGTTCCTTTTCAATTCATGAGTTTTGGATATGGTTCTTTTTCAATGTAAATGATTTGTCTTAGTATTATAGATCTTCCAAGAGATTGAAATCAACAAGTGCTTCTAATGCTTGGATCCATTCATTACTTCTCAGACATATATAGCTAGATTCATAAAGAGTTAGGCCGGCGTATCAGTAGATACGCCGACCTAACTCGGAATCTGCGCCGACCTAAGTTTAAGTGTATTCTCAAACAGAGATACACTTAAACCTATCTAAGATACGACGGCTTGCGCCGTCCTATCTTAGGGTGCAATAATTAGGCTGGCCGCTAGGTGGCGCTTCCATTGCGGTCGGCGTAGAATATGTAAATCACTAGATACGCCTATTCACGAACGTACGTCCGCCCGTCGCAGTAAAGCTACGCTGTTTCCGTAAGAGATAGGCCGCCTAAAGATAAAGCTGCCCTAGGAGGCGTAGTCAATGTTAAGTATGGCCGTTCCCGCGTCGAAATTTGAAAATTTTACGTTGTTTGCGTAAGTCGTCCGTGAATAGGGATTTACGTCATTTACGTCCACGTCAAAACCAATAGGCCCGTGTGGCGTACTTTGCCGCAATGCACACTGGGATATGTAGGCTGACGGCGCATGCGCCGTTCCAAAATAACGTCAATCACATCAGGTCAACACAAATTAACATAGAACACGCCCCCCTCAGCCTATTTTGAATTAGGCGCCCTTACACCGGCTCGCTTTAGACTACGCCGCCGTAACTTAGCAGGCAAGTACTATGTGAATCATGTACTTGCCTCGCTAACTTACGGCGGCATAGTGTAAACATGATACGCTACGCCGCCGCAAAGTTAGGACGCCCTTTGTGAATCTAGCCCATACACTCCCGTCATTGCAATACAGCTAATGCGTGTATTGGTCCTATAGCTTCAACCATGTATTGGTGTGTAAATGATTTGCAGTTTTGTACTGTATATGCAAGTCTTTGTGCAACCGGATTTTAGCTGTCACTTTTCCAGTGAACATTAGAAGATGAAAGCTAACACCTGGCTAATTGCTTCAGGTAATTGCTCAGTTATTACATTGCTTTAATATATTATGCTTATAGCAGCAGAAACACATGGATATGAAAGAAAGGAATTTATACTCTTTTACCCCCATTGCTGTGCACTTTTTTTTTTTTTATTAAAGGTCAAAATACAACAACATAGTTGTAATAGAAATGGGACATAGCCAAGAGCTCACAAATGAATAACGAATAACATTCTTTTCTTCCATGTTTTTCCTTCACAATAAAGAGTGTTTTTTTTTGTGATGAATAATTAAAGAAAGTCCTTTATTCTAATGTAAGAAAAAATGTATAACAATGCACAAAGTCTAAAAATTGACTTTCGAATCACAGCTTTCAAAATTCTACTGCAAGTCATACCTTCTAAAGTGTCCATTTACTACAACAGATGGCCCAATACATGCTAGAGATGCTTCTGATAGGGCTTATTTTACTGCCACTTTCTCTTCCATGTATATTGTGGCTACAAAAAAACTACGGGACCAAATCTTTCTGGAGTTGAGGAACACGGCGGCCCTTTATTGTATTGATTGGATTGCATAACTTGTTGCAATGCGCCTCAACACACGCAAATCTCCGGCCCTCTAAGTATCAGAGGACATACTTAAAGTTTTTTTTAAACCTAATCATTTTTTACCTCAATGCATTCCTTGCCTTAAGATAAAACATTTTTAGGTATCAGAACACCCACTTGTCCCCTCTTTTACTTACCTGAGCCCTCATTTGATCCAGCGCTGTGCATATATAAACAATATAGCCTGTGCTGGACCAATACAACATAGCAATTTCATGCACCTGCAAGAGTAGATGTCAAATGTCCATAATTTACTGGAAAATGTTATCTCAAGAAACTTTCCAGATTTTTAGACTCCTTTGACATGGGTGGACCGCCTGTCAGTTTTTTAGGCGGACCTGAACGGACATTCTGTGTACCTCTATGGAGCCACAGATGTCAGCGGTGACATGCCCGCTGACATCTGACCCGCTCCAATCTGCTAAAGTGTGACAGATGGAAACCCTATTTTCCATCCGTCTGGCGGATCCGTTCGGATGAAGGCGGACTCTACAGTCCATTTTCATCCGATCCCCCATAGGGGAGAGCGGCACTCTGACAGGTTGGTTCCTGCACAGTGTGTAGAGAAAGACCTGTCATCTGCCTGCTCATCGGGGGGAACGTCCGTGTGAAAGGGCCCTTATACTTTGAACACATATACAAAAAATATTTTTCTGATTTTATATTTACAACCTATGGTAGGTTTATTCTGGGATGTTACTTTTATTTTTATTGATGTCCAGTGTTTTAACCTGCCTGGCGGTCTTCCCGTGTCTGACACGGGGTTAGATTTTCCTGCTGCGAGCGGTAACCCCGTGTCAGCCACGGGCTTGCCTCGCTAGATCCACAGGCACAAGTTACTTACCTTGTCCCTGGATCCAGCGATGCCACCGCGCTGTGTGAGCGAGCGGGACCTCGCTCGATTCACACAGTGCCTCCGTGTGACGCCGATCTCCGTTCCCTGCGACGTTACGACGCACGGGGACGGAGAACGGCGCCAAATTCCAAAAAGTAAACAAACACCTTACATACAGTATACTGTAATCTTATAGATTACAATACTGTATGTAAAAAAAACACACCCCCCCTGTCCCTAGTGGTCTGTCCTGTGTCATGCATGTCATTTTATATAATAAAAACGTTTCTTTCTCCCTGCAAACTGTAGATTGTCCATAGCAACCAAAAGTGTCCCTTTATGTCAAAAATAGTTTTAGATCAGCTAAAAAACAGCGATAATAAATTATAATCACTTGCAGAATTGTGCGATAGCGATTTGTGGGGAAATTCGTCATAAAAAAAAAAAAATAATGACAGCAACAATTCTGCAACTGAGCAAATTTCAGTGATTTTGATTTGATTACATTATTGAATAATTTTTATTATAATTATATTATTATTTGTTATAATTATTTATAATTATTTATTATATTATAATTTATAATTTTGTTTTTAAAAAAATGTCATACCCGGGATGCCTATTAGAAGCTTGTTTGGTCAGATTTAAGTGAGTTATTTCTAAAAATTACAGACCTACAATATAAAACGCCAAATTTCCTTGCAAATAATGGTACCGCTTTTAGCATGTTTTTTCTGACAGAATCATACCGCCAGGGAGGTTAAAAAGTAATGTCAAATAAACCAAGTCTGATGGCAAGACCAAGGGACATTGAAGTTGATTTAGTAAAGGCAAATTGACTGTACACTTTGCAAAGTGCAGATGCTCCAGGAGTTAGTAAATGAGGTAAGGGTTCACATTGCAAAGACTACCCAATCATGTGCAAGGAAAATAAAAAAACAGCATCGCTTGGACATGATTGGTGATTTGAAGTCAGCAGAGCTCCTGCTCATTTACTATGCTTAGGAGCAACTGCACTTGCAGAATACAACTGCACTTTGCAAAGTGTACAGTCTTTTTCCCTTTAGTAAATCAACCCCGTTGTCAGCATTGTGGCTGCAAATTCATTTACACAATTGTCAGTTTTAGTTCATTTCTTACTAAACTGTTTGGGGAGAGTAGTGTTACAAGGACTTATAGATTTAGAAGGACTTTGCATAAATGATCAACAAATTATATTCTAACCCCATCTAATAACCTTTTGTGTTAAAGGTTTTAATTAAAAGATTAAAAGCTGACCATTATGCAATTGCTCCAGATTGGAAGGGAAGCTCTGAAATGAGGAGAAGCTCTGCTTTTGGATTTCTATCATCCAATCATGTGAAAGCAAAAATGCTGTTTTTTTTCCCAAAAAGATTTTATTGGAGTTTTTCACAAGATATACAGGAAAATACCGAGAACTGAGGTACAGGTACCATATACAATAAGCTTAATAGTAGCTTACAGGTTGCTAACAACACAATTGTCTAGATAACAAAGTCCGGACATCACTATATGGAACTCTATAATAACACAAGCAATATGTAGGACTCGAACATGTAGCGGCTTCTCTCTTTGAGGCCCCGTACACACGTCCGAGAAACTCGTTCTTTGTGAAGCCGCCGAGGATCTCGGCGAGCCAAGTCTCCCCATTGACTAACGAGGAAATAGAGAACATGTTCTCTATTTGGCTCGACGAGTTCCTCGTCGGCTTCCTCGGCCAAAAGTGTACACACGACCGGGTTTCTCGGCAGAATACGGCTCCGATCGAGTTTCTGGCTGAATTTTGCTGAGAAACTCGGTCATGTGTACGGGGCCTGACTGTGAGTCTTGGCTCACATTAACTCATTAGCACACTCGGAGACAATCCGAGACACCGGACGGGGCCTATTCATAACAGCCCTGTATCACCCAATTCTGGCTTCTCAGGACGGTAGTCCGAGGGCCAGGACTGACCCACACAATCGGCACTGTCCTCCAGACCCCCGACCATAAAGGGCTCAAACACAAGAGCAGAGAAAATAACATAAAAAGTAAGAGGTGTAAGAAGGAGGGGTAAGTGAAAAAGAGAGAACAATAAAGAGGAGATTGACAAGAGGGTTTTTTTTTTTACTTGCATCTGAGTATTCTTTGCAAAGTGAAACTTTAACTCACTTACTAAGCTCTGGAGCAAGTGCACTTGCAGTGCACAGTGTATTTGCCTTTAGTAAATCAACCCCATAGTATGCACATTGAGTAGCACACATTTGTGTTTGATACAGAAGCTTTGAAGTTTGGATTAAGTTTTTATATATATATATATATATATATATATATATATATATATATATATATATATAATTTTTTTTTTTATTTGGAGTGGATATTTGTGTATAAACATGGCACCAACTGGAAGCAGAAAGAGAAGACAAAAGGAGAGCAAGATATTTTCTAAAGAGGAGAACCAGGAGGGGGGTGAACCTATAGCAGGAGGATCAGCATGGCTCTTTAGCTGGGTACACATGGGCCGAATGTTGGGAAACATTTGGCAGTTAAAAAAAAACTGCCAACATTCGGCCCGTGTGTATTTCGGTCTGTCTAACAGAAGCCTGCTTTGTTAGAAGTTTGGTGAGAGATGATTTGTGCTTTTTAGCCTTGTGCTTTTCAGTCTGTTACAGCGTGACGAATGTGCTATCTCCATTATGAATGCTAGTTTTACCAGACCGAGCGCTTCCGTCTCATACTTGATTCAGAGCATGCATGGAATTTTGTGCGTCGGAATTTACGAGAACAGATTTTGTTGTCAGAAAATTTGAGAAACAGGCTCTCATATTTTTGTTGTCAGAAATTTCGACAGAAAATGTCCGATGGAGCCTACACACGGTCGGAATTTCCGACCAAAAGCTCCCATCGAACATTTGTTGTTGGAAATTCCAAGCGTGTGTACGTGGCATAAAAGTTATTATCTAAATGTCTTTTTTTGGTCTTCAGAAGGATGTGGGTAGGGATAGGGGGGTTAAGTGCACAACTGAAACAATTAAAGTGAGTTGTACATTCGGAAACATGTATGGTTATGATGTTGTACAGGACTACTGGAAGTTTGGGAATACCATTTTAGTACTTGGTAAGTAAACCTTCCTGGGAATTATTACTTACTGATCACAGTAGGAACAATCTAGCTGACTGTAGAATGAATTTCTTGTTTAGTAGAAATCAAATGTTCCAGATCTTTTTGAAAGGACAGTTCTCATTCTGTTTTCTCTGGTATACTTGTATGACACAACTCTATTTGCTACTACCTGCTATATGCAATAATCTATGTGAGTGCCAAGGTCATTTACGGAGATACACTTATACAGTGAATATTTCTTTAAACAGTCATGCACTGGCAGATCTCAACCTTGCAGAACAACATACGTTTTTGATAAGAATTGGTAACCACATTCATATTTTCTTGCTGAATTCATGACCAAAGTTTTTGTTATCCCATAGTTTGAAACACGCTCTTTATTTTTATGTCTAAATTAATTACTATAAGTGTTCAACAGATTCGATTTATTCAAGCATACCAGGGCAAAAACCAATAAAAGAAAGGATTTGTTTAAAGACAAGCAAACAACTGTATCATTTTAAATAGATATATAATGTAACCAAAGAGCATTTTCAGTTTCAGCGTTCAAATACAAGGAACGTGATTCTCATCTGTCAGTATTTACTTTTGTTGATGATATATATGTATGGAAAGGAAACCTTTTCACTGATTCGCTTGGCCTCACTGTTGCCAAAACTAACAGAAAAAAAAGTTACTTGTAAACTGAGCAAACATCACATCAAAGGATTATAGTGAACATTTATGCGGATCTCCACGGTTCCCATTTTATTGAGTTAATTGATTCACTAGTAAGTTAAATGACTATGACATACTGTGACAGTGCCAGGGTTTGAGCATTATCTTTGCACAGTGTAATAACAAATAAAAAGAGCCGCACTTGTTTTAGTACTGGTCATGATGTCATGCATGGGAGCAGTTAAGCTTGACTGTTTTTATGTGGGAAAGTCATATGCACTGACATGTCTTCTGTCTGTAGCGGCTCATGTGTGCCGCCACAGGAGACAGACAAGGATCTCTCCGGTGATAAATAGAATTTCCTTTTCATAGATCTGTCCTAAGCAAGTCATGTCTTAAAAGTGTGTTTCAGCTCTGATATCTTCCTTTAGTAGGATGTTTTTTCTTCACACAGGATTTAGCAGTAAAAGGTGGAGGCTGCTGATGTTTGGACAGTATGATAAGAAGACTGATAAGTTGATGTTTGGAGGAAAGAGGCAGTTCTTTATAAAATCAAATAATTAAGTTGAAAGAAACACTTGGTCGTGCATGTTACAGCTGGCGGCATGCAGACAAATCTTGTTCCTAGTTTAAGGAATGAGAAACCATCCTGTCTTCTTAAAACACACTCAAGTTAGACAAGAAAATCTGTCCTATACAAAGAAGCAGAAGATGCTATCATTACACTAAGTGGCTCTAATTTTAATTTTAGCAATGAGCCTTTGCATCAAGCGTCCTGTTTAACAAATCCTTATGATTGGTATTCACTTAATCGGCACAATTCACTAAAGGTTATCATATGTGTTATGACAGTCACGTGACCACTTAACGCATGCCATAATGAAAATGTCAATTCACTATTGCTCGTATGCGGTATGCACACACTAAAAACGATTGTTAACCACTAGCCTACCGCCCGCCATCAAATGACGGCTGGATGATAAGCCTCTCGTTCTGGGTGGATGTCATATGATGTCTTCTCCTTCCTGAGCCACTAGGGGGCATCCGCCGCGTCACTGGGAACCCCGATGCGCATGCCCGGCGGCCACGATGTCCGCCGGGCACCCGCGATTGCCCAGTAACTGAGAAGGACCGTGGATCTGTGTGTGTAAACACACAGATCCACGTCCTGTCAGGGAGAGGAAACCGATGGTGTGTCCCTTGTACATAGGGACACCGATCGGTCACCTCCCCCAGTCAGTCCCCTCCCCCTACAGTTAGAATCACTCACTAGGGTACACATTTAACTCATTGATCTTCCCCTAGTGTTAACCCCTTTCCTGACAGTCACATTTAGACAGTAATTAGTGCATATTTATAGCACTGTTTGCTATATAAATGTGAATGGTCCCAAAATAGTGTCAAAAGTGTCCGATGTGTCCGCCACAATATCGCAGTCACGATAAAAATCACTAATCGCTGCCATTACTAGTAAAAAATAAAATTACAATAAAAAAGCCATAAATATATCCCTTATTTTGAAGCCGCTATAATTTTTGCGCAAACCAATCAATATACGCTTATTCTGATTTTTTTACCAACAAAAATGTAGAAGAATACATATCGGCCAAAAATTTTTTTTTATATATTTTTGGGGATATTTATTATAGCAAAAAGTAAAAAATATTGCTTTATTTTGTTTATAGCGCAAAAAATAAAAAACACCAAAAGAAAGCTCTATTTGTGGGGAAAAAATTATTAAAATGTTATTTGGGTACAGTGTTGCATGACCGCGCAATTGTCATTCAAAGTGTGACAGCGCTGAAAAACGAAAAATGGCTTGGGCAGGAAGGGGGTGAAAGTGCCTAGTATTGAGGTTACATATAGTTACATAATTACATAGTTAGTCAGGTTGAAGTCCATCCAGTTCAACCATAAAAAAAATAAATAAATGAAGTAAAAAATATCGTACAATCCCATATACCCAATTCTATACCCACAGTTGATGCAGAGGAAAGTAAAAAACGCCAGCAGAGCACGATCCAATTTGCTACAGCAGGGAAAAAAACTCATTCCTGATCCCCCCCGAGAGGCAATTTACCCTGGATCAACTTTACCTATAAATGTTAGTACTCAGTTATATTATGTACATTTAGTTAAGAATCCAGGCCTTTCTTAAAGAAATCTACAGAGCTGGCCAGAATCACCACTGGAGGGAGTCTGTTCCACATTTTCACAGCTCTTACTGTGAAGAAACCTTTCCGTATTTGGAGATACATTTTTTTTTCCTCTAGACATAAAGAGTGTCACCTTGTCTTTTGTGTTAACCATAAAGTGAATAACTCAACACCAAGTTCACTATATGGACCCCTTATATATTTGTACATGTGGATCATATCCCTCCTTATTCTCCTCTTCTCCAGAGTGAATACATTTAGTTCCTCTAATCTTTCCTCATAGCTGAGCTCCTCCATGCCTCTTATCAGTTTGGTTGCCCTTCTCTGCACTTTCTCCAGTTCCTCAATATCCTTTTTGAGAACTGGTGCCCAAAACTGAACTGCATATTCCAGATGAGGTCTTACTAATGATTTGTACAGGGGCAAAATTATATCTCTTTCTCTGGAGTCCATACCTCTCTTAATACAAGAAAGGACTTTGCTCGCTTTGGAAACCGCAACTTGCATTGCATGCCATGCTTATGATCTACCAAAACCCCCAGATCCTTTCTCCACTATGGATCTCCCCAGTTGTACTCCCCCTAGTATGTATGATGCATGCATATTCTTAGCCCCCAAGTGCACAACTTTACATTTATCAACATTAAACCTCATCTGCCACACAGTCGCCCAATTAGACAGAGCATTGAGGTCGGCTTGTAAATTGGCGACATCCTGTAAGGACGTTATTACACTGCCTAGCTTAGTGTCATCTGCAAAAACAGAAATGTTACTTTTGATCTCAGACCCAATATCATTTATAAATATATTGAAAAGTAAGGGTCCCAGCACTGAACCTTGGGGTACACCACTGATAACCTTGGACCATTCAGAGTATGAATCATTAACCACGACTCTCTGAATTCTGTCTTTCAGCCAGCTTTCTATCCATTTACAAACTGATATTTCTAATCCTGTAGACTTTACCTTACACATGAGCCGTGTGTGCGGAACTGTATCAAACGCTTTTGAAAAATCCAAGTATACCACGTCCACCGCCATCCCTCTGTCCAAGGTTTTACTTACTTCTTCATAAAAGGAAATCAGGTTTGTCTGACAACTTCTGTCCTTCATGAATCCATGCTGTCTGTTGCTTAAATCGTTTTTTTTCCAGCAAGAACTCATCTATGTGGTCTTTTTTTAAACGTTCCAGTATCTTCCCAACTATAGAAGTTAAACTAACAGGTCTATAGTTACTTGGTAAAGACTTTGTTCCCTTTTGAAATACAGGCACCACATTGGCCCTGCGCCAATCCAGTGGTACTATTCCTGTCATTAATGAGTCCCTAAAAATTAGATGCAATGGCTTTGAAATTACAGAGCTCAATTCTTTTAGGATCCGTGGGTGAATGCCATCTGGTCCAGGTGCTTTATCCAAATTTATTCTGTCTAAATATTTCTGGACCATATCACTTTTGAGCCATTGTAGATTTGGGGTTGTGTCACTACCATCCCCATTATGGACATGAGCTCCCCCATGCTCCTTTGTATACACAGAGCTGAAGAAAGTATTTAATAAATTAGCCTTCTCTTTGTCCCCAGTCACCCACTTTAGATTATTTTGTAAAGGGCCTACATGCTCAGACCTGACCATTTTTACTATTAATATATTTGAAGAATTTTTGGGGGTTTGTCCTACTATCTTTTGCAATCTGTCATTCATTTTGAATTTTTGCATCCTTGATTTCCTTTTTACATATCCTGTTATATTCTTTGTAACATTTAAACGACACTAGTGTTATTTCATTTTTATATTTTTTAAAAGCTCTTTTCTTATAGTTTATAGCTTTTTTAACTTTGACCGTGAGCCACAAAGGTTTTATTTTTAGCATTTTAAACGTATTGCCCATGGGAATATACTTTGCAGTGAGGTCCCAAACAGTCTTTTTGAAGAATTTCCATTTCTGTTCTGTGTTCATCGGTGCCAATATTCCCTCACAGTCTAAGTCCTGGAGAGTAGCCCTCATCCTTGGAAAATGTTCTCTCTTGAAATTAAGTGTTTTTATCTTTCCTGTATGTATTTCTTGCTTACAGCTAACATCAAATGAAATCATGTTATGATCACTGCTACCCAGGTGTTCCTTTATCTGAATATTAGTAATAAGTTCTGCATGGTTTGAGATTATCAGGTTTAACATAGCATCATTCCTAGTTGGGGCCTCAATAAACTGGACAATAAAATTGTCCTGCAATAGGTTTGCAAATTTTTGCCCTTTAACTGTCCCAGCAGTGCCATTACTCCAGTCAATTTCTGGGTAGTTAAAATCCCCCATTATTATCACCGTCCCAGCCCTTGCAGCCCTTTCCATCTGTGCAAGGAGCTGGGTCTCCACCTCCTCATTAACATTGGGTGGTCTATAACAAACTTAAATGATTAACTTTGAACTACGCACATCTATATGCAGTTCCACCCATAATGCTTCAGCCTCATCACACTCTCCATCCCATCTCCAGGTCCTCTTTCACATTTGCTTTGAGATCACTTCTCACATAAAGACAGACCCCGCCACCTTTCCTTTTTACCCTGTCTCTCCGAAAAAGTGCATAGCCAGGAATATTAATAGCCCAGTCTTGCTGTGGTTAAATACAGCATACAAATGTGTTAAAGTCAATTCACAGAAGGAAATAAATGCATGAGGTAATCAGGTATTGGTTCAAATGTGCGATAACTATGATAATGATCAGATCCTGGGTTTGAGGTAGGTGATTGGTTTAACAAAATAAGCAGGAAAGTACAAACTGAAGCAGGTGTCAGCAATATTCAGGAGTTGTCTCTGGAGGCTTGCAGACGGCATAGCACAGAGGATGGAGCCCTTTGAATCCAGTCTTCTGGAATTTAAAGTAATGCAGAAGAGGAGGAGGAGAAGATCTCTGGATTGCTGGATACATTCATGGATGCTGATACCCTGAAGAAGTTCCCCTTATCCAAAGCACTAATCATGGAGCTCTATATCCAACTTATAGGGTACCTTCAGCCCTCAATCCAGAGCAGCCATGCCAAACTAGCCATGATTAAATTGTTGGCTGCCTTACACTTTTACACTTACACAAGCGAGATGCTTGCGATAACTCACCGCATGGTTTCATGCAGTATTTGAGGCATAATTCAGAAATATAAAGCATGCAATACTCTGTGCATTATTTTACCGCATACTCGGGTGCAGTAAAATATCGCTTAGTGAATTGTGCCCAGTATCCTGAAATTTCTTGTTCCCAATTTGCCAATCAAAGCAGGACGCTGGGCAGATAGAAAAGACAAATATTAATTCAAGTCAATAAATCTTTATTTTTTTTGTAATGCAAGAAGAGTAAGTACTTGAATGTCACTCAGTGTCTTGCAGTCCATCCACAACAGAGTTCAAAGTGAGAGAGGGAAAAGCAGCATAAGGAGCCAATCTGTTGTTCTGAAGTGCAAAACGCTTGTTAATAGGATGTGAGAACAGACCTGTAAGGCCGCGTTCACAAGGTCGGACAAAACCGATGAGAATGGACCGAAGTTCAGTTTCATCGGTCCAAACCGTCCGTGTGTATAGCCCGGTCTGTTGTCCTTCGGTCCAAAATTTTAAAACATGCTTCAAAATCGAACCAATGGCCCGCTGCCCGATCGGTCCAAAACCGATGGTTAGTACAGAAAGCATCGGTTCAAAACCAGCGCATGCTCAGAATCAAGTCGACGCATTACAGAAAGCATCGGTTCAAAACCCGCGCATGCTCAGAATCAAGTCGACGCATACTTGGAAGCATTGAACTTTTGTTTTATTCAGCACGTCGTGTGTTTGACATCACCGCGTTCTAACCGATCGGTTTTTGGAACGATGGTGTGTACGCACATCAGACCATCAGGCCACTTCAGCGGTGAACCGATGGAAATGGCCCGGCGGACCATTCTCATCGGTTTGGAACGACCGTGTGTACGCGGCCTAAGTGTTACTGAACTTCAAAGGAGAAAAATCAGGTCTCCTGCCATGTCGGTCAGGGCTGTACTGTGTCACAGTACAGAGAACTGGATGGACAGAAATACAAATCATTTGCCAGGTAAAACAGCTTCTGTATTTTTATTTAATCTGTTTATTTAGCCATTTTCCCTGAGATCAGCTTTAAGTAGATCAGGAAGACCCACTTTCTTAAAGAGGAATTCTGGGTATGAATATTTTATACTTACTTACACTCATCCAGCTTGGATCAAGTTAAATATGCATACCTGGCCAATGCCCCTTAAAGCTGGAAATCGCTAAAGTATACATGGCTACTCCAGTGATCTTGTGATCTCCGCCTGCTTCTAGGTTCAACCACGAGTAGCTGCCCTATTGTTTTCTGAACACAGGAGGTCAGCTGCAAGGCATAAGCACCACCAAAGAATGTTTTGCATGTTTTGAATGAATGTGAAGCGTTCTCTGGTTGGACAATGACGAGAGGTGGGGCAGAGAAGTTTTGGATAAATACGCCATTGGGAACAGAAAACTATTTGCAGTAATAATCGATTCTACAGAAGTGGTACCACCTACTGAAGCAATCCAGTTATCTGATGACTATCTATATAGCTTGTCAGGGTTAAATTACTATTAGGGAGTAGCTTAAGGTTGACCATGCATTATACATTTTTCCTATTCAATTTTTCTTTCTAGAGAAAGTGCAGGGGCCTGCCTGATTGGATAAAAATTGAAAGTGTGACCTCATATTACAGTATATGGTTCTGGTAAATCTAAAGGAAAATTGTATCATGTATGGCCAGCCTGAGGGTTACATTTTAGCTAAGCTAATGTCAGATGTTACAGGGTACAAATGAGAGTTGATTTAAGGATTAGTATTAGGGAAGAAGATAAGGTTAAATGCTAGTGTTATGATCAGGGGGAAGGATTACATGTAAGTTTAGGTTAGGTCTTAACCTAAACTTGCTAGCCATGACTAAGCACTGACGCCAGTGCAAACGTTGGCCATACTGATTTTTGTGGGCTCACAGTTGAAAATAAAGACATCTCTTTTAAAGAAAATTTTGGAGTGCGGCTGTCCAGCTTTTGTTCTTTTGTTTTTTGCTATTACCGCATCGCCAGCACCCTGGTGGTTCAACAACCCCTGATCATCACGAGGCTCACCTGGAGCGGTGAGAATTCTGTCTATAGGTCTTAAAGTAGTTAGAAATTCATACTAATCTTTGGTCTTCCTGCTACTCCTGTTACCTCATTAAACGCCAAAAAGATAACTTAAATGCTTCCCTTAAAACCTCTATTGGTTTAAGAGGCCTGCTGATTCTGCCATTACTTCTGGCCTAAATGCCATGACCGTAACACCATTAGTGAAAGGCAGAGAATAGGTATTGACTGGCTGCTCAAGTTGCAAAACTGAACCAAGAGTCAACTTAAAGTATATTTCCACTTTTGCAGTCGAATTAGGATAAGACATACTTTTTTTTATTACATACATAAACGATTGTGATTTAGTAATGTAGACAAAAACTAACCCAAGCTCTACCGCATGATTGTAGAAACGTAAATGTGATTTAGTAGTTTACTTACTGGTGTTCTGTTTGCTGTACTAAATAAGCCCAAAAGTGTAAAGTTACAAAGTTATAAATATATAAATATATATGAAAAAAGATTGCCATGTTTGGAGAGACTTAATAGCCATAGCAAAATCATTCAGTTTCGTAAATGTATTCCTATGAGACTTATCAAACAACAAAGACCGCATTATTCTAAATGTACACAGAAAAATCTCATCTACAGCAGTCTTTTGGTTTTAAATACTTTGATTTCCTCAAAGCTTTAGAGAATTCTTTGGTGCTTTTATTCCATGCAACTTAAACATATTAAAATACAATTACACGTCTCATTATAAGGAATTATATGCATTGACTTTGACTTCCTGGCTATAAAAGATTGCGCCTATCACTGGAGTTATCTGGAAAGTACCAAAGAAACACAGTACTGGGCTAGAGATATGTCTGTTCCTCAAATTAAGTAAAATGTACTGTAGAGTGCAGGTTTGAAGAAAAAATCAAGAGACAAAATAGCAGGGATTTTATGCAACCAAACAGGGACACAAATACATACATGTGGATACAAGATGGAAAACCACTTACAGATTTCGCCATACAACAACACTGTAACTTGTACAGACCTCTGTCTTTCTTTCACTTCCATCCTCAAGAAACATAGTAATTTTTAGACAAGTGCACACTGAAATATTTTGTTTCGGAATTTCGTTTTCGTCCGAAAAATAAATTTATTTAGTTACTCCCGAAATTTGTTTTTATATATTTTGTTTTGTTAAAGAATGCATTCGTCCAAAAATCCGAATTGATTAAGGTCGAATCTGTCATTGAAGGCTTATGGTGTCTGTCGAATGTTCTAGGAGGATTCGACGGAGCAGCTAAACTGTACGCCGAATCGTACATTTCCGGTCGAATGTTCCGCCTACAAGCTATAGTAAAATTCTAATGTTGTATGACTAGTAATAATTATACCTATAAATTATTTTTACTAGTCAACCAGCATTCTAATCTTCTTCAAAAGGAAAATTAACATAAAAACCTCCAAAACATATTTGGAAACTGATGCCCTTTAAGGGCTATGCTTGCTCATTATTTCTTTTTAACCAACATGATTACCCAGTTGACCTTTGCTTACAGTCATGTTGGTGAGAAATATATATCTATTGATAGCCCCTTTAGTAAATCACCCTAAATAAAGTAGTGCATTTATAACAAGGTCTAACTTTGGTTACCACCCTCGTGATGGTGTGAATTGACACTTTCCTATTTAACATGTTTGCACACTTTAGCTGTAATTGCAGTACGCTCCATTACTTCTACCAGCGCAACATAGCTGAATGTTTAATTTTGCCAATGAGCCAAACAGGTTGTATTTTTAAACAGATGTTGAAACGTTACTTTAATTGGCTGTGCAGTCCATGGAGAAATGAAATAATTTGTTGCAGTAATACAGTCTATGCCGCGATTGTGAAATTTGTGAAAAGAGGTCAGCATTTTTCACCCGCAAAAACGCAAAGCCTAAATATATGATGATTGTTCAAATACATCTCAGGCACCGAGATCTGCTGGCATTCAAGCAGAACATGGAATGTGTTTGGGTAATGCAATTAGTTTTAACGTTCATGCTTGCAGAATGCTGCTGAAATAAAGTTTGTTTTACCGAAGTGGATATGATGATTAATAGGTCAAGTGATGTAGAGTATTGTTTTCATTTGCTTTCAGGGCTCTCTCAGTAAATAGAAATGAACTGTCAGGCAGCATGTAGTTAAAACAAATATCCCTGTATAATGCTGATTTCCACCAGTTTTACAAAATACATTTTGGGGGCATATTCATATTTCACCCATGGCAGAAGCCCAATCTACGCAACCTACCTTGCTAAACCTGGCTAAATATTTTCAGTATGTATGGTGCATGTTTAACTTACTCCGACCAAACAATAATTAAAAGTGTGCTCCAACCAAGCAATAATTAAATGCTGCTGTCCATTTGATTTGATTGAGTTTTTATTGTATTTGTCTTACTTATTTTTTTGTCACACAAGTTTACAACTTTTTTGCAAGCGCACAGATATTATCTTTGGTTTAGTAATGTTTAATTTACTGTATAGTGATGCCACTGTGTACAAGTTAAAGTGGTTGTAAAGTAAAAAACGTTTTTTTAAATAACAAAGAGGATTATACTTACTTGCTCTGTTTAATAGTATTACAAAGTGTGGCCCCTTACCTCCTCTTCTGGGATTCTCTGCCAGCGCTCTCCACTCCACCTTTTCTGCATATGTAATGTCCCCTTGGCAAACGTGTGCTATGGTGGCACATGTGTGGGCATGCTCTCGAGTTGGGCTGTGAGCGCCCATAGACACACTCCTTCCTCACAGGATTTGATTGAAACAATGATGACCCAATAAATGATGTGTAAGGTTGCCAATGGTTCCCGCTGCTTTCAATGAAGAGAGGGGAGGAAAGAGTTGCAAATAGGCACAACAGTGTTTGGAAAAGGGGCGGGGGTATTAGAGAGATTAGTAAAAATCTTAACTACCTTTGACTCTTTTATAAAAATGCTAGAATTGCTCCTGCATTTCACTAATTGTCCTATTTTGGGCTTAAATAGACTTATGTTGCTTCTTTTTCCCGAAATGGTATATACAATGTATTAAATCTAGTTACTTTGTATAGGGTGTAAGGGTTTGCTAATTAGCTCTTTAAACTGAAAAGAGAAGTCCCGAATAGTAGAAAAACAAACAGTCATACTCACCTAGGTGAGATGCTGCATCTGTCCTCTGCTGTCTTTAGACTGAGAACAGAGCGATCAAAGGCAGCTGATCATTAAATTCTTGGTGTTCAGTGATCAGAAAGCTAGAGACTATGAGCGACCATCTCTGTGCCTTGTTCCTCCAGTGCTCACTAGAATGCCGGGATGTGAAGGGGCTACAAGGTTAGGCATCTGGGTGGAGCCTGACGTTAAAGTGCATGGCATTTTGGTCCAAAAGACTTTGAGGAAAAAATACAGAGGCATAGATTAAAGCCCGATATAAAAGTTGACCTGTGGCCCCCCCCACTACCCTGGTCACTTCCACCATGGGTTATTATACTTTCACTGTGTGCCAAGATACTCCAAAGCCTAAACAGTTATTTCAGATCTTTTTACATATTAAGGGGGTAATTCAATTTTTTTGAGAGAAACTGTTTACATTTGGACATACCTCTCCAATTCTTTTGAATACGCTGGAGCAGGGGTAGGCAACCTTTGAGAGGTGGAAGTACTTACCTTCCAGCGTCGCGCACGTCACCGCGTCATCGTCGCGGTGACGGCACGACACGTCACCGCGGAGGAATTTCGCACAGATTTTGATCCGATGGTGTGTACACGCCATCGGATCCAAATCCGGAGGAGGATCCGGTCGTGTGTACGAGGCCTAAGTCTTATAGGCGTAGTGGTCTCGACGGACCTGAATCTCTGCACAGAAGACCTCCCCGGACGGCGATGGCTGTATGATTCCAATGAGACGAATACCTCCAATCACAGAAACCGGACGGATGCGACTTCCAATGCAGGGCATATATAGAGCCCCAGTGGGCTCGCAAGACAGGATATGCAAAAAATGGAAGAAAAATAAAAAGGTGCTCCAAATGGTGCAGGTCATAATAAACCGTGACAGGTTTTATTTAAATTAAAATGAACAAAAACATGAATAAAATAGGATAATGTGAATAGTAATAAAAGCAGTATGGGATGCTGTGAAGCGGACCCGACACGTTTCGGCTTAGAGAGCATTAGAGAGGCATGGCAGTGGACTTGGTCAGTAGAGCAGTGGATGTTGTCAGCAGGGCAGTGAACAACGTTTGTAGAGCAGTGGTCGTGGTCAGTAGGTCAGTGGACGTGGTCAGTGGACGTGGTCAGTAAGGCAGTGGACAGTGTCAGTAGAACAGTGGACAATGTCAGTAGAACAGTGGACTGGGTCTGTAGCTTTTTATTTTAATTAAAAAAAAACAAAAAAATGTATATATATATATATATTACAATTTATTTATTTTTTATTAACATTTTTTTGCGCTGTTTGGGGCTTTGGAAAGGATATTGAGGACAATCTCCATGTCAGAAGCCTCAGCAGCTGTCTTGAATGGACAGTAATAGCTCTGTACAATTCCTCCCGTTCATTTATGAATGGACACAGTGAGTGATCGGTATGATCACTCACCATGTTCATTCAGAGATGGAAAGGGGCCATTAAATTACATATTTACTGGCCCCTAAACCCCACTCATCATCCTGAAAGCTGCTGAATGCTGGCAGGAGGGAGAGGAGGAGAAGCTGGCTTTCAGTGGCTCCAGTTGTAGAACCAAATGTAACAGGGGAGATGCACCCCTGAAAAAAGATCACATTGGAATGATTACTATTGTTTCCTCTTTGATAAACTTCTACTGGCAACATTTAGTCTGGAAAGATTTTCTCTATTAGCTGTCCCAATGTGAAGCCATGCTTGTGACTGAAGCAATCTGAGCTGGGTTGTCCACGTCCCATATTTGTCAGCTCTGACTCCACAGTCACTCAAGCAGTGAGTTCCAGCATTTGGCTAGAGTCAAATTTAACCCTTATTCCTTTTTCCAGGGGATCATGAAACTCCAGCTCCAGTTCCAAAACTGCAACAGAAATTATTACTTCATCTCCAATGAAACTTTAATGTAGTTTTGCTCTGCCACAAATATTTTTCGTATGTGCCAGCTTATCTGTTTTAGAAATCAAAGCCTATCTTTTAGAGCCGGTTCACACTGGGGCGACCCGGGAGACGACTTCAAGTCGTCCCAAGTTGCTCCAAGTCGCGCGGTCGAGAAAATGAATGGAAGTGAATGGGAGCCATCTTAATGTACACTACTGAAGTCGCTCCGACTTCAGAAAAGGTTCCTGTACTACTTCAATCCGACTTCTAGGCGACTTGTAGGAAACTTGTACCCATTGATTTCAATGGAAGTCGCCTCAGAAGTCGGATCACTGTCTTAACTGAAGCAACAATACAGGAAGATAACATACATTTCTCAGGCAAACCCCTCCCTCCCACAGAGCTGATTGTTGTTTGATTGGCCACTGGAAAGCCTTCTGTCCTGGAGGCAACTTGAAGTTGCCTGATGATTCATACTCAAGTCGTATCCAAGTTGCCTCCCAAAGTCATGCTAGAAGTCGTGTTGCCCCTGTGTGAATGGGCTCTTAGAGGATACAGGATAATACAGTTACCGGTGAAAACATTCTACTTTTTTTTATTTCTAGGCACCGACCACATGAAAATGGTAAAGATAGGATGATTAAAAACTGGAAAGGGAATGTCTTCACATGGTGGTGTTTCAGAAGACATGGTCTGAGATTATGTAATTAACTATAGATAAAATAAAAATAAGGGCCCAGATTCTGAAAGGGCTTGCGACGACGCAACGCCATGTGCGCCATCGTAAGTCCTAATCTGGGCCGTCGTATCTATGCGACTGATTCTTAGAATCAGTTCCGCATAGATAACCATTAGATCCGACAGGTGTAAGGCTCTTACGCTGTCGGATCTTAAATGCAATTTTTTTTTCGCCGCTAGGTGTCGCCTCCGTCGTTTTCCCGATCGAGTATGCAAATTAGCAAAATACGCGAATTCCCGAACGTACGCGCGGTCGACGCAGTGAAGATACAACGTTTACGTTAGATTTGCGACACGTAAAGTTGCCCCTGCTATATGAGGGGCAACCAATGTTAAGTATGGCCGTCGTTCCCGCGTCAAAATTTTAAAATTTACGTTGTTTGCATAAGTCGTCCGTGAATGGCGCTGGACGCCATTTACATTCACGTCAAAACCAATGACGTCCTTGCGACGTCATTTAGCGCAATTCACGTCGGGAAATTTTAGGGACGGCGCATGCGCAATACGATCGGCGCGGGAACGCGCCTAATTTAAATGATCCACACCCCCTACCCGGATCATTTGAATTAGGCAGGCTTGCGCCGGAGGATTTACGCTACGCCGCCGCAACTTTACAGGCAAGTTCTTTGTGAATAAAGAACTTGCCTGTAAAACTTGCGGCGGCGTAACGTAAATGAGATACGTTACGCCCGCATAGTTTTACGCCGAGATACGAGAATCTGGGCCAATGTGTTGTTATTTTACTTTATTCTAGCTACTTAGGTATATTTATCTAGTTATACTTTTTTCTTTTACTACAAAGTGTATTGCATACTGACTTATGTCATTTTAAATCGGTAAAAATCATGTGAAATATCATTGACAGGAGCAGCTGCAGGATGGCAGCTGCAGGCTTTGGAGCGCATCCTTAATATGATATCAGCTCTGTTGTATTCCTAGAAGATTGTCAGTGAGTATCTTGACAGCAGGAGAGAGCAGAGCAAGACGAGTGATGACTCATTAGTGTGCTGCTCTTCCATTGCCATTGACAAAGCTAAGCTGTTGCTGCAGTGGAGGTCAAGGTTCTAACTATATATCTAGCAGGAACCCCTGGATCAGAAAGGCTTCTGCACAGCACTACAAATCCACAGCAACAGTTCTTAAATATATATACTAGCTAAGTCTGTGGGGAAGTATGGGAAATTGTAGGAAGCCTAAAATGGATGCAAAGCACGCCTACCCTCTTTTCTAGGTTTATGTACGCTTCAATGGTTAGAACTTGGCATAAGCTGTCATGTAAACTGCCAATAGTTTCTCAGAAGCTGCCTTGAAAAAATAGACCCGATCCAAATTAAAAGTTAAACCTCAAGCCAGGCAAATTTGCATATTGTTAGACATTAGTATTTCAGAAAGTGCCACAAGAGTCATACTTTGCATACTATACACAACATACTGCTTAAAACAGTAACATAAGGGGCCCAATAAAAATGTGGTGTGATGTACTTACTGTACATAACATCTGCAATGACTGGGCTGCAAAACAGTTTGGTAACCAGTAGAAATTAGTGAATAATGCTGCAAGAATATCATGTGATCCATTTTCATTGAGAAAATAATGCCACATTTTTTTTAAATTTTGTTAAAGGAGAAGTACAGCCAAAGCTTGTTTTACTGTACTTGTCCTCTGGATCACAGGAGTGCAGTTCATTCTGCACTTCAGTGACCCCTTTTTAGGAGACAGCAGGTTAAAGCCCACTGTCAGCTAACGTCACATGGGCAAGATTGCGACCAAATGGTCGGGATCCGCCCACATGCCTGTACTGGCACCCAGCTCAGCCTTTCAGAGAGTCACTGAGAGACTGAGCTGGCTGCTCCTGCCCCCTCAACAGCTTCAATGAGAGAGGGGGGGCAGAAGACACTACTGTGGTGGGAGAGGGATTTGAAGCAGGGGCAGAAGACACTACTGTGACACACTATGGGCTGGATTCACGTAGAGCAGCGCATATCTCATATGCGCTACGCCAACGTAAAAAACAGAGAGGCTAAAACAGTATTTACAAAGCACTCGCTCCCCAACGTTGCGCCGCCGTAACGTAAACTCGTTGGCGTAAGCCGGCCTAATTCAAAGTAGTTAGAAGTGGGCGTGATACATTTAAATGAACCGTGACCCCATGCAAATGAATGGCCGAACGAACGGCGCATGCGCGCGCATGCTCAGAATCACGTCTAAAATACTTCATAAGATACGTTGAATCGCTGCCTACGACGTGACGTAACCTACGCCCAGCCCTATTCACGTAGTCCTACGTAAACGACGTAAAATTCGACGGCTGTTCTGTCGTCCATACCTTTGCATGGGATGCGCCTCCTTTAGGTGGAATAACTTTATGCCGGACGTACGCCTTACGTAAACGGTGTATGTTACTGCGACGGGCGCAAGTACGTTCGTGAATCGGCGTGTATCAGTCATTTGCATATTCAATTTGCATAGGCAAACACAGGCCCATAGAGTCCATAGTGCCCTTCCCGCTGCATATGCCAATACTAATTGGGAGCCCACCACTTCTGCAGCGCCCGTACTTCCCCCATTCACTGGCCAACCCAGAATTCAGGTGGAAACTGTTGATTTTACGTCATTTGATTTGTATTCAATGTTTTTCATGGAAAATCTCTATAGATCTATTGTGGACCACAGCAATTTGTATTCTGGTCAATTCATCCCCAGTTGACCCTTGCCAGAGATTGAAAACCTATTACGGTTTCCAAATTTAGGACTTTTCTGGGCCTATCCCTCCTTATGGGCATAGTTAAATAAAGTGAGTTCCCATCATATTGGTCCAGTGACCCAATTCAGCATATGCTCATGTTCTCTGCTTCCATGGCCAGGGCTAGATACAAGAAGATCTTGCGGTTTATGCACTTCAATGACAATGAACTCTGTCGTCCTCGGGGTTACCCTGAATTTGATTGGTTCCACAAAATTCAGCCCCTGTAAACCACTTTAACCAATAGTTTGCAGCCTTGTTTATTCCCGATCAAGTTGTCTGCGCTGATAGGTGCCTGATTACGTTTTCTGGCCACTTATCTTTTAAACAGTATCTCCCCACCATGTGTGACAGATATGGGGTCAAGATGTATAATCTCTGTGACAGGGCAACAGGCTATATATATAGTTTTATGGTTTACGAGGGAAGAGATAGTCACGTGGAGCCCGAGAACTGTCCAGACTACATAGAGAGCGCTGGCAAGATTGTTTAGGACTTGGTGTCACACTTATTTGAAAAGGGGTACCACTTGTACGTGGACAATTATTACACTAGCGTGCCGATTTTTATTCACTTGTTTGATCATGGAATTGGCGCATGTGGTACTGTGCGATCTAATCACCAGGGCTTCCCCCAATGGCTTGTAGAATTCCGACTTAGAGGGGGGAGAGAGCCTGCTTGAGAAGTAATAATTAGCTCGCAGTGAAGTGAAGGGATAATTAGAATATTTTCATTCTGTCTTCCCTTCATACAGATACGACTGTCCAAATTCAAACGACGACTGGTGTTATGGAGAAACCCCTCTGTGTCAATGAATACAACCTTAATATGGGAAGGGTGGACCTCAATGACCAGTTGATGACGCCATACTTAATTGCCCATAAGGCCAGATGCTGGTTCAAAAAAGTGTCGGTTCGCACCAGAACGTTCGAACAGACCGATCGTTCGCGCGAACATTTAGAACCCCATTGAAGTCTATGGGACTCGAACGTTCAAATTCAAAAGTGCTCATTTTAAAGCCCAATATTCAAGTTATTGTTGGAAAACGTCTTTGAGAACCCGGGTCTTGTCCCAGGGAACATGTATCAATGGAAAAAAAAGTTTTAAAAACTGTCGTTTTTTCTTGAGCAGCGATTTTAATGATGCTTAAAGTGAAAAAAAAAATCCTTTAAATATGGTACCTGCTGGGTGTCTATAGTAGTGGCACGTGTTTAGAAATGTCCCTGCACAACATGAGATTACTCTCAGAAACAAGTAATTTAATACTGCTTGCGGCTTTAATTTAATGTTTGGTCCCTGCAATATGGATAAAAATCATTGAAAAAAATAGCATGAGTTTCCCCGCCACCACTCCCCCCAGGTCATTACAAGACACAGTGCCGATCCTGACCTCCCTGGGGCCCTAAGCAAAATTACATGGCACATTAAAAATGAGAATCGGGGGGGGGGGCGCTGACGACAGTGACATGTCACATTAAAGAAAGTTGAGAAGCGGGGTGAGGGGGTGTTCTGCTGTCGGAAATGACTCAGCCAGCGAGTTTAGAAGCGGGGTGAGGGGGCGAAAATGACTTCTCACCAGGCGGGGCCTCTAGTAATTTGGGGGGCCCTTTGCAGCTTTGCGGGGCCCTAAGCGGCTTGCATAGTGAGCCTATAGCGAGGATCGGCCCTGACAAGACCGTTTGGCCCTATATACTTTGAACAGCAGTATACAGGCGGTGCAAACAAGATAAGGACTGTAGGTTTCTTAAGTAAAATCAGAACCATGTCATACTTTGCTCCTGCATATTGCACAATTTCCTAAAGAGACCCTGAACAAACTACATGACACTTGTGCCTGATGAGGCCACTGATGTTCCAGTGGTGGTGGCCCGTGAGACTGTCCATACAGGCTTGGCCCCCCAAAGTGCATGTGCTGTGTGGCAACAATATGTCGATTATTTTAGGGGTGGGGGGGGCCATTACAATGCCAGATCTTGGCTCAATAAATTATTTTTTGGGGAAAGAAAAATTCTAGAAAAAAGGGGGGTTGTCATCCTGGGGCCCCCTTTGAACAAATTCTGTGAAGAACTCCTGTTCTCTGAAGGCCTCCATTATTTCTGCAAGTCAAAATGTATAAAAAAAAACTAATGTCAGTCAAGCCTTAGCTTTCTCCCCATATCTAACCCACAAACTCATCCACTGATCATAAAGTCCAAAAATCAAGTTTCGTATTGTCGTACTGCATGATCGTTTTCACAACGTTTTCTACCGACTGCGAACGACGTTCTCACTCACGCAATATCCCTTTATACACTATTAAATAGCCCACGTGCAGTAACAGCTAATGCGTTTATGGGCAATTAAATAGCACACGTCCACTAACACTGAGTACTATGTTTAGGTGTAAACTAAACACTATGCAGGCAATACAACACGTTAAAGCACTGCATCTAGCACAATCTACTGCCTAACAATAGGAATAGCTGATCTAGCTAAGCTATACAGTGTATAAATATATGTACAACGCTAGGATGTATATATATTCTCTACACACTGTGTAAATTTAACTAAACTGACTAGCCTTCCTGCTCTATCTATTTATCTATCTATCTATCTATCTGGTAGAAAAGACACTGTGGGCCATATCCACAAAAGAGATACTCCGGCGTAAGCCGTCGTATCTCTGGTTCTAACTTTGGAACTGATCCTCAGAAGCAGTTTTCCTAAGTTAGGCAGAAGATCCGACATCTGTAAGGGACTTACACTGCCGGATCTTAGGATGCAGTACCGCATCCGCCACTGGGGGCATTTCGAGTCGAAATGCCTCTTCTGGTATGCAAATTAGCACTTAGGGCGATCCTCAAAGCTTTTGTGCTTAGTTTTTTCGCCGTAAGTGTTAGTTTGCCAAGTGTAAAACTAGGGCTGCTTTTACAAAGTGTAAAGTTAGTCACACCTTGTAAAGGCTCATTCAAGCGACGGCATTTGGTATGCATTCCCGAGGGAGAACTCCACGGCAATTTGTAAAATCCAAACCGGCATGGGTTCCCCCCCCAGGAGCATACCAGGCCCTTAGGTCTGGTATGGGTTGTAAGGAGACCCCCCCTCCGCCCAAAAATCGACGTAGGGGGTCCCCCTACAATCCATACCAGACCCGTATCCAAAGCACGCTACCCGGCCGGTCAGGAAGGGAGTGGGGACGAGCGAGCGCCCCCCCCCCTCCTGAGCCATGCCAGGCCGCATGCCCTCAACATGGGGGGGTTGGGTGCTCTGGGGCAGGGGGGCGCGCTGCGGGCCCCCCCACCCAGAGCACCCTGTCCCCATGTTGATGAGGACAGGACCTCTTCCCGACAACCCTTGCCGTTGGTTGTCGGGGTCTGCGGGCGGGGGCTTATCGGAATCTGGGAGTCCCCTCAAATAAGGGGGCCCCCAGATACCGGCCCCCCACCCTAAGTGAATGGATATGGGGTACATCGTACCCCTATCCATTCACCTGGAGGCAAAAAGTAAAAGTTATTAAACACACAACACAAGGGTTTTTAAAATAATTTATTATTCTGCTCCGGAGGCCCCCCCTGTCTTCTTTATTAGCTCTATTACCAGGGGGGGCTTCTTCTTCCGCTCTCCGGGGGTCTTCTCCGCTCTCCGGGGGGGGTTTCTTCTTCCGCTCTCCGGGGGGGGGGCTTCTCCGGACTCCGGGGGTCTTCTTCTATCTTCTCCCCTCTTCCGCTGTTGACTCGGCGAACCCCGGTTCTTCTCCAGCTGTCCGGTGCCTTCTTCTTCAGCGCTGGCTGCCTGCTATCTTTGTGTGTTAGCTCAATTACTAACAGGCAGCCAGCGCGGTCTTCTGTGACGTCAGGTTCTTCTTCTCCCCTCTTCCGATGTTGACTCGTCGCCTCTTGTCGCTGTAATGATGGAAGCGCGCCTTGCATCCCATTTATATAGGCATCACCGTCCCATCATGCTCCGGTAGGTACCCATGTGGTGGGTGCACGTGGGTAGGCACCCACCACGTGGGTACCTGCCGGAGCATGATGGGACGGTGATGCCTATATAAATGGGATGCAAGGCGCGCTTCCATCATTGCAGTGACAAGAGGCGACGAGGCAACATCGGAAGAGGGGAGAAGAACAGAAGAGAAGAACCTGACGTCACAGAAGACCGCGATGGCTGCCTGCTAGAAATTGAGCTAACACACAAAGATAGCAGGCAGCCAGCGCTGAAGAAGAAGGCACCGGACATCTGCAGAAGAACCGGGGTTCGCCGAGTCAACAGCGGAAGAGGGAAGAAGATAGAAGAAGACCCCCGGAGAGCGGAGAAGCCCCCCCCCCCGGAGAGCGGAAGAAGAAACCCCCCCCGGAGAGTGGAAGAAGACCCCCGGAGAGTGGAAGAAGAAGCCCCCCCTGGTAATAGAGCTAATAAAGAAGACAGGGGGGGCATCCGGAGCAGAATAATAAATTATTTTAAAAACCCTTGTGTTGTGTGTTTACTAACTTTTACTTTTTGCCTCCAGGTGAATGGATAGGGGTACGATGTACCCCATATCCATTCACTTAGGGTGGGGGGCCGGTATCTGGGGACCCCCTTATTAAAGGGGACTCCCAGATTCCGATAAGCCCCCCGCCCGCAGACCCCGACAACCAACGGCAAGGGTTGTCGGGAAGAGGTCCTGTCCTCATCAACATGGGGACAGGGTGCTCTGGGGTGGGGGGGCCCGCAGTGCGCCCCCCTGCCCCAGAGCACCCAACCCCCCCATGTTGAGGGCATGCGGCCTGGCACGGCTCAGGAGGGGGGGGGGCGCTCGCTCGTCCCCACTCCCTTCCTGACCGGCCGGGTAGCGTGCTTTGGATACGGGTCTGGTATGGATTGTAGGGGGACCCCCTACGTCGATTTTTCGGCATGGGGGGGTCTCCTTACAACCCATACCAGACCTAAGGGCCTGGTATGCTCCTGGGGGGAACCCATGCCGGTTTTTTCTTTGAAAATTGGCATGGAGTTCTCCCTCAGGAATGCATGCTGAGCGACGTTATCATTTTTTTGAATAATTATTTGTTTTCCCGGCGCGTATATTTTTTTTCACCCGTCGCAACTTTAGTGTCCCGTCGCAATCCACAAAGCCGCCCGGCGTCAATTACGTTCGCGCGCTGCACGTCGGGAAAATTACGTCACACGCATGCGCAGTACGGCCGGCGCGGAAGCGCGCCTCATTTAAATTATAAACGCCCCCTGGAGAGGAGGACCGCCTTACGACGGCGGCACTTAAGTTACACGGCCTGAAATTTCTAGGTAAGTGCTTTGTGGATCAGGCACTTAGGTAGAAACTTTAAGTCAGTGTAACTTAACTGCTGAAAGTTAAGTTACGCCGCCTGGCTGAGGATTTGGCCCTGTGTCTCTATTTATCTCTCTCTCTCTAACTGTCTGACTGTTCTTTTCTTTAACAAAGCTGGAACACACTACACGCGGCCGCCTTACAGGCGGCCTTATATAGTGTGGGGCGTGTACTTAACCCCCTGAGCCATAATTGGCCAAAGCCACCCTGGCTTTGGCCAATCTTGGTTCTTCGTTTTTTGCGCCTTGTGATTGGCCAAGCATGCAGGGCCATGGTGCATGCTTGGCCAATCATCAGCGCGCAACGCTTGAATTATGGGCGGACGCGCGTCATTCGAATTTGGCGCGAACCTTGAATGTTATGTGGTAAAAAAAAACTGAATGTTATGTGGTAAAAAAAAAAAACCCTGAATGTTATGTGGTAAAAAAAAACAAAAACCCTGAATGTCATGTGGTAAAAAAAAAACCCTGAATGTTATGTGGCAATGGCAAATGGTTTACATAGCTCACGGTATCACGGGTCAGATAGAGGGCTCCTTAGCAGAATTGTGCTTAGGGCCCCAGAGAGGTCAGGATCGGCACTGCTACAAACTGATACCATTCATCAGAATTTTTTTTTTTCTGCTCTCTGGTTTGAAAATATTCATGTTTATTTTGCCCATGCTGAACCAGATATAATGAATGTCTGAAATAGATGTAGTGCCTTTTTTTTTTACTGCAAGTGAATCAAGCAGCAACTCTCTAAACAATTACACGTATCTAAAATAGGAGTAATAGGAGTAGTAAAGTGCAAAACTAGAGTGGTGCAAATATAGCAATAGACAAACTAAGAACAGGCTCACCTGGAAGCAGGCCCATCCTAAAAGGTACAAAAACAAACATCACCTTTGCAAGGCAGCTGAAGACTTCTAGTGTGGGTCTGTATCAAATACAAAAGAGCAACAATTAGTCAATTAAGTCAGCGTTTTAGGGCCATGCAAGGTTCCTACCTCAAGGCAACATAGTGGCCTATGTCACTATGTTGTCACTTTCAGCATGACCCTGAAATGTTGGCTTACTTGACTGATGTGACATTGTACTAATAAAATAGTGTATACAGTATGTTTAAATGTTGTTCTGGTGATATCCCTTTTTTTCTCTAGTTGCACACATTTTACTGCTGTTTGCTGCATGTATGGTTTTGTCATTTTAAAATCAAGGTCTTAAAGGGGTTGTAAAGGTTTGTTTTTTATTTTATAAATATGTTCCTTTAAACTAGTGCACTGTTGGTTCACTAACCTTTTCCTTCGATTTCCCTTCGAAATGTTTTTTTTTTTCTTTGTTTTCTTTGTCTGAATTTCTCACTTCCTGTTCCTCCTTAGTAAGCTGTTCTGGCTGACTAACCCCCAGCCAGAACAGCTCGGATGATGGGGGCAAGCTTACTGAGGAGAAACAGGAAGTGAGAAATTCAGACAAAGAAAAAAACATTTAGAAGGGAAATCGGAGGAAAAGGTAAGTGAACCACCAATGCACTAACTTAAAGGAACCTATTTAGAAAATAAAAAACAAACCTTTACAACCCCTTTAATAGCATATATACAGTGATTTTTTTTTTTTTTTTACATTTACTGTTTGCAGATGGCTAATATTGATTTTATCAATACATCACCAGTGATTTTAATAAATGACAAGACATGCTTAAACCCACTCTCTAGTTGCTAAGCACATTTGCATGCTCTGCACAAGATTTTAGTCTTAAATCATTTTTATATGTGAGCACTGCTGGATGTCCTAAGTGTAGTAAAAATTGAGGGGGCATGCCAACAAATACAAACAGCAACCCCCCTATGTTCAGTGCCATAAAGTTACTTTAACTTTGTCATATAATCATTGTGTTCTTTGTGTACAATAACTCTTGTATTATATATAATTCTACAGAGTTTTCAATGCTGGTTGCAAGACAAGTTTATTGTTTTAATGGCAAGTTTTAATGACCCATCCATGCAAAAAATATATGTTCTGTACCATAAAATGTCAAACTTTAGCAAGCAATGGAATCCAAATAATAGCTATATTAATTTGCTTTCTGATGATGCAAAACAAAAATCATTCATAAATATAGATTTGATAGAAAAGTAATTATAATTATCAAACACAAAAAACAGTAAGTGCTTTAGAGAGTTCTACTGTACTATACTAGCAATATGAAACTGGCACAGACGTTGGCGTATATTCTGCAGGACATCACAGTGCAGATGTCACCGCATATCACATCTAATCCCCACTTACTTTTATGGAACTGTGAGCCTCCAGGGATGAAAAAGCACTCCTGATGCAAAGTGATAATTGATATGAAGCAGATGTAAATCACACACTCTCCCAAGCACTCTTTTAATTCCACTGTGATAGATGCTTTTGGCTGCACTTATGTATGAATACGGGAAAACTGTTACTTTCAGAGAAATAGAGTAATTTTCAGTAGCTTAAATACTTGTAATTCGCAGCTCAAAATGTGTAAAGAAATACAGTGTGTAAAAGTAATTTAGTACTATGTGCTTATCTTATTTATGTATAAAATATCCATTAGGCAAATTTGAAAAAAGAATTCTAACAGTTCCGAACTATTTAAAAAAAATTGCTTTTATTTATATACAAAGGGCCAGATCCACAAAAACGGGCGTATATTTAGGCGGGCGTAGCGCATCTCGTATGCGCTACGCCGCCGTAAATCAGAGTGGCTCCTAGGGTATCCACAAAGAACCTGCTCCCATATGCGGGCCGGCGTAACGTAAATCTGCTGGCGTAAGCCCGCATAATTCAAAGTAGGCTTGGAGTGGGCGTGTTGTATGTTAATCTGGTTTGACCCCACGTAATTGACTCTTTTTACGAGCGCCGTCTGTGGACGTATCCCAGTGCGAATGCGCGAAATCACGTCGCAAATAGTCAATGCTTTCGACGTGAACGTAACTTACGCAAAGCCCTATTCGTGAACGATTTACGCAAACAACGTAAACGACGGAAAATTCGATGCTGTCCCAACGTCCATACCTAACATTGCGTACAACTCAAAGAGGCAGGGGTAATGTTACGCCGAAAAAAGCCTTACGTAAACGACGTAAAAAAATGCGCCGGGCGGACGTACATTTGAGAATCGGCGTATCTAGCTAATTTGCATACTCTACGCGGAAATCAACGGAAGCGCCACCTAGCGGCCAGCGTAAATATGCACCTAAGATCCGACGGCATACTAAGATGTTCGTCAGTCGGATCTAGCCCACATTCGTATCTTGTTTTGTGGTATGTGTTTCTTTAATCCAACTACCTCAGATAAAAATTTGTGCCAACCTGATTTGCCTTATGTATCAGTCCCTTGGCTGTTTTTAGTGCTGAATCTGCCTTACTATTTTGAGTCCACAGTTGTCAGGTATTCTCCAGTAAAAACATATTTTGGATTTTTTATTTGATCATCTATTTCAGCCCAATAAACACATTCACATGTCCCTTCTAAGTAATTCTGGCAGGACTGCTCATATATTTTAAGGAAAAAGGGGGAGCCTTCCACTGGTGCATGTTGTGTGTATTTAGGCCAGTCTTATAATATGACATTATTTAAAATCTGCAGCCTTTTATCCTTTACAATACAGCCCTATATTTCTTTTAATCTGTAGTTTAATGCAGCTAAGAATTTACACACATTAAAGTTATCAATGACTCTTTCTCCTTCTGTTACAGTGGGTAGAAAATCTCTATCTAGGGCAGGGGTAGGCAACCTGGAGCCCTCCAGCGGTTGTGGAACCTCATTTCCCATGAGGCATTGCAAGGCTGGCAGTTACAATTACTTCCAGAGGCATGATGGGACTTGTAGTTCTTTAACAGCTGGAGGGCCTCAGGTTGCCTACTCCTGATCTAGAGCATCTGCAATAGGTAGATGATGCCAAAGTCATACACGTAAAGTCAAAGAAGTGTACTCTTCAGTTGTTTTGGCACATTTAATAGTAGTTTCTTCATAATTGGCTCCAGAAGTATATAATCCTAATGCACTACTACATGTCTTTCATAGGTGTGTTGGTGGAATGTATCTATCCCAACCACTACTGCTGGCAGTTCCTTCTCAATCTGCGCATACCCCTGTTCTGTAGGTGTTAGAACTTTGCTTGCAAAGGTGAATAACTGTCTTCCTTGCATTAATGTGGCTTTAAGGCCTGTTTCTGAAGCAGCACATTGTACTGCCACTGCTTCATCTGGGTTAAAGTATTTGAGGGTGGTTGTGTCTGCAATAGCCCTTTTCCCTCCTGGATTTTTACTTCCTGTGTGTCTATCCATATCCAGAGTCCATTTGTATGTGTTAACGGTCTCAAAGGCTAAGGCCCCATACACACGATAGAATTTATCCGCAGATACGGTTCAGCGGACCGTATCCGCGGATAAATCCTCTCTAAGATTTCAGAGGATTTCTATGCGATGGCGTGTACACACCATCGCATTGAAATCCGCGCTGAAATCCTCTGCCGATGACGTGTCGCGCCGTCGCCGCTATTATGACGCGGCGACGGGCGCGACGCTGTCATATAAGGAATTCCACGCATGCGTCTATTCATTACGGCGCGTGCGGGGAATCCCTTTGGACGGATGGATCCGGTAAGTCTGTACAGACGAGCGGATCCATCCGTTGGAATGGATTCCAGCAGATAGATATTCTGTGCATGTCGACAAATATTTATCTGCTGGAAATCCATTCCAGGGGAGATTTATCTGCGGATAAATATCCGTTGGCGTGTACACACCATAGGATCTATCCGCAGAAACCCATTTGATGGGATTTATCTGCGGATAGATTCTATGGTGTGTATGGGGCCTCACACATATCAGAAAGATGCTTACAGAATTTGGAAAGGTAATTATTCATACCCAGGAATTGCAGAACTCCCTGTAGATATGTAATAGGCATTTCTAACCAGGTTCATACTGGATTTACTTTCAGACCACCTGGAACTGCAATCATTTTTATTTGGAATTTATTCAGGTTTAGTGTGATTTGCATTTTTGTCTGCATTACTTTAAGATTTGTATCATCTTCTGATCATGATCTTTTGTTGCAGATGTTATATCATCACCTCCCATAACTATTAATAAATCATCAGCTATTGTTTTTATCCCTTTATGGTTTGATTTAGCTTTGGTTGAATAACTTATGGACAGTCTAACATAAGCCATCATTAACGTCCAAATGGAGCATAAAAACGTCTAGCTTCACATGCCAGAATCCATTTTTCATTGCTTTATTCAGTGGTTTGGGGTCCATGCATATTCTTAATTTGCCTGATGGTTTATTTACTATCACCAACTATTTATCCAATCTGTGTTTTTATCTATATAGGCTATAATACAACTGTCCTGTAGATCCTTCAGTTCATCTTTCAGTAGTTGTATTAAGATACAGCCTGCCTTCTTGTTGGTAATCTAATGGGCTCTATTGAACTGGTTTCAAGTTTGTATGTGCCTTCCAGGCACATATCACCTTTAATAAGTCTGCATAATGTACTTCTATAGTCTGTAAATCCAAATTGCCATCTGTCTTTTGCTCTGAAGTTTTAGTGTTCTGGGAGACATTAAGAGATAGAATATTGTGAGATTGTACTTTTATCAAGTCCATAGCCATAGTCCATAACCTGTTTTCAATCCCTAAAGTGGAATATAAGTGTTTACCAAAGTAAATTCAAGTCTGTAACTTTTTTTTTATCACAAGAGTTTCTTAACTCTAGTCTACAAGTACACATTGTTTCATAATACATGATAAATACTTGATTTGAAGACTGAATTACTTGTATATTGATTAATGTATTTGGAAAAACATTGGCTTTCTCTACAATCTAATTAAAACTGACTTGGTCCCTTATCCAGCAAGAGGGCTGCAAAAAGCTGTTTTGTATCACTAGATACCTGTTCTGTTGGTAGTTTGACATTCTCTGCTGCTGGCTGTAGTTTCAACCACAATTAATCTTCAACAAAATTGACACCATCAAAGTCTGCGTTTTGTGTCACTGGGTTTACTTTGTCTGTCCTGCTGTTTGATTTTTGTCCAAATTTAACTGTGAAAGGATTCCTCTTGCTACAGATTCTGCATATCTGACCATATGCTGGGCATTTCTGCTTTTGTCTCTCATGTCTTTTTTTACAATATATTGACATTGTACATATGTGATCTTTAACAGATACTGTATACACTTTAGAGAAAAAAAGGATTAATCTTAACCAAGAAAAGCTCAGAACGAGGGGGGACTTTTGAGGTTAATATATGTTCATTTAGATTAATCAATGAATTAACAAACATGTAATTCTTGTTTAAAAAAAAAATCAAGTTACACATGGTACTCCATTGGGAGACAAGCTGGTCAGCTATACCCCTAGGTATCATCAACAGCATACTGGAACCCCTGGTTAAACTGGAATGGTTCTCTATGTACACGGGTGAATATAGTCACAAACAATATTAATATAAATCTCTAATCCTACTTGAAGCAGCAGAATCTCTCTCCCCTTGCCCATCTCTGGAAACAAACTCCTGAAGCTTGATTCATGTGCAAAAATGCTCATATAACACATGTAATATGCCTGTAAAATACCTTAAAAAGTGTCAAAATCACCAGGAATACACTCTACTCAGTTGTGAATGCGAGGAATGAAACCACTTTATTTTACAGTTCTCATAACTGGGTGGTACTGTAATATCCATATGCAAAGTGAAATCAGCTTTCCAGTGCTTCCATGTGTGAGACATATTATAGGAACTCACATCAAATCTCCAAGGGCTCTGTGAAGGCTGTCATACATCCAGGTCATGGTATATCTAGTAGTAGTTTTTTACACTCAACTGGACATTTTATGTAATGTTCAGAACTGAAGAGGTGTCTTGGATAAGCTAATAAACATCTACAATATTACAGAAAAAGTTCAGTTGAGTATGATTAACTTCTACTAGATATCGTCTTCCAGGGGGGTTTCAGTTCACTTTCCATGGCGTCTTTATATTGACAGTTACACTTTACTTATGTCTACTATAGCTCTGTCTTCAACTGCAGGCTTTACTGTCTCTATCAGTGGTTTCAACTGGTTACATTTTTCCTCCCTGGTGCCACCATGTTTAGGTAGTTACTGTTGCTTGTGATTGCTGATACTTGGTAGTGCATGAACCAAGTATTTTAAAAATGCACCAAATATCTTCACATGGCATGTATGTTAAAATGAATGGAGAGCCAACATGCTTTACATACAACCTTGGTATCATAGTAGTGGGACACCATGTGCAGAACTACAATATAACATTTTGCTACAGTGTTATAGAACACATAGGACCAACATGTAAGAGCATTCTACTTACTGTATTTGTTTTAACAAAGGCACTGCCTAGTTATTTTGTTTAACCAGCTTGCAATTATATACACTGAACTAGGTTAGAGATAACTTCCTTTTTCCACACAGCTCTAGAAGGTATGGAATGAGGTAAAAATCTTTTTCCTTATCACCCCTTAGGCACTGTCTCAAACTGCATTAAAAAAAAGCTTGCCTCGTGGTCTGAAACATGGGGGAATGTTTTTAGAGGGCTGTAAAAAATCGACTGCATTAATAAAGTCATTTTCTGACCAGATTTATCCAAACATTCACCAGAGTTAGCCATTTTTCTTTTCTTCAATAGCAAATCTGGGTCTCAGTTTCATTCACTATTATTATATGACCAATGTTAAATCTGCAAGACCTCAATACCTTTAATTTACTTTTCTTTTCTTGAAAGCAACATTTCTACTGAATTTCCCGAAGAGCTGTCCCACTCTACCATCTAAGTCCATTTTCCATCTAATTCAAGTGAAGGGGGGGGGGGGGTTGAGTTGCAACTGCCTTGCAACTACAAGCAATGCATGCACTTGAAGTATGGTGGGGCCTGCTTTTAGGGGTTAAAACAGGCAGCTAAGAGGCAACATATTGCCTCTCCACTACCTGTCAGACCCCCTCTGAAAAGCAATCCACCAGGGATCGCTCCCCAGAGGGTAACACTTATGTAAACACGCCTTAATGAACTCATAACTAGTAACTAGTAAAGTGTAGTGGGATTTATTAAGAGAAAAGCTAACAGCTATTATTGTACAGTGCACTCCACTTTACCTGCAGTTCATTTTGATCTTATGTTGTAAAGATTAGCACTCTGGTGAGGAGATCAGTCTTTTTTTTTTTCTTATATTTTAGACAAAGAGCTTATTGTAACCAGCCAACAAGATTATCTGTGTGACTGCACGCTTATCATTCATAATATGTTACATTTTACTCCACTCCCTTCATGTTTCTTACCACACATAATGCTTCCTTTTCATTTTACAACTGTTCTAGATCAAAGTTGTAAGGGGACAGACATGAACGCCAAGGTTGAATAATACTATGCTTAATAGGTGTATGAGTTTGATTGCATTGTCTTTGTCTCTGTAATCTCAGCTATGGATCATATTCTTGCTCATTAAATATACTACATTAATGCTTTCAATGGATCTCTAATACATAGCACAGTTGGCTTGGCAGAAATATTGCCATCTGGACTGACGTGTATTGATAAAAGGGGCCGCTCTATCAAATGATTTTCACGGTAAATTCACTAGTCTGTAACACTTCTTTGGTGTCGGTTTTCATATATTTTATCACAATGTGACCCCTTTCTTTTCATTCAACCACCAGATGCATGTCAGTGCATGTTTCTGTGTCTTTCCTTCATATAGTTTCTCCCACCTCATTGAGCTTCAGTATCTTCGTGTTTCTGCCATATGCTTTACTGTCAATGGAGTGCAACTAGCATAAGTGAGAAACTTCTAAGGACAGAGAGTCTTCAGAAGTTACTTATCCCTAATTCCACTCACCTCGTATGTCATAATTACCTATTTAGCTGTACATAAAAAATACAAAATGCTTTGAGCCAATTGAGTGTAGTGACAGTATCCGTGATTGTGATATATTGCAGGATCAGAAAATGAGGAGTACAAGTTACCTTTGCAGGCTACTAAAACCAGACACAAATCTGTACGTATATGTTTCTATATTTGTACACTAATTGAGATACCTTGCATTCTGCAAGATAGCTAGAGGCTAGTTATGAAACTAACTACAATTTATCTATTGATCTGTCTATTTATACCTATCTACTATTTGTCTTATGAAACTAACTGCAATCTATGCAGAATGCATGTCATCTCAATTATTCTACACATATACAAGCATAGTAAGAAACTAGCTGGCTATTCATCTAAGGGGTTAGACATTTTAACTAGACATGTGCGTTCCCGTTCGTAACGAATGGATTTTCGTACGAATTTGTTAGTTTTCGTACATTCATATCAATTCGAACATCCGAAAAGCTGAAAGAACCAAAATACGAAAATTAAGGAATTACGAATAAGCAAAATAACGAACAAGCGAAAATACGAATGTATGATTGGACAATCTTACAAAAATACAAAACACCGAAAAAGCAAAAGAACAAAAATGACATCTGTAATCAACGATTTGCATTCCGTATTTTAAATCCTTTGTCTGTTCGTATTTTCATTCGTATGTTCGTATTTTCATTTGTGTGTTTTGTAAATCCGTTTCTTTGTCTGTTTGTAAATTTGTGTACTTGCATCGTTCTTTCGAATGGGCACTGGGCAGTGTAGTTAGTGAGTGATTACTTAATATCTTAGCCAATCAGCTTATCTCTTTTTTGCTGAGTCACATTGTACAGTGTAAAGCCTCGTACACAAGATCGGACTTCAAACAAACTTTTCCGTGGATTTTTGTCTGAAGGGAGTTGACCGGACTTTTGAAACCGAAAAAGTTTGTCCGATAGAGCGTACACACAGTCAGATTTTTTTGAAAACGCTCATTTTGGCGATTGTTGGCAAAAAGTCCGACCGTGTGTCCGACCGTGTGTACGGGGCTTAAGAGTATATGTTAATATGGATTAGCCGCGTGTTGCTATGTATTTAACAAAATTACGAATTTCGAATCAACGAAAATAAATTAGACAGAATTACGAATCATTCAGTATAAACGAAAATAAAACTGTTACCCGAATAGGAAAACTTGAGTCTTGCGAAATTACGAATCTTTACGAACCTACGGAACGAGACGGAACGAAAAAATACGAATTTTTGTTGTGCACATGTCTTATTTTAACTTGAAATATGTCTCATGTGCTGACTGCAAATACATTAAATCGCTAACTACTGTTCTTCACTCAGAAGAGCTGACTATACATGTTATGCCCTGTACACATGACCGGTTTTCCTGACATGCCAAAACCCAATGTTTTTCCCGACGTGATTCCTCTCAAGCCTGCCTTGCATACATACGTTCAGTCAAAAAACCTCTACACTAAACCGCGGTGACGTCCAGCATGTACAACGGCACTATAAAGCAGATGTTCCATTCAAATGGTGCCACCCTTTGGGCTGCTTTTGCTGATCCTTGTTTTAGTAAAAGTTTGGTGAGAGACGATTTGCGCTTTTCAGTCCATTATAGCATGACGAATGTGCTATCTCCATAACGAAACGCTAGTTTTACCAGAACGAGCGTTCCCGTCTCATACTTGATTCTGAGCATGCACTTGTTTTCCTCTCTGAAACTATTCAGTTTGTTAGCTGGTGTTTAACATTTTTTCATATTTTGATACAGAGCTTTTTGTTAAACTGCACCTAAATGTGCTTCTGGATTCCTCACTTTTCAAGTTACAAGTTAACACTGGTATTGTAGATTGTATGCTCCTTGGGGGCAGGGACTGATGTGCATGTACAATATACATGTAAAGCGTTGCATAAATTGATGCCACTATATAAGTATCTGTAGTAATAATAATAATAATAATAATTTTTATAGTACCATACAGAACCCTACATATAAAGGTATCTTGGCAGTGGCATCACAGATGTAGGGCAACTAGACCTCAAATCCTATTATGACTTTAGATTTTATATTTATGTCACTTTTGCTAACTAGCAAAACTGAGTTTTGGGGAACCTTCAATTGCCTGTCATAAATCCAGTGCTAGGGTATTATCTCAACAATGTTATCAGGAAATGTGTAAGAACGACAGAACACTTTTCCCTGTGTTATGGAGAAGAGAAAATAGGGAGGTCTTATGCCATCCTAACAAATTTCCTGTCCTAGGATGACCTCGCTGCTCATCTATAGATACAGTGCAGTGAGAAAATGTTGCCAACTAAGACAGGGTATGTGTTGCTGCCAGGTGAAATTAAAGGAATCAACTTAAAGCGGAGGTCCGCCGTTTTAAATTTTTTTTTTTTAAGTCAGCAGCCACAAATACTGCAGCTGCTGACTTTTAAAAGGAGGACACTTACCTGTCCAGGTAGCTATCGTTTGGCTCTTGGGTGCTGCCGCCGCCATCTTCTGTAAGGGAATCAGGAAGTGAAGCCTTGCGGCTTCACTTCTGTTTCCCTACTGCGCATGCGTGACTCGCGGTGTGCAATCCGTATGGTCCCTGCTGTCTTCTGGGACCTGTGTGTCTCCCCACAGATAATGCGGCTATCTATGCCTGGAAGTGGGAGCAAACACCTGTATTAAACAGGTATCTGCTCCCCCCTCCCCCTGAAAGGTGCTAAATGTGACACCGGAGGGTGGGGGTTTAGAAAAGAGGAAAGTTCCATGTTTGGGTGGAACTCTGCTTTAAAGGAAAAAAAGCAAATTCAGTCACCACAGTAAGAATCAATAAGCTACAATATTTTGAATTGTTGGGGTTTGGATACACTTTAATAAGTTAGCAGTATTAACAGACTGATACAACTCCTGAGTGTGTAGATCACAAAACAGGTTCAATAGTTTGTTAAGCATATTGGGCCAAATCCACAAAGAAATTGCGGATCTTAGTTTTAGGCAGAAAAGTTACACTGGCGCAATTTTAGTATTTTAGGTAGCGATCCACAGAGCACTTACCTCTAAAATTGCGCCAGTGTAGCTGATCTCCTTGCATCTTAAGCGATCCCTAATTAAAATGGGCGATTCCCATTTAAATTAGGGCGCGCTCCCGCGCCAGACGGACTGCGCATGCGTGTGACGTCATTTTTCCCGACGTGCATCGCGCATACGTAGTTTACGTCGGGCTTTGTGGATAGCGACGGGTTCGTAAAGTTGCGACGGGAAAAAAAAAAGTTACGCGACGAAAAAAAAAAATCAAATTTAAAAAAAAAATCAAATTTAAAAAAAAAACGCGGCGATCGAAAAAAAGGTATGGTTTTGCATGGTCTACTAAAGTTAGTCCATATAAAACCAACCTTAGTTTTGCGCAAGCAAATTCGTAACTTACGCAAATCACACAATGCCTAAAGCTTTGTGGATCTCCGTAACTACTAATTTGCATACGCAAGGAGGGATTTCGACTCGAAATGCCCCCAGCGGCGGATGCGGTACTGCATCCGAAGATTCAACAGCGTAACTAAATTACGGATGTCGGATCTTCTGCCTAACTTGGGAAAAATCCTTTTGAGGATCGCTCCCAAAGTTAGGCACAGAGATACGCAGGCGGAACAGCAGTTCCGCCTGCGTATCTCTTTTGTGGATTTGGCCCATTGGCCTTAGCTTTATATTTGCTCCAATTTCATATGCTTTGTCCTTCTTAATTCAGTCCCATAGTTATATCCTTCTTTCTTTTTTTTATTCTTGGCAAGTTAAACCAGTAAATGTTAGTAGGATCCTGAGATGATTCTTCAAAATGCAAAAAAGACCTGTTATAGCTCTGGGATGAACAACGAACAGGAACAGCTAAAGTGATACCAGTGGCCTATCCCTGAGGAAGCCATGTGACCAGTGATGCAATGCGTCGGGTGGAGCCTGTGATGTCACTTCCCGTGTCTGCAGTGTCTACAGCAGACATGTCCAAAGTCTGGCCCGCGGGCCAATTGCGGCCCCCCTGGTGATTTAATACGGCCCCCCTGGGGATTTGGATATATATCGTTTGTGGCCCCCAGGGCCACAAGCGATATATACCGTATTTATCGGCGCTGCCTCGGAGGGGACAGGAAGGGGGCGGGATGAGCGCCGTCAGATTACATGAAGAGAATCTCCTGTTTACTCAGCGGCGTCTGTAATAGGAAGTCGCGTCTCCTGGGATGCCATTGACTTTTCTGTCTATCATAGGAGGCGGGACTTTGTATTAAAGAGGCCACAGAGTAAACAAGAGATTCTCCTGATTGTAATCTATCGGCACTTGTCCCGCCTCCCTGTCCCAGAGGCTGTAGATGGGCATCGATCAGGCTGCACTGATGGCAATAGTAAGGCTGCATTCACGGCACATGTGAGGCTGCATTGGTTGCAATGGTGAGGCTGCATTCATGACAATGGTAAGCCTGTGCGTGTTATATGCAGATAAATACGGTATATCCAAATAACATGCCCAAGCTCATCCTTAGTCCTGAGCAGTGCCCTGGGATTCGTTGGGGCCACAAAAGAGATATATACAGTGTATCCAAATAATACGCCTGAGCTCATCTCTTCACCACACACAGCCACAAGGGCAAGAGAATTCTTGTTGAGATGTGTTGCTAGGACTAACACACTTAGACAGAATTTTAATGGTTCAAAGAAGGCAAAATAGTTGGCCCTCATGCATGTTCACTTCATCAAATCTGGCCCTCTTTGAAAAAAGTTTGGACACCCCTGGTCTACAGTGTATGGAAGTGAGGTGAGGAGGTGACCCGTTCTGAAGGTTTCTTCATAACACGGATGTCATTAAATAGAAATGTAATCAGTTATTATTTTACCTACCCATTATTTTACCTACCCATGTGATACCTACCCACGTGGGTAGGTATCACATGGGTAGGTACCAGAGCATGATGGGACTGTGAGGCCTATATAGGTCCGATGCAAGCCGCGCACAAGTCATTGCAGCGAGGAAAGGCGACGTGTCAACATCGGGAGAAGGAGAGAAGTGAAGAACATGACATCACAGCACGGAAGAAGAACTCACAGCACGGAAGGAGACGAAGACGTACAGCACGGAAGAAGGCACCGGACAGCGAGAGGAAGAACCGGGGTGCGCCGAGTCAACAGCGGAGAACGGCGAACATAGAAGGAGACCCCCGGAGAGTTGAGAAGACCCCCCGGATAGCGGAGAAGACCCGTCAGGATAGCGAAAGAAGAAGCCCCCCCGCCGAAGACGCCGGAGGAAACCCGCCGGGGGGTGGGGGCTTTTTTAAAAGCGACCCCCCCCGGCGGTGGAAGAGAACCAGACGGCGGCCCCCACCCACCCGAAGACGTCAAAGAAGAAGCCCCCCCTGGTAAACAGAGCTAATAAAGAAGACAGGGGGAGCCTCCGGAGCAGAAAAATAAATTATTTTAAAAACCCTTGTGTGGTGTGTTTATTAACTTTGACATTTTTCCTACAGGTGAATGGTTAGGGGTACGATGTACCCCATATCCATTCACTTAGGGTGGGGGGCCGGTATCTGGGGGCCCCCTTATTAAAGGGGGCTCCCAGATTCTGATAAGCCTCCCACCCGCATACCCCGACAACCAACGGCCAGGGTTGTCGGGAAGGGGCCCTGTCCTCATCAACATGGGGACAGGGTGCTCTGAGGTGGGGGGGCCGCAGTGCGCCCCCCTGCCCCAGAGCACCCAACCCCCCCATGTTGAGGGCATGCAGCCTGGTACGGCTCAGGAGGGGGGGGGGGGCGCTCGCTCGTCCCCACTCCCTTCCTGGCCGGCCGGGTAGCGTGCTTTGGATACGGGTCTGGTATGGATTGTAGGGGGACCCCCTACGCCGTTTTTTTCGGCGTAGGGGGGCTCTCCTTACAACCCATAGCAGACCTAAGGGCCCGGTATGCTCCTGAGGGGGGAACCCATGCCGGATTTTTATTTAAAATCCGGCGGGGACCTCCCCCTCAGGATTCATAACAAACGCGCGCACACGTGTAGAATTGGCGGGAATCCAAGTCGGATCTCCCGTCGCTTCTATGACGCGCTTGCTGGGATGTGCTGTCACTATTCCAGTGAGTGCGAGATCTCGGCACCATGTCGCCGAGAATCAGCGCGATGCTGTCGTGCTAAAAACACAATATCACAAACACCTACTGTATTAAAAGCAAAGATGAAACTATTCTTTAACCACTTCAGCCCCGGACTATTTTGATGGCCAGAGCACTTTTTGCGATTCGGCACTGCGTCGCTTTAGCTGACAATTACATGGTCGTGCGTGTCCACAAGCCGCTTCTTAAAGGGGACGTATATACATGTCCTTCTTCCTGCCGACGTATATCGTCGTGTGATGGTCGGGAAGCAGTTAACAATTGGTCATTTAGGACCTGTAAGAGTTGACTGATTGTCAGTCACATTTTTAAGGTAATTATATGGCCACATGCAACATCTGTCTATTCTTAAAATTATATATATATATATATATATATATATATATATATATATATATATATATATATATATATAGTAAAACCTTGGTTTGCGAGCATAATTAGTTCCAGAAACATGCTTGTAATTCAAAGCACTTGTATATCAAAGCATTTTTTTACAGGGTATAAAAGAGAAGAGAGGCACCTCTAAGTGTAGCAATAAGTTGCTAAATGTTGTACCTTCATTAAATGTAACCACATTGCTACACTTAGAGCCTCCTCTCTTCTTTTTTATACTCAGTTGTGACATGACGCTACCCTTATATCAAGACATCGCTTGTATATCAAGGCAAAATGTATTAAAACATTTTGCTTGTCTTGCAAAACGCTCTCAAACTAAGTTACTCTCAAACCAAGGTTTCACTGTATTATATATATATATATATATATATATATATATATATACACATGCCACTTGCTGCCTAGCCCATAGTTACATCCTCTGGACAATGGTAACTTATCTGACCGGATCATATTGCAAGAGGGGTACCGCTACTGCTCTGGGCCTCCCCCCCCCGCAGCCCTATACCATGCCACACTCCCTCCCCCCCCCGGCCATGAACGGCGATCCTACTGCTGTCCCTGGCCATGCAGGCGATTCCTACTATACCCCCCTGTTCATGCTCGGGCCTAGTGTTGGCGGTGCCTGGTGATGGCGGTGCCTGGTGATGGCGGTGCTGGCGGTACCAAGCGAACCCCCCCTCCCCCCCACCCGCCGCACGGGCCCACGAGGACTTGCCATGGCGCCCGAACGCGCGCCGCCATACAATACCTGGAGCCCACGCGGCGAGACGATACGCTGCTGCTGCTGCACGCTTCTCCTGATTTGAAAAATGAAACGCCGGCCGGAAATGACGTCAGGGGCGCACCGGAAGAACACCAGAAGCCAAGCCGACGAGGGACCTGCAGGAGGAGGAGAGATTTATACCTCCCAGACTCCTCCTACAAATCCAGGCTAGCCTGCGGCCAGCCTTCTGACATATACTTATATATACAGTATCTCACAAAAGTGAGTACACCCCTCACATTTTTGTCAATCTTTTATTATACCTTTTCATGTGACAACACTGAAGAAATTACACTTTACTACAATGTAAAATAGTGAGTGTACAGCTTCTATGACAGTGTAAATTTGTTGTCTCCTCAAAATAACACTACACACAGCCAATAATGTCTAAACCACTGGCAAGAAAAGTGAGTACACCCCTAAGTGAAAATGTCCAAATTGGGCCCAAACTGTCAATATATTGTGTGCACACCATTATTTTCCAGCACTGTCTTAACCCTCTTGGGCATGGAGTTTACCAGAGCTTCACAGGTTGCCACTGGAGTCCTTTTCCACTCCTCCATGACGACATCATGGAACTGGTGGATATTAGAGACCTTGCGCTCCTCCACTTTCCATTTGAGGATGCCCCACAGATGCTAGGGTTTAGGTCTGGAGAGGTGCTTGGCCAGTCCACCGCCTTTACCCTCAGTTTCTTTAGCAAGGCAGTGGTCGTTGTGGAGGTGTGTTTGGGGTCATTTTAATGTTGAAATACTGCCCTGCGGCCCACTCATGGTTCCCTCAATGAACTGTAGCTCCCCAGTGTGGACAGCACTCATGCAGCCCCAGACCATGACACTCCTACCACCATGCTTGACTGTAGGCAAAACACACTTGTCTTTGTACTCCTCACCTGGTTGCCATACGCTTGACACCATCTGAACCAAATAAATTTATCTTGATCTCATCAGACCACGGGACATGGTTCCAGTAATCCATGTCTTTAGTCTGCTTGTCTTCAGCAAACAGTTTGCAGTCTTTCTTGGGCATCATCTTTAGAAGAGGCTTCTTTCTGGGACAACAGCCATGCAAACCAATTTGATGCAATGTGCAGCGTATGGTCTGAGCACTGACAGGTTGACGCCCCACCCCTTCAACCTCTGTCTGCAGCAATGCTGGCAGCACTGATACATCTCTTTCCCAAAGACAACCTCTGGATATGCCGATGAGCACGTGCACTCAACTTCCTTGGTTGAACATGGCGAGGCCTGTTCTGAGTGGAACCTGTCCTGTTAAACCGCTGTATGGTCTTGGCCACCATGCTGCAGCTCATTTTCAGGGACTTGGCAATCTTCTTATAGCCTAGGACATCTTTATGATATTATTTTTCATTCAAGATTAAAATTAAATTGCATTATTCTTTTATGAAAAGGGGGTACACTGAATACCGACATATATTCTTTCTATGTATTTAAGTATCTCCGGAAACCTGTTTACTGGCAATAATTTTATAAACATGAAAATAAGTAGGGTTTTCACTTCCAAAACCAGTTTATTTGACAGGGGCCTGGCTTGGTCATTGCTTCCGATTTATTTATTTTCCCTTCGCTTTTAGAGCTCCATGACAGAAGTAAACAAGAACAGCAGAGTTTAATTATAAGTTCCCCATAAATTGCTAGTAAAGCACTAAAATACACTTATTAACCAAATGTCTTACAACATATTGACTGTCTAATCCTTTACTGTGCTTCGATAACACTGCTGATAAACTGTGTTAAAGAAAAGGAAATAGTTTTCTTTTTTATGGTTTATGTAATAATTACAGTAAATTCACTAATATTAGATAACGCGTGGAACTATGAACTTTCTATACTTAAATGCATGTAACACTGCATGTGTATATGACATGAGTGATATGAGTCTATTTATCAGTTAACTTTTCCCCAAGATTCATAACATGTTTTAATTGAATCCTAGGAAAAAACAGTACTTTGCAGATGGTAGAGTAGTGGTTCTCAAGTGTGGCATTTGACATAATCAAAGGGCCATCCATAATAGCCAGTAAATGTAATGCTACATAAAGTTGTCAAATACCGCAGAAATGCAACGGGAAAGGGTTAAGGGCCCTTTCACACGGGTGGACCGTATGTCTGCTTTTTCATCCATCCGTGTACGGATGAAAAAGGGACATACATTGGTCCCTATAAGGTTGCGGGTGTCAGCGGATGAACAAAACCCCATTTTTCCTTCCGTCAGTGTTCATCCGTCCGTGTTCATCCGATCCCCCCATAGGGGAGAACAGAGAAAAGACAGGGCGGTCCCTGCACAGTGTGTGGGGACTGCCCTGTCATCCGCCGGCTCAGCGGGGATCAATGGAGCGATCCCCGCTGAGCAAATGGAGGTTCACGGGGCGGATCATTACTGATCCACCCGTGTAAAAGGGCCCTTAGGATCACAGGAATGCTACAATAGATCACAGGAGATTAAAGACATGGGTCAGAGTTTGTAAATATGCTATTGGAGTTGGAGACTGGGGACATGTTTCAAGAGATGGCCATAGACACACATTTGACTGCTAAAGAACAATTCTAAAAAAGCCCCTTTACAATTTAGAGCTTTCACATTTTGTTTTCCATGCAACCCTCCTAAAAATGACTTGCCACATTTGATACTTAAGACATATACAAACTCTTATCTGCAAGGGCCCTGAGGGCTGCACAATGAATGCCAAAAGGCCACATGTTGGAACCCTGGATGGTTCTCAACATTTCTAGTGCAGTGACCCCAAGTTGTGGGGACCCCTAACAGTAAAATTATTTTCGTAGCGTGGGTTGTCAGCACCCAAGGCAAGACAAGTCATTTGCAGCCTTAACCCACGGACATTTAGTGCTCCCTGAGTCCCTTCCACTCGTATAGTATTAAAACCCCTTCTGGTACATTTTAGTATGTACCCCTCTTTCTCTTTGTTCTCCTTTCTTTCCATTTTATCTCTCTCTATCCTAATTTCTTGTTTTTTTCCCCCATCCCTCTCTCTAGCCACCTTTCTTGTTCTTTATCTTATTCTTTATCTCCCTTTTTCTTTGTTCCTCCCCTCTTTTCCTCTCTCTTCCACGTATTCTCGATTTTCTTGTCAATTCTGTTTATTGAAGACAGTTACAATTAGTAATAAATAGTTACAACAAATGGTGATATTAGTTAAGTATATGATAATAAATTGGATGTAATTATACATATCTGAAGATTAGATATTTTACATAAACAGGTAATCAACTCGAAAATGAAATGTTAAGTTAAAATAAACCTTCCCCGTTCTTCTCTGTGACAATGCCAGTGATCGTCTGTTCTCTGATATAGGGAACGGCGATCACTGACGTCACACGTCCAGCCCCACCCCCCTACAGTTAGAAACACACATGAGGTCACACTTAACCCCTACAGCGCCCCCATAGTGGTTAACCCCTTCACTGCCGTTGTCATTTTCACAGTAATCAGTGCATTTTTATAGCACTTTTTGCTGTGAAAATGACAATGGTCCCAAAAATGTGTCAAAAGTGTCCGATGTGTCCACTCATAATGTCACAGTCACGAAAAAAATCGCTGATCGCCGCCATTAGTAGTAAAAAAATAAATATCAATAAAAATGTCATAAAACTATCCCCTATTTTGTAAACGCTATAAAATGTGTGCAAACCAATCGATAATTGTTTATTGCAATTTTTTTTACTAAAAATAGGTTGAAGAATATGTATCGGCCTAAACAGAGGAAAAAAAATATATAATTTATATCTTTTTTGGGGATATTTATTATAGCAAAAAGTAAAAAATATTGGGTTTTTTCTCAAAATTGTCACTCTATTTTTGTTTATAGCGCAAAAAATAAAAACCGCAGAGGTGATCAAATATCACCAAAAGAAAGCTCTATTTGTGGGGGGAAAAGGGTGCAAATTTTGTTTGGGAGCCACGTCGCACATCCGCGCAATTGTCAGTTAAAGTGACGCAGGTCCGAATCGCAAAAAGGGGCAAGGTCCTTATCCTGCATATTGGTCCAGGTCTTAACCGGTTAAATGACCTAATTATTTATTGTAGGTTATTAGCGTTTTGCACATACTCTGCACACATAATTTGGTTGTACTGAAGGGCTTCCACTACTTTTATGGCTGTTTACATGAGGAATACAAGCATTCAGGAGCATCCCTGTTGTTGTGGTAGATGGGAAAATTCATGTGGTTGCGCATAAAAAAACTTAATGCAAGTTAAATAAAGCCTGAATACATGGAGACAATGGTTGGCTCAGCCCAACAGATTCACCTTGCACTGAAAAATCACTCAAAATAGCTTGGTTATAAGTCTGATGAAGAACAGTATAACTAAAAGCAAAACCCGTTAGGGAGATTCACCCTCTCTATTTGTCCTATTTATTGTTATCATTGAAAGTGAAAGTAAAATAAAATCACAAATTTTGGGTTGTCCTTAGAAAAATAATAGATGGTAAATCTTTAAATGGGGACACCAATTCTGGTAGCCTGGGGGCCTGCACGAGATTCGCTTAATTTGCAGGGATTTCTGCTCACTTCCTGATTTGGCTATGGGACAGGAAGTGAAGTTAATTCTCCCCAATGGGGCACAGCTGACAAAAAATCGAATCAAAATTAACAGGGGTTATAACGTTCCCTCTATCTTCCCACTCTATCCAAAATGAAAAAGGTTTTGCCTGTAGTTCTACTTTAAATAATAAGGATTGCAGGAAAAAAGCATGAAAATTAACTATGGAGCAGATGCTTATAATATGGCATAAAAGCAAGTAAATGATGTCAAATTATCATGGTTTGCAAGAGAATTTTTTTTTATAACATTTCACTTAGTGAATAAGTGTTAATTGCTCACATAGTAAAAATGTAATCTAATGCATCCAATACTGTAGATTAATAGGTAGACTTTAAAAAATAGTAATAAATTTAAATGTATGAAAAATGTAATCAATGTGTTTTTTTCATCGATGTTTATGTCCATGAGGGTGCTGGACCAGCTTTGCCTTTTTTTTTTAACCACTTCAGGACTGACGTTACCTCCCCTTCCTACCCAAGCCATTTTTCAGTTTTCAGTGTTGGGCACATGTACAAAGTAAGTGTAAATTCACCAACCCTAATAGGGTTGCCATCTGCCTGTACAGTTACAAGTGGTTCGACATGTTATATACAGGTGAAACTCGAAAAATTTTAATGACGTGCAAAAGTTCATTTCTTTCACCAATGCAACTTAAAAGGTGAAACTAATATATGAGATGGACTCATTACATGCAAAGCAAGATAGTTCAAGCCGAGATTTGTCATAATTGTGATGATTATGGCTTACAGCTCATGAAAACCCCAAATCCACAATCTCAGAGAATTCGAATATTGTGAAAAGGTGCAATATTTTAGGCTCAAAGTGTCCCACTCTAATCAGCTAATAAAGCCATAACACCTACAAAGGGTTCCTGAGCCTTTAAATGGTCTCTCAGTCTGGTTCAGTAGAAATCACAATCATGGGAACGACTGCTGACCTACATTTGTGCAGAAATCCATCATTGACACCCTCCATAAGGAAGGAAAGCCTCAAAAGGTAATTGCAAAAGAAGTTGGATGTTTCCAAAGTGCTGTATCAAAGCATTAATAGAAAGTTATGTGGAAGGGAAAAGTGTGGAAGAAAAGGGTGCACAAGCAGCAGGGATGACCGCAGCCTGGAGAGGATTGTTAGGAAAAGGTCATTCAAAAGTGTTGGGGACTTTCACAAGGAGTGGACTGAGGCTGGAGTCAGCGCATCAAGAGTCACCACACACAGGCGGATCCTGGACATGGGCTTCAAATGTCGTAGTCCTCTTGTCAAGCCACTCCTGAACAACAATGTCAGAAGCGTCTTACCTGGGCTAAAGAAAAACAGACCTGGTCTGTTGCTCAGTGATCCAAAGTCCTCTTTTCTGATGAGAGCAAATTTTGCATCTCATTTGGAAACCAAGGACCCAGAGTATGGAGGAAGAATGGAGAGGCACACACTGCAAGATGCTGGAAGTCTAGTGTGAAGTTTACACAGTCTGTGTTGAATTGGGGAGCCATGTCATCTGCTGGTGTTGGTCCACCACTGTGCTTCATTAAGTCCAAGGCAGCTGTCTACCAGGATATTTTGGAGCACTTCATGCTTCCTTCTGCAGATGAGCTCTATGGGGATGCTGACTTCATTTTCCAGCAGGACTTGGCACCTGCCCACGCTGCTAAAAGCACCAAAACCTGGTTCAATGACCGTGGTATTACTGTGCTTGATTGACCAGCAAACTTCCCTGACCTAACCTCCATAGATAATATATGGGGCATTGCCAAGAGAAAGATGAGAGACATGAGACCGAACAATGCAGAAGAGCTGAAGGCCACTATTGAAGCATCCTGGTCCTCAGCAGTGCCACAGGCTGATAAGTCTAGTGTGAAGTTTACACAGTCTATGTTGAATTGGGGAGCCATGTCATCTGCTGGTGTTGGTCCACTGTGCTTAATTAAGTCCAAGGCAGCTGTCTACCAGGATATCTTGGAGCACTTCATGCTTCCTTCTGCAGATGAGCTCTATGGGGATGCTGACTTAATTTTCCAGCAGGACTTGGCACCTGCCCACACTGCTAAAAGCACCAAAACCTGGTTCAATGATGTGGTATTACTGTGCTTGATTGACCAGCAAACTTCCCTGACCTAACCCCTATAGATAATATATGGGGCATTGCCAAGAGAAAGATGAGAGACATGAGACCGAACAATGCAGAAGAGCTGAAGGCCACTATTGAAGCATCCTGGTCCTCAGCAGTGCCACAGGCTGATAGCTTCCATGCCATGCCGCATTGAGGCAGTAATTGCTGCAAAAGGGGCCCCAAAGCAAGTACTGAGTACATATGCATGCTTCTACTTTTCAGATATTGTTCTATGTACAATCCTTGTTTTATTAATTGCATGTAATATTCTAATTTTCTGAGATTGTGGATTTGGGGTTTTCATGAGCTGTAAGCCATAATCATCACAATTATGACAAATCACGGCTTGAACTATCTTGCTTCTAAGTTGCATTAGTGAAATAAACTTTTGCCAATATTCTAATTTTTCAAATTTCACCTGTATGTGACAAACTCTGTGCTAATACAACTAAAAAATAATAATAAATGTTGAAAAACTGAGCTGCTTACAAGACTGACATATAAAGTCTATAAAGACAATTTTTTTTATAACTGTACACTTGAAATGAGATTCCCTATGTGTAAATATTTGAATCTAAAATTCACCAACACCTTTAGGTTGGGTTCATACCGCAGCACACTCCGGCTCACAGCAGGGGTCCTTTGTATCTCCAATCACAGTTTCAGGTCCGATTTCAGCCCAAATTTTTGGCTGAATCTGGACATGAAACGGACCAAAAGACACACAGGATTCCTGTGCAATTCGCACCGGAGTTGCTGCGTAGATGTGTGAACTGGCTTCATAGAGAGCCAGTCACAATCTCCTGCTATGTGAATTGGTTGCACGGAAACCCGCATCCAATTCGCAATAGTGTGAACCCAGCCTAAAACACTATCAGTACTGTGGAAAGCAGCAATATTTATTTACTGTATGCTTTTTTTGCTGGCTTTTTAAAATAAACCTTTTAATATGAATGGAATCTTTTTAGTACAATCTATACCATTGATTTTTTTTTGTCTCTCTTTCCAGGGAGATCAGAAGAAATTATATTTATAATCATACAATGCGGCGCTGCTCAAAACACTATGGTATCCACAATAATAAAATTAATCTTAAACCAAAAAATTCCTGCACTTAGGTTTAAACTAGACTGTTTTACTATATCACTGTATACATGTTGTGGTATTACTATATATATGAAAGATGTGTATGCAATTGGAAGTTTTTTTACAGCATGCAGGTTGATTTTTGTTTATTGACTTTGTCATTGTTTTTATTATTGAGGTACTTACAGAATTAATTTTGATGATTTTGTGGATACCATAGTACTTTGAGCAGTGCTGTATGATTTTATATATGTAGCGCCTGTGTACTTTATGGTACTGGTGCTAGTTAAATTTAAGGTTAGATCAGATTGTACTTAAACTCTGATCCAGATTGTTAAGTGAAAAACAGGGTATCTGTCTCAGCTTGGCTGTACTGTAGGCTTATTCTGTTGTACTGGGGTGTTCTTCCAGGCCCGGTGCTGCAGGTGGCAGCAGTGGAGTCAAGGTTTGGGTGCTCTTTCCCAGCGGCCAATCAGGGGGGTTTGTCCTCACTGTGCATGCTGGGGAGGGGTATTTATGAGGCAGACGCCATTGATTCGGGTTCTTCTTCATCCAGTGTGGTGCCCACTTTTAGGGTGGCCACGTCGCAGCGCCCCGGCGTTGTGGCCTGCCTGGCCGGGGCATGCGTGCCGTGCAGTGTTCCTGGTTCCGGGGCCGTGCTGGCCCGGAGGATCTGGGCGGCGGCGTGGACCCAGTGGATGACTGGGTTCCCAATTCTGGAGATCCCGGGCAGTGCTGCTGTTTGGAAGGGAGTCAGTCTGGGGAGCGCCATTGAGAGGCTGGCAGTCCAAAGGGGCCTGGACGGACCACCGGGGATCGAGGTGGCCACACGCTGAGGGGTTGATCACCTGTCAGTCTGTGCCTGGGTGACATGTTGAAGGAGATCCAGGCAGACGTTTATCCAGGGAGGAATATCAACAAGAATTCAATCCAGAGAGGGCCTGTGGCAAAGGTATCTTTCTGAGGCTCATTAAGGGAGGTCTGTGGCAGAGACTATTTCCTCAAGTTCGCTGGACCCACTCCGGCAGGAGTGGCGCTGAGAAGTGTTACACTTGGGAGCAGGACTGTTTCCCTATTATCACACCTGAATCTGCTATTCTCCCTTCTTCTTCAACTTTACTTTCCTCACCACAAGTTTACTGTTTTTACCCGGCTGGGTAATGAAGAGCACAGCAAAGAGAACCTGTCGTGGACATTCCTTTACTTCTACTATATGCAATACGCATCATTCACCCCTAGGAATTTCGGAGGAGCCATGAGGTAATGTGCCGCCCAGGAATCCTGTAGCTCCGGGGGTAGTGCTACATATATATAATTGTAGGTGTGTGGGAGCACATGATTGTTCAAGCAGCAATAGAGATATAGCAACACATATGTTTTTTGCTCATTAGACATTACTAGTTGCAGGAGAGTTTTTCACTTAGCATCAGAGGAAATTATTTTTTATTTTTGGAATTACAGTTTCAAATGAATGATAACCCCAGGGTGGCATGCTTTGTATTGAAAGATATTGCTGATTACCAATCAGTGGTTATATATTAAACAAGCACAACTGACTGCTAATCATCTGCATTCTAACCAGCTGGTGAGATGCCATCCTTATTCAATGGTGACTTTAAAACATGGCTGCAAGACCTCACAGCAACTACTGGTGATGGTGTCACAGATGACATTAGAGCACTTTGTCTTTAAACACATTGCAGACTCTATTGCCCTTAGTTTATTCTTATTAAACTATTGGATTATTGGACTATTGGATATTGGACTATTGGATTAGATGGTTTCATCATTTTGTTGGTTCAAATCAATGAATATTTGCTTATTTCATCTAGCTAATAACCTACACATGATTAAAACGTTTGTGCTAACATCGACACAATCAAGGCAAAAATTGCCATACTTCTTCTATCATGTGATGTTCCTATATCGTCAGCACCATCTAGTGGCCAATGTATGTTTTTATTTTGAAAATGTAGTATTTCTGGAAAAAAATGCATTATTGCCATTAGGTGGCCACACTGCTTTTATTAGAGAAAATACTGCAATTTTCCTCCTTAATGTACAAATGTTTATCATATTCGCAGTTATACATAAAACCCAGTTCTTTTGTTTTAGTTTTTACCAGAGGTAGTGCATTATTATTATTTATTTTCCATTATTCTTTATTAGTTTTAATGGCACCATACATGCAACGGGTGCATTAAAGCTGTATAAATCTGCATGTTCCAAGTATGTGGGAAGCACAGTGGCTTAGCATTTCTGCTAAGCAACACTAAGGTTGTGAGTTTGAATCCCAACTATGACACTATCTGCCTAGATATTGCATGTTCTCCCTGTACCTGTGTGGGTTTCCTCTGGGTACTTGATTTCCTTCCACACTCCAAAGACATGCTGGTAGGTTCATTGGCTCCTGTCTAAATATTCATTAGTATGTGTATGTATGAATGTGAGTTAGTGACCTTAGATTGTAAGCTCCTTGAGGTCAGGGGCTGATGTGAAATTACAACATATATACTGTATGTAAGTACCTGTGATAAGTTAGTTCAATTACATTTTATTTTCCTAAAATGCAGGAGTACAATGTACAAGCAAACATAGCTCAAGAAGCAACGAAGCAAGATGGTTAATTACATTGGGAGTCAAAAGCAACTGTGGAGAATTAGAGAACATTTACATTACAAAGAAATGCCATAATATGGGAGACTCTAACCCTCTTAAAGTGGTTGTAAACCCTTACAGTCCACTTTAACCTACAGATAAGCCTAGATTAAGGCTTACCCGTAGGTCCAAGAAATATCTCCTTAACCTAAACGGTTAAGGAGATATTTTCCAAAAAAGGGGCACCGATGTCTACAGTGCATGGGCACTAAGCGTGCCATTAGTGAAGGCGTGGGAGTGACGTCATTGCTGCTCTGGCCAGTCACAGCGCCGGAGCAGTGATAACCGTAACTCACTCCGGGAGAGATGGCGGTGGTGGAGGAGGTGATCGAGGACCGCTTCGATCTCAGGTAAGTCATTCATAATGAGCTAGTATGCTATGCATACTAGCTCATAATGCCTTTCTCTTGCAGGGGTTTTTTCCTCTGATTTTTTTAAGAGGGTTTACTTCCTCTTTAATAGGCAAGTATGGTTAAACTCAGGAGCACAAATGAATGGATCATGCTAACCAGGAATACGTTTGTTAACTACATAAAGGTAGGCCATGGTGGGTGGTTATATACCACAGTACTGGGAAAAATAACTGTTTCTAAGCATAACAAAGGGAATATAGTGTAAATGAGCATTGACTCGGGTGAAGGAACAGATAAGGGGAACAGATAGGGAAGGACACTGCAGGAAAAGCAAGGGAGGGGAAGGGGACACAGGGTTACCTACAAGGTAGGAAAAATGGAGAAACAAAGTGGTAAAAAGTGCATGAAGGGAGCTAGCAGGGAAAAAAAGGGAGGGAGGGAGGGAGGGAAGGGAATATAAGGGGAGACTTCCATTGACAAAACTGGGCAGAGCAGAACCAGTGAAATTATGTTAGTTTTAAATAAAGGTCCAATAAATTCCTGGGATTCTTGAAAAACAACTTCCAAACAGCCCACATATGGGTTTACTGCTCCTGGGTGTACTCTTCCTGAGCTAAGAGAAGCTCTAAACACACAATGTTATCTAGTTTGGTGGCTCATGGGACAGTAGGCAGAACATATATATGTCATATTAGCTTATAATAAAAGATATAACACTGGACTCAGTTTTGTGTGGATTCAATTGGTCGCGGCCCTTTATTATAGATATTACAATTTTATTAACAGCATAAAATTGTAATCTGATCTTTAAAATGATACCAACAGCATATTTAGCTCAGCTATTATAAGCTCAAGATAATAAACATCACACTCAAAGTCCCATTTCACAAGAAATGGACAAAAACCTCATAACTTGAGCCGCGACAAGGGAGGGAGGGTGGGATGTGCTCCCTTCTTCAATCCCCACCGACTGCTTCCAGTAATGACGTATTTTCTTTTCTTTTATAGCTACTGATTTGTGCCAGGGCCATTGAAAAATACTTTTAACCAATAACAGGTGAGTATAACTGACATTTAAATAAATTGTGTTTTTTGTTTTTTTTGTCTGCCACCGTCCCATATGTGGATGGTGGGGGACATTTTGTCCCACCTTCCACTTTCATGGAACAGTAGGCAGAACATGCAAAGCAATGTCAGACAAGTGAATTCGGTCATGTAAGTAAAAACCTCCAACACCTCTTTCCAAATCCACATGTTGGAAAGATAAACCATTCAACATAAACGTAGCCATCATTCTGTTAATTTTCTTACAAATGTTTTCACAATGTTTAAATACTGGTCTAAGCCAAAGTAATCGAGGAACGATTTCCGAAAAAAAACAAACAGGACACAATCCGGAAGGATTGCATGAAGGCATGTCAAATCAGACTTAATAAGTGAAATTATATCCAAAGTTTTCCGGATACCTATATTGTTGCCAGCTAAATGAAAAACTATAACATTTGGAACAGGCCACTTCAAATACAACAAAGACAAAGATTTATGGAGATCAGTCCACTTCATGCCATGTTGTCCGTACCAATAGATACTTAAACGAGATGGAGGTAAACCCAAAGAAGGACCACAACATCTATATTCAGCTCTTCTGTGTGCCCAAAAGACATATGAATGTCCTACGATCCAAACTAAGCATGAAGCAAAATAATAAGCAAATAATCGCGACTGTAAGGGGTTCATTTTTTTACTGTGGGACAGTGAAAGTAATATTTACAGTAGCGATTTGTTTTTTTTGTACTATAAAGGGCTCATTTTAGTTTTTTTAACCCCATTATGTTACTGGCCGATTAAACGATTATGAAAATTGTAATCGATTAATTTCATGATCGATTTGTTGTTGATTAATCGATTAGTTGTTTCGGCCCTAGAAGTAGCTCTGAGACCCATAAAGCGCCAAAAAAAATAAGACAGAAAGAAAGTCTAAACAACAATGACTCATAAGGTGAAAATCATACTGCAGTAGTTGTAGAACACGAATTCCTTAACAGATCCACCGAAATTAGAAGTCTATTATCAGTAACAAAGTGCGCTTTAGGATAACCCTTCAAAGCACGTTGCACAGAAAAGGAACTAACACAGGAAGGTGCCCCTCGCAAATGTGAGGAAAAAGGACACTCACGACAGGGTTTTCAAAATATGGGAATAGGAGTATTGACAACACATTAAAAAATTAAAAAAAGACAGCATAAAACAATCGTTCAGTACATCATTATAGTACAAAAAAAAAACACCACAAATTCCATGCAGCACTATATCCTGCCCACTTAGAAGGAGCTAAGGCGTTCCAAATAGAAAGTATCACATTCGGATTCCATAAATGGAAAGGACACGACAGGCCCGTGATTTGCGTCTGGCACCAACATCCAAAATGTGTTCATCTGTAGACGAGACAATGAGTCTGCTATGAGATTGTGCACTCCAGGAACAAATTTAGCTTTAAGCCATATATTAAAGGCGTTGTAAAGATAAAAAAAAAAATCCTAAATAGCTTCCTTTAACTTAGTGCAGTCCTTCACTTACCTCATCCTTTGATTTTGTTTTTAAATGTCTTTATTTCTTCTGAGAAATCTTCACTTCCTGTTCTTCTGTCTGTAACTCCACACAGTAATACGAGGCTTTCTCCCTGGTATGGAGTATTGTGCTCGACTCCTCCCCTGGAATACAGGAGAGTCAGGGCGCTTTCTACGTTGCAGATAGAGAAAGGAGCTGTGTGTTAGTGGATGTCCTGACTCTCCTGTATTCCAGGGGAGGAGTCAAGCACGACACTCCCCACCAGGGAGAAAGCCTCACATAGTGGAGTTACAGACAGTAGAACAGGAAGTGAGGATTTCTCAGAAGAAATAACGACATTTCAAAGCAAAATTTAGGAAAAAAATATTTTAGCTTTACAACCCCTTTAAGTTGAAAAAAATATAAAAACTAGATGACACAACATAGTAATTACTGGCAAAGACTTAGAGACGAAACAATTTATGGCATAAGCAACACCTTTATTATCAGAATGTAGGAGAATCCTCTTATCACAAAACTGCGGGCCACAAAGTTCTAGGGCCACAAGAACTGGAAAAATCTCTAAAATCACTATGTTGGTTGTAAAACCTTGCTGCAACCATGATGTTGTAGGTCATACACTCGCAGACCAATGTACTTGCCAAAATGCTCTGAAACCACAAGCACCCAAGCCATCAGAAAAAAGATTCAAGGCAGAGGAAACACAAAAGGGGGCTTGCCATAAAGAGCAACCATTAAAAGATGACAAGAATCTGTGCCAGATAATAAAATTTTCTCGAATATCCAAAGTGATCCTAACAAAATGAACGGGAGAAGAAATACCATATATATCCCTGTATAGGCGTTTTGTGAAAACTCGGCCCATAGGCATCACCCTAGAGGGAAAAGCCAATAGGCCTAATTAAGATTGAATAGTGCGCTTCTTAGATAAAATAAAATCTAACAGCAATCTAATTTTCACAACCTTAGACATAGGAAGCCTAAATTCCATTGCCACTGTATCAATTTGAACACCTAATGCAGCGTACACATGACCGTTGTTCAGGATGAGAAAAACGCAATTTTTTAAATTGGTTATTAAAAACGAGAGCATTTTTCTCGGCGTGAAAAATGGGCATTAAAAATTTAGAACATGCTCTATTTTTTTCTCGTCATTTTTCATGTCGTCGTTTTTCACGTCGTGAATTATGGTCGTGTGTAGGCTTTAATGATGGGGAAAAAAATGCGCATGCTCAGAAGCAAGTTATGAGAAGAGAAATTTGCATAATCAGCCCAAAGGATGGCGCCAATCGAATGGAACTTCCCCTTTATAGTGCCATTGTACGCGTTGTATGTCACTGCGCTTTGTTCAAGCATTTTTTTCACGATCGTGTGTATGCAAAACAGGCTTGACAAGAATCCTGTCGAGAAAAACTTTGTTTTTTTCCATGACATGAAAAATGGTCATGTGTACGCGGCATAAGAATTCCAAACAGGTGGTAGGAGGTACAGATTTTTCGGGTGCCAAACGAACCCCAAATAAGCGGCAAATTATTTGAAATTCTGTGAAAAGGTAAAGACAATCCAAAGAGTTCTACCCACAAATAGGAAATCATACAAATAGTGCAAACAACTAAAAGCACCAGACTGAAAACACACAACCCATTCTAAAAAAGTTGAAAAAAGCTCAAAATAACTACAAGAAAGAGAAAAGCCCATCAGGAGGCATTTGTCAAAGAACAATTGACCACGAAAAACAAAACCTAAAGAATTGAAAGCCGATGGATGTGTAGGCAATAAACGGAAAGCCGATTTCATATCAGATTTCGCTAAAAGAGCAGAATCGGCAACTTCCCCGGATTTTAAGTAATGCATCATCAAATGATAAGTAAAACACTGAACACAAACTGGGATCAATGTCATCATTAAGGGTAAGACCGAAGTGTTAGGTTCCTTTTTTGAGACGACACCCAAGGGTGAAACCCAGAAACTCGAAAAAGGAAGAGTAGGAAAAGGTCCGGCAATTCTACCTTTAGAAAGTTCTCTTAAAATTTTGACCTTAACCACATTCTCATTTAAGCTATTAGAAGGTAAATTTAAAAACTATACAACCAGAACCCGGAAACGAAGGTAAATGGAAACTATGGCTAAAACCTTCAATTAGAATGTCCACTGCTGTGTGATCTGGATAAAGGCGAAGCCCTGGTAAAAATGTTACCAATTTCACCGGCGTTGCCGCTTTTAAGAAAAGGATCCTTAGTAGTAGGCACAGAGTGGTAGGGGCAATTTTTTTAAAGCAACTAATAGCAGGGTGTGCTCCGTTATAATGGGCACATTCATGCCTGTACTTGCAATTATGATGCAATTTACAATGACCCTCATTAAAGTTAAAACACAAACCTTTGTGTAATTGTCCGACTACAGGTATAAACTGTTTAGAAAATTGTTTCTGAGACAATAACAAATTTAACCAAAGACCAATGTCTTTCATGCCCCATTTCAAAGAACCGTGCATGGAAAGCTTTTGACAGAAAGATTAATCATAATAAAACCAGGAAGGTCCTGGACATTTTTTGTATGCTTCCAAGATAATTTCAACATGTTGGAAGAGGCCACTACATAAATCAGGACGCCGTTCCCCTAGAACACTGACAAAAATACTAAAAACCTGAAGCCAGTTATCAAAGCTACAGGCAACATAATGTTTATGCCTATCATCAACATATTTATCACCTACTTTCTTCTCAACCCCACTCTCTCTCTAGTAGAAGGCAATAAGGAAAGGAGAACAATATATTTGCCTCTCCATATTTTCTCTTTAACGGCATTAGTAAGGTGAAAACCTCACAGCTACAGTTCACACAAGAGAACCTCTTTCAGACAAGTTTCCGGTACCAGAGAAGAAGAAGATGGTAAAGGCCCTGTAGACACCATAAGCGTAGCAAAGGGAATATTAGGTAGCACAGGCAAACCTGTGTCAGAAGGCAGAGTATCCTTCCAAACTGAAGCAAGCCCTAAATCAGAGGATTGTGATAAAGTAGAAGAAGGCAACAATCTTGACAACAAATTAGACACAAATACAGCAAATTCTTTTAACACAGAGGCATCAAAAGACTAACCTCTAGCCATGCTTGCAGTAGACACCAAGGGGTTTATCATGTTTTGAGGAGCAATAAACATAGCAGCGGATGTAACAGCTTGCGTGGACTTGGTAGCCATAGCAACTACATTGTTGACATGTAAAATAGGAGTCAGATTGTCAACCAGCGAGTTAGCCACAGGCAAAGGAGATAAATTATGCATAGTGTCAGTATAATTAACATTATGTTGCCACACTAACTCCATATACCCTTGCTGACCATTATAAGATAAAGCTGCCGGCGTGGAGTTGGAAACCATAGCAACCTCAGTATTGTGAGCCAAAGCTATAGGCTGATCAAATGTAAAGTCATTATGTAATAAATCAGTACGTTTTGAATTTAATCTTTTACCTCTCCCTCTACAGGCAGCTCTTCCCTTCTTTCCCCTGTCCCTTGTCCAGGACGGGGAATCGAACCTGCATGGCCACTTGAGGATCCTCTTCTGCTGCGTCACACACTGCTCTGAAGGAACCACAACCATAGAAACCGAAGGCTGGGCTAGATTACCCTGGCTATTGTGGGAATGTGATGATGACATCACTGGAGGAAGCTGCATCACCGATGGGAGTTCCTGGAAACAGTGGCAAAGCCATGTCAGCAAGAGATGGAAGAGGCTGGGCCACACCGATATCTGAAAAGAGAGCCGGGAGAGACACGAAGGATGCCACAGGTAATGCCAGGCAATGCTGCATCCATTCTTCCCCATCTACTGCGCTAGCCGCTCCATAATCCTGCATAGTAGGGACTCCATACCAAGCACAAAACAGTCACAGATGTGCTTCCTTCTTCAATCTCCGCCGACTGCTTCCAGTAATGATGTATTTTATTTTCTTTTATAGATACTAACTTGTGCCAGGATTGTTAAAAAATACTTTTAACCAAACACAGGTAAATAATAAAAATTTTTTTTTTATTTAAAACATTTTTTTTCTGGCACTGTCACATATGTGAATAGTAGGGAAATTTTCTCCCCACCTTCTACTTTCATTGCAGTAGGGTGGGACCCTGTTTTGACTGTCAATGATGTGGCATACTTGGAAGAGATTCAGTGACGAAATGTGTAAGAACACCTCTCTTGATCTTGTCTGCATTGACAGGGGAGCACACCTCACCAAATATGTCCCTGAATAAAATAACATCACTAACATCAATTAAATACCTTTAAACAGATATGGTGGAGGCACCAAATTCTGCAGCTCACTTTTTCACCTAATCAGGGAGGCCAGGAGGTACACAGGTCAAAGCATGTTGTGAATGGCAGATAGAGCATGAAAATGGGAAACATCTTAAAGTAGAAGGCTCTCAAAATAGAATTAGGTCTCTCTGTCTCTGACAAGTCTATTCTTTTTAGGATTTCGGTGTTAAGATGGAGTGCAGAGGTGGTAGCGAAATCTGGGTTAGGCATGGATAGGACAAATTCTCTGAGACTAAAAGAAAATATATTGTTTATAGGATCAGTCATATCCAGATGGCAAAATGTGTTGTCATTATTGTGAATAAGTCTTAAATGTATAGTGTAAGACCATGGGGCATGCAGATAACTTTTCCATCCTTGCTGATCAGCCCACTTTTTGTGGGTTAGTGATTTAGAGAGGCATTGGGTCAGCCAAGATAGCTGGAATATTTCACTCATGACATATTTACTTTAACTATGGAATAGACTCTGTGCTTCCATGTGGTCACCCTGGTGAGTATATCACTTACTAAACCCATGTTTGGTATATTTGTTGAGGTGGGAAAATCAGCAGAATGTATTTTAAGAGTCAAAGCTGATGAAGCCATTTTAATAAAATAACACTAATATTATTATTATTGTTGTACACAATTCATAATTTTTACTTTTTGCTATATGCAATCTTCAGATCAAAGGGACTCCTTAAATAAGCTCTCATAGTTGAATGCATCAACTGTGTTTAATATATCAACTGTTTCTCTTTGTAATGGACATGGAAGCTCTGATCTTCTACACTAATCACTCGTTGAGTGTTACATCTCTGGGATGCCAGTGGCTTACATTAACTCATACCAACACCACTCAAATGAATGTTATTTGTGGGACTTCCAGTCACAGCATTTGTGCCAGTGTTACTGTCATGGATGTGATATGTTATGTAATTTATATTTTATAGTAAAGAATATGTACATGTACACTTATGTTATTATTAATTATATGAACATATAAACTGTTTAAAATATGAAATTATCATTTCATATTTTAAATATTTTGAAGTTTCCAAAGAGCATAAGAATTTCAATATAATCACAAAGAACAATTTATTAATGAATGTAGCAACGGAGAGTCTCTAAAAAAGTTAATGCTTGCTGAATAAATATTTAACAACACCGTTCATCAAGGTGGAAACAAATTAGAAATAATTTAGTAATTGGAAAATGAATTAAGGTAATTAAGATAGTTATAATCAAGGTAAGTTAGAGATAATCTCAATGTTAATTAACAAATGAACATAACATAAAACATTACTACACAAACCATTTCATAATGTATTAAAAAATATATATTTATATTTAAATCTGCAACCTTTAAAATTTTTACAATTGTCAGGAAATTCAGTGCAATATGACAACCTATCAATATGTCCATAAAAAACAGTGTACAGAATGTCCCCAGAAATGTCATTTCCAGTTTCTGTAATTGGCTGACAGATTTTTTTCAGAAAGCTGCCCTGAACATAAACAGTTCTTTCTTCTGGGCAGAAAAATGTAGTAATTTGCAACAAAGTTTGTTAAAATCGTTGTTTTTTTTCAATAAAACTTTACACTTTAAGATAAGTCATAGGAAATATAGTGAGGGAAAGACTATTTTTTGGAGGGGGTGCCTGCTTTCTTTATAACAGTGCAGGCTTACTGTAGATGTCACGATGCTATATAATAGACAGTGGTGGTCTTACGTAAATTTCAGAGTGCAAAGAAACAGTATGGGCTGATAGAAAGCAAAGTCAAGCAGCTCCAGGTGAGAGCAATCTCACACTTCAACCTTGTGGTGCCGGTCCATTCTGCAATCTGGATAGGAGCCACTGGAAAAGGTTTGACCACACTCACAGGTTTGAAGCAAAAGTGACTTTATTGAAGATAAAAATCATCAGACAACATCGTAGACATCATGACATCAATGCAGACCTGGCAGAGATTAATGTGTTTCACAAATTGAAATTTACTTATTCTATACTTTTAAATTCGTGAAATGCGTTAATCTCTGCCAGGTCTGCATTGATATCATGATGTCTATGATGTTGTCTGATGATTTTTATCTTTAATAAAGTCTTTACTTTTGCTTCAAACCTGTGAGTGCGGTCAAACCTTTTCCTGTTCCAGTGAAACAGTATGTGCTACCCAATAACCCTCGGTTTTACTCCACCTACAGTATCTCACAAACGTGAGTACACCCCTCACATTTTTGTAAATATTTTATTATATCTTTTCATGTGACAACACTGAAAAAATTACACTTTGCTACAATGTAAAGTAGTGAGTGTACAGCTTGTATAACAGTGTAAATTTGCTGTCCCCTTAAAATAACTCAACACACAGCCATTAAAGAGGAAGTAAACTCCAGAAAGCAAACGAAAAAATAAATAAACCCTGCAAGACAAAGGCATTATCAGCTAGTATGCATAGCATAATAGCTGATTATGTATTACTTACCTCAGAGCTACCTCCCCCCCCCGCCGACATGTTGTCCCGGAGGGACTTCCGGGTATCGCGGCTCCGGCGCTGTGATTGGCCCAGAGCCGCGATGACGTCACTCCCACACATGCGCGTGGGGACGGCACAGTATAACTGAAGCAACGGCACATAGTGCCGTTGCTTCAGTTGGCTTAAGTGCGCATATGCCGCATGACGTTGGCACATGCAAATACAGGGATATCTCCTAAACCGTACAGGTTTAGGAGATATCATTGTTAGCTAGAGGTAAGCCTTAATATAGGCTTATCTGAAACATAAAGTTGTAAACAAGGGTTTACATTCACTTTAATGTCTAAACGGCTGGCAAAAAAAGTGAGTACACCCTAAGTGAAAATGTCCAAATAGGGCCCAATTAGCCATTTTTCGGCCCCGGTGTCATGTGACTCATTAGTGTTACAAGGTCTCAGGTGTGAATGGGGAGCAGGTGTGTTAAATTTGGTGTTATCGCTCTCACTCTCTCATACTGGTCACTGGAAGTTCAACGTGCCACCTCATGAAGATAAATCAGTCAAGTAAAAGTAACAATGAATGTGGTTTGAACAATAGCGCTGTCACTAACACTGTTTTCAGGACAAACAAGGCTTTCTTTTGGTAATATAGTCTTGCGCATAAAACCACATTTCTGGTACAAAGCATGGCAAGCTGTTTTACACATGAATAAATGCTTTTACTATTTTTTTTTTTTTAATGTTACAAAAATGAAATAACAAATACAAACAAAAAAAATACTTAGGGTTAAGAGGGGGTTAAATATGAACACATTTTACTAACCTTATTTTATAATTGTAAGTTTGCTTATAAACTGAATCTAATAGCAGCAACTTAAAAAAATAAAAAAATGAACATGAAAATTGTGTATATAAGATAGTGAGATCTCTAGTGGTCATGCGCTTCTTCCGAGTGTCATTCTTTGAAACAGAGAGTAAGCTTTGATATGCTGTACTTAATGTATGATGTACACCTGCTGAATATCAGAGTTTTGATTGTGCACTCAAATGTTGGCAAGTATGATCATATTGGGACTAAAACATACACAACTGTATTAGTAATATTAGCAAACACTGATCTTATTACACTACCTTCAAAGAATTTACAGGGCAGAAAATGACATGTTGGACACATAAAAGGAAAGCGTATCCAAAACATATTAAAACAACATTAAAACAAGAGAAAAACAACACATTTTACGGGTCATTAAAAAGAAAGAGAAAGTGTGGAAATGTAGCTGAGTTGGCCAAGAGATTTCAAAATTAAACATGTTTGATAAATAAGCTTTGCAAATGAACCTTTACTAATGCAGACATTTTACAGTTTAAAGCATGGCCTATAAACAATGATGTCATGATGGAATGAAGGGGCCCATTTTGTCCTTGAGAGTGGTTTAGAATGCCAAATAAGAGAGTGCTTCTACATGTAAAACCTACATGATCTTTGTACAGTACAGTCTGCTGTTTTGACAATGAACTTATTCTACAGACACATGTCCTTATGGGGAAGACAAAAGTTATTTTGCATTAGCATTAGCAGTGGCAATATGAATGTTTAGTACATTATATCATACTTGTATTATGTAAGTGGATTTACAGTAGCTTATATACTAACACTGAGAGATATTAAAGGAGTTGCATGGTCACAGCATACACTTTCCCTTTTTAACATCAGCATTGTATTAGCAATACAAACAATAGTTATTTGTGAAAATTCAGTAAAAGCCTGCTTGAAATTTTTCCTTTCTCGTTATGAGTACTGCCCATCTTTTTCCAAAACATTCTGGATTCCCTGCATGCTTTGCAGCTTCTCCTCTGCTCATTCCTTCAATTTACTTTCAATGGACTGTGTATGCCATGTTACCTTGCTGCCTGCAGACTGTGGTTCCTGTACAGACTCTGTAGGTCAGAAGGCAGGCTCTGTGAAATGTGTGACACATCAGTGCCTATTGGATTGCAAGTGTATGGGGACCTTTTCACTACACAGAACTGTCTTTTTGTTTTGTGTTGATACTTTTTGTCATTTTTATTTTAATTAATTAATTTATTTATTTATCTGCATTTTGGGTTGGTCAGCACAAATGACACAGTGATATTGATTTACTAAAACTAGGGAGTGCAAAACCTGGTGCATAAAAAAACATCAGCTTCCAGGTTATTTTGTTAAAGTTCAATTGAACAAGCTGAAGTTAGAAGATGTGTCATAGAACAGTTTGCAGAAGAACTGGCACATCTGCTAATGCCCAATGGAATCGCAGATTGGCATATAGGAGTTTGCCAATGCACATGCATGCACGGGCGCAGACTGCTGTAAAGGTCAATGTGCAACTGCGCAGGCAATGTGTGACAGACTCTGGTGCCCAGTGGGCTATTTAAAGCCAGCAGCTTGCTGGATGATCTTCAGCTCCCCGTGTATTGCTGTGTTCTGATTCTTTTGTTATTGGATTCCCTGTTACCAACCCGACTACCGCTTGACCTGTCTTGTCTCCAGTCCTGGCTCCTGATCCTTGGCTTTTTATTCTGACAATGCTTCTGCTTGCTTACCAGTGTATGATCTCGTCTAACCCTCCTGACTCCACTGATGTCTGAATTCCAATGTATGACCCCAGGTTGCTCCTGATGCCGCTTCCTGCCACTGCTCCCGGCTGATTTCCTATGTATGACTACCGACTTGACTTCTGACCTGGCACCTGGCTCTTCCTACTATCAAGTACTACCTGACGCATCTGAGGGACTCCTGCTCTGCAACGCATCCTGCTTGTCTGGCTATCATCCGTGTACAGTACTTCTGCACTTCAGCCTATTGCAGCTGGCAACCCCTTCTTCTTTGGTCATTGCATCCCCTGTTACCACTTTCAGGGGTGCTTTGCACTCAGCCACAAGGGAAGCTCTTTCAGCACTCCGGCCTCTGACAAGGTACATGACAAGCTGATTGGTTACTAAGCACAGCTGCACCAGTTTTAGTAAATCAACCCCAGTGATATACCAATATTTGTATGTATTTATTCACCAGCATAACACATTAATATATCTATCTACCCCAAATTATCCAATTATCCAATATTGTCAAGTCCCTGGTCTTGAGGCCAAGATGATGAGAGGGCTTCACTTGCAGCTGAGTGCACAACACCCCTGGAGATGGTGACAGGAGATGCTGAGCCCAAAGAAGCATGGGTTGTCAGCTGTATGGTAAGGAGGATCTGCAGTGGTGATGCCTGTTCAGGTGGAAGCAGCTGATTCAGGAAGATGCACTGGGAAGTGCAGACAGTTCAAAGCAGACAGGATGAGGAAGGAGACGTGGTCATAAATGGAAGCCAAGATCAGAGCATAGTGGTCAGGCAGAGGAGTGGACAGGAGCATGGTTGGAGGCAGGCCAGGGTCATACACAGGAGGTAATAAAAAAAAGCAAGCCGGGTCAGTAACAGGAACTCAAGAATTAACAAGCACATGGGAACACAGGTATCAGCAACCATTCAGGATGATCTGTATTTTAATGTGTGGTTTTGTCTATTGTTTGTATAAGAATAACAATTATTTTGTTAACTTCTTAGGTTGGTTATCTCTGTAAGACAAAGGAGGGGAGTAATAAATGTAATATTGTATTTAGATAGGAGTAGATCCAGCCAGGAATTACTAACAGGTTAACAGGCAAGTTCCCACACCCATTCCCCTAACTTCTTGCTGATAATTATATAAATGGAATAACATCAAAATGCCTCCTTGCGTTTGTTAAGTCCTTAATACTCCATGGAGTTGATGTACTAAAACCTAAAGCTTGCAAAATCTGGCACAGTTTTGAATAAAAATCAGGTATTTTTTTTGTCAAAGCTTAATTGAACAAGTTGAAGTAAGAATCTGATTGGATACCATGCAGAACTGCACCCTCCAGTTTTAGTAAATCAACCCCCATGTGTTCAAAAAGGCTTGAGGACTTGTAATATATACCCACATCCTCTAATAAAGGTGACAGAAAGCCAAGTCAATCTGAAAGACTGTTGTCTGAGATGAACTTGGGTTGTTCTAATACGGGCTCCTTAACGCTATAATCCTCCATTTGTCCCTTAGCCAGTTTTACAAGCTGTGGATATTGGTTTCTGATTGTGGAGGAGATAGAAATATATAGATTCAGCAAGAATTTATATTAGATGTGAGTGACCTTGCAATATGTATTGATTTACACTGATATCATTATATGTTGGCAGATTGGGAGATTGACTAGTTGCTGATGCAAAAGCCCTAAGGCCTCGTACACACGGCCGAGTTTCTCGGCAAAAACCAGCAAGTTTTTTTTTGCAGAGGAAACCGGTCGTGTGTACACTTTTCGACGAGGAAACCAACGAGGATCTCGTCGGGCCAAAAAGAGAACATGTTCTCTATTTCCTTGACGGCAATGGCAAAATTTGGCTCGCCGAGATCCTCGGCGGCTTCACAAGGAACTCGACGAGCAAAACGATGTGTTTTGCCCGTCGAGTTTCTCGGCCGTGTGTACGCGGCCTCAGAGAACTTTCTTAAGAAGCAGAAAATATGCCTTAAACATCTTAGATATGAAAAATAAGAAAAGTGGACCAATAGGTGACTATGCTATTGTCATTTGAAATGATGATAATTATATGTATGTACTAATGTGATGTACTGATGGTAATGAACATAGTGGCACAAAACTAACAGCATTGTTTCTGAGTGTCTTTTATAATTATTCCAGATGTCTTTATAGAGACAAAATGCTCTTAAATATTTTAAATAAAAAGGATGAGCTTATAGGATGTAGATTACTTAATATAAATTTTCGTTCCGTTGTCTGTCCTAAAAGCCTCTTTGGTTTTTAGGGTAATTTGATATTTATAGTATATATTAGGTGTTTTGTTGTGCAGAGCATTTTATATTATTTGTTTTAAGCTGGAAATTTGTCTTGCATCATTAATATTATATACCTAAAGTTTGAGTCCAAGGTTTATTCATTTTTTATAGAATCTTCTTCATCATGGTGTGTTGTATCTATTACACTGTATTGCACTGTCACTTCCAAAAGCTCTTTTGTCAAAGCGAATCAGTTATAATAATCCACTTAAGTATGGGGTGTTTGTCTGGACGAGTAATTGTGTAAAGTATTGTCTTACTCTCAAGCACAACTCTAGCCTGCTTGAGTGCATTATTATATATGATTGATGGTAGATCACCAAAACATTTTAGTGGATTGAAAATCACAGAAGGCAGAAAGGTGACAAGTATGTAGGTGTGCTCCTAGTCTAGACTGAAAGATAAAACAAAATAATCTAACATATTGTTTAGTATGGAGTCAGGCTGGTGATTGGGTAATTTTAAGGACACAGAGTATAGTTATTATTGTGCAAGATAAAAGACTGTTACTATAAAGTTTAATCACAATAATCATAACATGTGAGCATATCATTATTCCATGAATGAAATTTGCGTTTTTTTACATTTATATTAATATTAAGCAATATATTCCTTGTTTTCACACATATGCATGTGTATGGGCATAATACCTGAAAAATACACTAAATATAGAATATATAATTTGATTACAGAAAGCCGAAATGAAGAATAAAGCAGCATATTCATTGCTGGTAATAATACATTATACAAAACTTAAAAAAACAAAGTGCGAGTTTTAAATAACCAAAGAGAAAAAAAGTCCTTGAGTCAGGAAGCTTTAAGTGTAATTTGTAAAATGGAAAACTTGCAGCAACAGAAGAGTGTGATAAGGGTTTGTTAATGGAGGCTATGGTAATTTTATTAAAAGTCTTTAGAACTTCTTGGGGAGATGACAAGTGGTATTACAGGATAGCTCAAGCATGCAAGTCTCTGGCTTGTTTCAATCTGTTGATGTTATATGATCATACGAAGATTTAACTTTCATTACAATAATGCTTTGCAAGACATCCAAAATCAAGAAACAAAACTATTTACACAACACTAATAATAAAAATGGTTTCTTATTTTCCTATATATTGATCCAGTTGCTTTTGAACCTTTTCAGAGTTAAACATAAAGGGGTTTATTTGCTAAAGGCAAACAGACTGCTCACCTTGCAAGGCAAATTATACTATAATGTTATAATCTTAGAGAATGAGGTGAAGCTATGTTCATGTCCATCAGTAAACTGTTTGCAAGCAAAAATGTTTTTATTTTTTCATTTTTTTCTTGCACATGATTAGGTATTCTTTGAAAATTGAGATTTCACCACATTCACTCAGCTCTGGGGCAAAATTCCCTGAGGCTTGGTTCACACCATTGAGAATTGGATGTGGGTTTCCTGCACTCAATTTGCAATGGCAGGAGGTTTTAACTGGCTCTCTATGGAGATGGTTCACATATCTCTACTGCGGCTCTGGTGAGAATTTGCGCAGGAGCATCTTTTGGTCCATTTCAGGTCCAAATTCAGCCAAAAATTCAGGCTGAAATCGGACCTGAAACGGTGAACCAGGACACACCGAACCCCTGCTGTGAGCCGCATTCGGCGATGGTGTGAACCCAGCCTTACACCGTGCAACTTGCCTTGTAAAGTAAAAAGCCTTTAGTAAATCCACCCCAATCATCAGATTTCATTCTACCATTTACCCCAAATAAACCCCAGTCCTTTGCACTATGCCTGCATGTTGATGGATTTGTAGTTTACAACTTTTGATAAAGTAGCCTCCCTCTGCACTTTGAGTAACTGGACAGCTGCTGGTGAGTGACGACACATTTTTTTACTGCATAGACCAGTAACCAATCAATAAAATTCAAAAGTGATGTTAAAGCTTTAAAGACATCTCTTTCTGCTGGACAGAAGAGGATATAAGGAGAAGATAAATATACAACAAAATTCCACATTTAAGCCAAAAATTTGAACTCCCATAAAGCTTCAAGTAACCAATAAAAACTATACATTACTATAAGTGACATCAATTATAATTTAGAAAAATCCATAAACCTCAAAGTGTCATATAAAATATAATATAAAATATATCATTTAAAACACAATGATGTATATATAATGATGAAAATTAAGTTAACAGTACAGAAAGGCCACAAAAATGTTATGTTTTTAAATAATATGCAAACCTTTCTGTAATCCACTTTGATAAAGTAGTGCAGAGTTATGTGTAAACACAGACACCTCGAAATGGACACAAGCTCATCTCGATAGGTGGATCCTAAATATTATTAAAGGACTTAAAATGGTGTTTTGCCTGCGGGGACTTGGATCTAAGGTAAGTAATTCATAATGAGCTAGTATGCCAGAGGCCAGTGGCCGGAGGACGCGAAGACGTCAAATGACGGCGGCTGGGATTTATAGAGCCACCTTGCCACCGTCATTTGACTATATGCCGGGGCTCAAGTAGTTAAAGGGACAAATAACTATCCTATGTGTTACTTAACCACTTGACCTCCGGATGGTTTACCTCCCTTCATGACCAGACCATTTTTTGCAATAGGGCACCGCGTTACTTTAACTGACAATGACGCGGTCACACGATGCTGTACCCACATAAAATGTATGCCCTCTTGATGGTATTTGATCACCTCTGCGTTTTTATTTTTTTGCGCTATAAACAAAAAAAGGCAGACAATTTTTTTTTTTTTAAATATAATTTTTACTTTCTGTTATAAAACATATCTAATAAAAAAACTCAAAATCAAATTTCTTCATAAATGTAGGTCAATATGTATTCTGCTACATATTTTGGTAAAGAAAAACCCCAATAATCGTATATTAATGAGTTTGCGCGAATGTTATAATGTCTACAAACTATGGGATATTTTTATTTATTTATTTATTTTTATTAGTAATGGTGGCGATCAGTGATTTATAAAGGAACTGCAATATTGTAACAGACATTCTGACACTAACTGACACTTTTTGGGGACCAGTCACACTAATACAGTGATCAGTGCAAAAAATATGTACTGTCACTGTACTAATGACACTGGCTGGGAAGGGGTTAACATCAGGGGTGATCAAAGGGTTAATTTTGTGCCTAGCCAGTGTTTTACTACACTGTGTGTGGTGCTTTTATTAGGGAAAGAGATGGAATTTATTCCCTGCTTTCCAGGGACACAAATTACATCCCTTCCCTCCTGTCAGAATGGCAATCTATCTTGTTTACATAGGCAGAACGCTGTTCTACCTCTCTACCGAGAGATGGGCGCCCCCTACCCGGAAGAGTCGGATCATGTATATATACTGTATAAGATCTAGCGCACAGGTGCTGCCTTGTGGCAGTAAAATTGCTATAAGGTGGACCTGAAGTGGTTAACAGCAACATTTTATAACCTCTAAGCTCCCATTAAAGCGAATCTAAGTGCCTCAACCACAATGCTTAGCTCCTCTGACTGTACTGTTTATTTGTGAATAAGTTAACTGCATACTACAATATTTCCACTGGGAGAACCAACCTTGCTTGATGAGTTTCACCATTTCTGGCTTGCTCACAAACTATATGGTAAGTGGAGCTAAGCAGAGTGCGGCCGATGTTCTTTTATATTTTTAATGGAGAGTGGAGACAGACTGTGGTGGTTGGCACCCAGATAGACCATGTGAGATGTGAGTCTTGAGTGGAGCTATGGATCTTTTATACTTCAACTCTAAGTGCCCCTTTAAAAGAAGACAGCTATCCCAGCACTTACCTTATGTTTGTTGCTGATCACAGCTACCCAGAGCATCTTCACATCCAATCTGGTGTGTTGAATGCCTGCATCCCTCCATGCGCTGTGGTTCCCAGTGGCAGGCACAGCACTCATTAGTGATGCTTTGGTTGATGGGAGAAACATGGGAGGAACCACAAAGTATGGTGGTGAGTACAGGATCCAACACACCTGGAATTGTGAAGATTCTTTTTCCTGAATTTGCTCAGCAACAAAGAGAAGATTCTATGACTGGGTTCTTGAAAAGTTAAAGGGCAACTGTACCTACTGTATGTTACAGCTTGTCCTTAAAGTCATGTCCCCAATCCCCATGGGAGAAGTTCAACTGGTTCATTACTTACTTTTTTCCATTCCAGTAACCTTAACTATGCTGCCTCGCTGAAAGCCACACAGCCTTTCTTCCAAAAGTATCTCAGCTGATTTCTCTCCATCCTGCAAATGCACCCCATTGATTGTTATGGAGGAAAGCAGTACTCTTCAGTACTGCTAAAGGCCAGAGAAAGGCTGCATGGTCCGGGGTAGAGCAATACAATAAAGATTGCTAAAATGAGGACAGAGATGAATATTGTATTAAGTGGGCTGCACTCATGGTGGGAGGAACCACCTACCATGGGTGGATGGGGCATATCTGAAATGAAAAAATGTATCAAAGGTACAATTTTCCTTTAAAGGGGTTGTAAAGGAAACATTTTTTTTTCATAATAAGCATCCTTTACCTGCAGACATTCCTCTTTTCACTTCCTCATTGTTCGTTTTTGCTCAGAAGTTGCTCTATTTCTTCTCTGTTCTGTTCAACTCCTGCTTGTCTGATTTTTACCCACCACCGTGAAGGGAGGCTTTACTGTGGTGGTCAGTGACGTGCTCGCCCCCTCCTGGGAACTACATCTGTGCAGCAGGACACTCTCTACGTGTTAGAGACTTCAAGGGGGTGTGAATTACTGGGCGTGCCGCAATGCATACTGGGAAATGTAGTTCTTACATGAACGAGTGCTGCAAACCAGGAAGTGAATGAGAGAACAGAAACTAGAACGCCGGAGGTGATATAGATAAAGGAATTTAATAGGTATTTACTTGTTTTTTTAACAGAATCATTACACTATTCTGTCTGTCTACCTTGCAGACATAAATTTTAGGCAAAAATTATTTTCCTTTACAACTCCTTTAAGTATAGAATATTTTCTTAAAGATTCTTTTTTTTGTTTGTTTTTAGATTGAGCCACTTTAAAAACAATTTAATATTTTGCTGTTCTACACGGTAGTATGCTAGATTATAATAGTCTATGGCCCAGATTCACGTATGGCGGCGTAACTTTAAGCGGGCATAGCGCATCGTATTTACGCTATGCCGCCGCAACTTAGAGAGGCAAGTGCAGTATTCACAAAGCACTTGCGTCCTAAGTTACGGCGGCGTAGCCTAAATGTGCCGGCGTAAGCGCGCCTAAATCAAATGAGGAAGAGGTGGGCGTGTTTTATGTAAACTAATCATGACACCACGTAAATTACGCTTTTTACGAACGGCGCATGCGCATGCTCAGTATCACGTCGAATTTTCGAAGTAAATTGCGCCCGCTCAATGCTTAGTCGACATGAACGTAACCTACGCCCAGCCCCATTCACGGACGACTTACGCAAACGACGTAAAATACGACGCTGTTCGTACATTTCTGACGTCCATACCTAACATTACTTACCCCTGCTTTATGAGGGGTAACTTTACGCCGGCGTATGTCTTACGTAAACGACGTATCTTGATACGCCGGGCGCACGTACGTTCGTGAATTGGCGTATCTAGCTAATTTGCATATTCTACGCGAAAATCTACGGAAGCGCCACCTAGCGGCTAGCGTAAATATGCACCCTAAGATAAGACGGCGTAGGAGACTTACGCCGCTCGTATCTAGGCAACTGTGAGGCGTATCTGATTCTATGAATCAGGCGCCGAGTTGCGACGGCCCGCATTCGGAGTTACGACGGCATATCTGGAGATACGCCGTCGTAACTCCTTTGTGAACCTGGGCCTATATAATTAGTGCAACACCATATACTAATTTAAGGATAAAACAATCAAATCTGTTAAATTGTAACTTTTTATTAACAAAATTGTCAGTTTTTATTTGTTTTTACATGTTTTATAAAATTCTTAGTTCCACCTCAGATCTCAATTTCCATGCATGAATTCTTAAGGGTTTTTTTTTCTCCTTTTCCTATGTAATGAAGAACTCTCTTCTATAAAATCGACATCCCTTAGATTAGCAGATAATTCCTAGAAAAAAGTAGCTCCTGGTTTTCTATTCTGCTACTAAAGCTGAAAAGGTGAGTACTCACTCTATATGTGAAAACTGCAGTCACAAAATTATGAAAACAATTTTTTTCAAAAAGAGTTTGCATTTTTTAAATTTATAAATGGCATACATACATAGCACAAAATAAATGGAAAAAGCTCATATATTAATTTCCAGGACCTGGTACTGAGTAGGGCTATTTTTTCCTGGAAGGATGCCAAGAGACCTTCTGTAAGTGTTGAACAGGCTAGAAATCTATGTTACAATCTGTGTTGTTGAACTTTCCCCAAAAAATGATTAGTAAATAAAAGTTATCTGGCTTGGTAAAATGTCTTATTTTTTTGTTCTCTAGACTACTAAAAATTCTTATATTCTGTTCACATGTTTTAGTTTGCATTTCTAAAATTCCCAGCTTTATAGACATCTGGGAAAACAGCTGGCAAACTTGGCAAACCCCTCAAGAAATTAGAAGTTGCAAAATTGACTTGACTTGCTGTCTCTTTCATTTATAGTTTTTCACGTTTATTCAAAGCTGCACAAACTGGAATCCATGCTATCTACATTTTTTAACCAGCAAACCCAATTCTATGACCCCTGGTAGATGTGAATTAATCTCTGACTTTCAGTGGATTTTTAATTGCGATTTAAACCTGTTGACTAGTGTTTTGGTAAAAGTGACATAATGTAGGTCGACCCCCATGCACTTTTGTAACAAATGGGTAACATGGCATGCATTAACTACTTAAGACCCGGACTATTATGCAGGTTAAGGACTTTGCCCCTTTTTGCGGTTCGGCACTGTGTCGTGCGACGTGGCTCCCAAACAAAATTGGCGTCCTTTTTCCCCTACAAATAGAGCTTTCTTGGCGGTATTTGATCACCTCTGCGTTTTTTATTTCTTTGCGCTATGCTATAAACAAAAATAGAGCGACAATTTTGAAAAAAAATCAATATTTTAAAATTTTTGCTATAATAAATATCCCCAAAAATATATAAAAAAACTATTTTTTTCCTCAGTTTAGGCCGATACGTATTCTTCTACCTATTTTTGGTAAAAAAAATCGCAATAAGCATTTATCGATTGGTTTGCGCAAAATTTATAGCGTTTACAAAATAGGGGATAGTTTTATTGCATTTTTATAAAAAAAAAAAATTAACTACTAATGGCGGCGATCAGCAATTTTTTTCATGACTGCGACATTATGGCGGACACATCGGACAATTTTGACACATTTTTGTGGCCATTGTCATTTTCACAGCAAAAATTGCTATAAAAATGCACGTATTACTGTGAAAATTACAATTTCAGTTTAGGAGTTAACCACTAGGGGGCGCTGTAGGAGTTAAGTGTGACCTCATATGTGTTTCTAACTGTAGGGGGGCGGGGCTGGACGTGTGATGTCACTGATCATCTTTCCCTATATCAGGGAACAGACGATCAGTGACACTGCCACTGTGAAGAACGGGGAAGGTGTGTTTACACACACCTTTCCCCGTTCTTCAGCTCCGGTGACCAATCGCGGGACACCGGCGGCGATCGGGTCCGCGGGTCGGCGGGCGTGGTCCATGAGCTTCGGACCGGGTCGCGAGCGCGCTTCCAGTGGCGCGCTCGTGACCCCACGGCTGGGCTTAAAGAGACACGTACAGGTACGTGATTGTGCCCAGCTGTGCCATTCTGCCGATGTATATCGGCGTGAAGGGGTCCTTAAAAATAAAAACAGAGAACAAGGCACAGCAAACTTCATGCATAAAAAAATAAAAATAAATATGCCCCTCAATAGGTAAAATGCACTGACATATACAGCCTATCAAGCATGTACAGAAGATCCAACAGCCTATTGTTCCCTGTATGGGAAGGCAAGACCATGGAGCCTCTCAACTTGGGAAATAATCAGACCAGAGTTAGGAAGTATATGGTCCAAAAGGCTTGGAGCTGTCTCAAACTTCTTTGTTGCAGGAAGGCAGTGGCATTACTATGTGTTAGAAATTCTGTATATAGCCCTAAAGAACAAACAGTGCACAGTCCACATGGGGTTTGCTACTTAACTGCAGACAAGAAACAGGAAATGTATTCAGGGAAAATGACTTAGAGGATACCATAGATGCAGCTACAATGTCATTCACTAGTTGAATAATATATCTCTACTAAATACTGATATACAGTGGAGCCTCGGGTTTGCGAGTAACGCGGTTAACGAGCGTTTCGCAATACGAGCACTGTACTTTTAAAAATTCTGACTCGGTTTGTGAGTGTTGTCTTGCAAAACAAGCAGGATTCAAGCCACAGTGGTGTGCAGTACCACGTTTAGACTGAGGTGGGGGGGCGCCGAAGCCGAGCGGATCCGATCGGAGTCGATCGGAGCCGCTTGGAGCTGTTTGGAAATGCTCGAAAAATCTTGGAAATACTGTTCCTGAGCCTTTCCGAGGTTTTTCGAGTTTAGCCAAGCTGTCCTTGTGTTTTCAAGGCTCTCCGGTGCCCCCACCTCTGGCCAAATGCGGTATTGCATGCCATTGAAGTCAATGCAGAACAAATTATTTTTGTTTCCATTGACTTCTATGGGGAAACTCGCTTTGATATGTGAGTACTTTGTATTACAAGCATTCTCCTGGAATGGATTATGCTCATAATGCGAGGTTTCACTGTACAGTAGTTATTGCACAAAATACAATTCTGTATTCCAACACCCCCACCCAACAACTTCCCTTTATATTAGTCTCAGTTCTATAAATCGGTAACTCTGAGGCCCCATACACACGAGAGGATTTATCCGCAGATACGGTCCAGCGGACCGTATCCGCGGATAAATCCTCTCGTGGATTTCAGAGGATTTCTATGCGATGGCGTGTACACACCATCGCATTGAAATCCGCGCTGAAATCCTCTGCCGATGACGTGTCGCGCCGTCGCCGCTATTATGACGCGGCGACGGGCGCGACGCTGTCATATAAGGAATTCCACGCATGCGTCAAGTCATTACGACGCGTGCGGGGAATCCCTTTAGACGGATGGATCCGGTAAGTCTGTACAGACGAGCGGATCCATCCGTTGGAATGGATTCCAGCAGATGGATTTGTTGAGCATGTCAGCAAATATCCATCTGCTGGAAATCCATCCCAGGGGAGATTTATCTGCGGATAAATATCCCACGGAGTGTACACACCATAGAATCTATCCGCTGAAACCCGTTTGCACGGATTTATCTGCGGATAGATTCTATGGTGTGTATGGGGCCTCAAAGTGTCCATATCTGCAGTTCACTAAGAGATGGTATCTCTTCATCAGCCGCTCTGATACACTTTTGTTTATCATGAATTGAAAGTCTTTGCATCTCATCCGAAGAATCTGGCTCTGGTTTTAATGCTACGCGAGCAACATAGGATAGACATTTGTCTGGGATGCCTTTATTGATTCTGGTGGATTTCCTGACTGAAGCCTCTTGTGGCCTGGTTTCTTCTTTTACAGTGCTTGGATTGTCTCCATTAATTTCTATATACATGTCACTTTGTTACGTATCTTCATGTGACACTGATGTGTGATTTCCCTCAGTTTGAAGTGTTTGTGTTACTTCATGAAATTTTGAACACACTAACGTTTCATCGACAATTACACTTCTACTGATGGTTACCTTGTTTGTGTCTGTATGTAGAATTCTATACCCTTTTAAGATTCAATATAACCCACAAGTACTGTCCACCTTCCTTTGTGCAAATTCTGGACTTTTCCTTTTCATAGTTCATATGGAGTTTTCTCAGTTGATTTTCCTGGTAATCAATTTTGGAGATGCGGTCACCATTGTCTCCCTCCCAGTATGTGGTTGGCATATCTGCATCATGGTTCTTACACTCTTACGTACAGTATGGTTCAATCTTTCTGCAACCCTGATTTGTTATGGGTTGTATGGTACAGTAATTTGAAATACTATGCCATGCTTTCTGAGAATTGTCTGTGTGTTATCACCTGTATATTCAGTTCCATTTTCTGTGTGCAATACACTCTGCTTTTTGCCAAATGTGTTGCTTACTTGAGCCAAATACTGTTTAAATTTCTCAGGTAATTCTCTGTTGTGTAACAGATATAGTGTAGTATATCTGGAGAATTAATCTATAAAAGTGAGAAAATACCTCTTGGAGTACATCTTTCCATTGGACCACAAAGATCTGAATGTCCAGTCCAGAGGTTTCTAAGCTCTGCTGTTACTCTGCGTTGGAAAGGTTTTCCTTGTCATTTTCCTCTTATACAGCTGGGGAATTTCATTGTTTGATCACATAGACTCATTTTGATTCCACTTGCATAGTCATTCTCAGTTAATTTCCTTATTATGTTAGGACTTCTGTGCTCTAGTCATCTGTGCCATGTGTTAATGCAGTTTAAATGTTTTTTCTCCTTGGCAGTATTAACCACTTTATTGCAGTTCAGCTGATACAGTTCATCTGTAATTTTAGCCATTGCAAGTGTAGTGGATGTGATAAAAATGGTCAAAGTAAGATAATTAAATGCCTATTTCAATGCGCAAACACATGCTCTATATCACATATATATCCTATATATCACATATGCATATATGTTATTGATTGCTATAGGAATAATCATACATAATCATGATTCATAATTCACCCTTGCTCATATGATATTGTTATCAGACATCAGCATTGCTTCACCCTTCGCACCATCCTAACATGAAATAGTTAATAGCTTACAAATCAGAACGTCACAAGAATAATATTACAATGAGAATGTTGAATATTCATGATCATGTGTGATCATGTGTTTGAATATGCTTATGCAGAACCATATATAAATGAAGCTTGAAATAAAAAAGAGAAAGTTTTCTCAAGCTGCAGTTCGTTGTCAGTTGAGAATTTACTTTGTATGTGCACATACGATTCTTATCAGATTTGGTCAGGAAACAGATACCAAAAACCGAACACTTGGCTCCAAAACACAAGTAAGATATCCCCTTTGGAGATGGCACAACTGTCATGGAAGGTCACTACAGTGCCTTGTTTTGCGAGCTGGTGACACTCTGGGAAATAGGATAGTAAAGAAAACCATCTACTATTCCTTCTGATTCCCTTATTTGCCCATTAGCTGTGGTGATTTTTTTTCAGTTTTTCTCTGGTAAGGGTGAATAAAGAAATGTATTTAATTAGTCATGTGACTCATAGCTCCTATATCAACACACCATGCCTGCAAAGATGAGGTGCAACTTTTGGATTGAAAAACATTCATTATCTAAAGCAAAATCAGTTTCTTCCTTCACACTTTTGGGCTTTCACACATCTAGCTTTCCATATTCTGCAATCTGCTTTTAAATTACCTTATTTCTTGCACACAAAACATTCATGTATTTCTTGTTGCATGTTACTGTTTTTATTACTATTTTTCAGCTTCAAAGCAGACTCTGTGACAGAAAACACTGTCACCATTAACCTCCCTAACGGTATGATTATTTCAGATTTTAGGTGCTGAAAGCAGTACCATTATTTGCAAGGACATTTGACGTTTTATACTGTAGGCCTGTAATTTTTAGGAATAACTCACTTAAATCTGACCAAACAAGAGTCTAGTAGGCATCCCGGGTATGCATTTTTAAAAAAAACAAAATTATAAATTATAATATAATAAATAATTTTAACAAATAATAATATAATTATAATAAAAATTATTCAATAATGTAATCAACTCAAAATCACTGAAATTTGCTCAGTTGCAGAATTGTTGCTGTCAGTACTTTTATTTTTTTATGACGAATTTCCCCACAAATCGCTATCGCACAATTCTGCAAGTGATTATAATTTATTATCGCTGTTTTCTAGCTGCTCTAAAACCATTTTTGACATAAAGGGACACTTTTGGTTGCTATGGACAATCTACAGTTTGCAGGCAGAAAGAACAGTTTTTATTATATAAAAGAACATGTAGGGCACTGGACAGACCACTAGGGACAAGGGGTGTGTGTATTTTTTACTTACAGTACTGTAATCTATAAGATTACAGTGTACTGTATGTAATGTGTTTGTTTACATTTTTGAATTTGGTGCCGTTCTCCGCCCCTGTGCATCGTAATGTCGCAGGGAATGGAGATCGGCGGAACACAGAGGCACTGTGTGAATCGAGCGAGCACCCGCTCGCTCACACAGCGAGGTGGCATCGCTGGATCCAGGGACAAGGTAAGTAAACCATGCCTGTGGATTCAGCGAGGCGAGCCCGAGTCTGACTCGGGGTTACCGATCGCACCACAGAAATGTAACCCCGAGTCAGACTCGGGAATACTGCCAGGGGGGTTAATGTTTTCTATTATATTGATCCACAAGCTTGTTTTAACATATTTCAATGTGAGTTCATCATCTGGATGTGTATCAAGTGCTGTGACAAGCGTCTTATAACTTTCTGGTAAGCCACTGATTAATAATGCTGCAACATGAACATCTTTTATTTCTTCTCCTATACCTCTCAGGCGTTCAACCATTTCCAAGGTGTGCCTTATGTAATCCTGCATATACTGGCCTTCCATCAACTTGGTGTGGTACAGCTTTCTAATTAAATACAGTTTATTGCTGAGATTCGCTCTTTCGTGCACCTTTTGTAATCCTTTCAACCTTTTTTTAGCAGTTTCCCACTTACATATGTGTATGATTTGATCATCTTCTATGCCAAGAGAGATTGTGCTCTGAGCTTTCTGGTCTTTCTCTATTTACTCATCAGAAAGGTGTTCTGGCCTGACTTTGAATTTATACATTTCCATGTACCTTCTCTTTTTAGCAGCATTTTCATCTTGAATTTCCAAGATTGGTAGTTCTGGTTTGTCAGATTTGCAAATTAAAGCTTTTTTGCAGCTGTGCTACTGACCATTTTCTTTTACTCCATTGCAGTCTTCTTTCTGTTGCTGCATCCTGCACTTATCTCACTGTAGCTGGCTATGACTGGGTTCTCAGCTTTTCTCTGGGTGGGTGTATGGGTGTCTGGGCCCATAACCGGTTAGATATTCTGTATATAACCCTACAGAACAAACAGTGCCCACGTTAATGTGGTATCGCTGTAAACACATCCAAACATAGTTTTGAATTTACAAAGGTTGCGTCTTGTTCCCGGTCTTTATGTTTTATTAACTACTATACATAGATCTTCCCTGTTGTCAAGCTGTGTAAAGGGCTGCATAACCAGTATAATTTAGGACCTGATGAGATTACACATAGCCATAATTTTACTTCATGAAACAAGTAAAAAAAGCGCAGTGCACATATACCTCAATAATATAGTTCAGTAGTACCAAATAGTCCAAGCACAGGGATAAAAGAGATGTATAAGGATGTGTATATACCATACCTCCCAACATTTATAGAAAATCCTCTGCGGGACATTCTTGTTTTCTTGTTGAGCGGGGGGGGGGGGGTTGGCGGGCCGGATAGAAGTTGTTGAGCGGGGGGGTGATTTGCCGCGGATAAAAGAAGTTGTTGAGCGGGGGAGCATCTCACCTGTGCACAGCGTGTTGTTCCTCTTCCCTTCAGCTGCCACAGTCCACACAATTGCTCCGGTCAGCATGTCTCCCCTCCAGTTGTTGAGGGGGGTCAAAGGAAGTTGGATCTAAGTTGTTGAGCGGGGGGGGGTCAAAGGAAGTCAGATCTAAGAGTTGTTGAGCGGGGGAGCTGCGGATTGCAGTTGTTGAGCAGGGCGGGGGGGGGGGGTTGAAGGAAGTCGGATCTAAGTTGTTGAGGGGGGGGAGTCTCTCACTTGTGCGCGGCGTGTTGTTCAGCCGCCGCAGTCCACACAATCGCTCCAGTCAGCATGTCTCCCCTCCCCACGTTTTTCTTCTGCTTCAGTGCTTCCTGTGCGGGAAAATTAACCCCTTTGCGGGACTGCGGGAAGATGCAGTCTGTGCGGGAGGTTCCCGCAGAATCCGTGCTGGTTGGAAGGTATGATATACACTTGTGTTCATATAAATCAATGGGTCGGTCAGGGCAGCGGCCAAGAAGAAGAACAGAAACAGGTTCAGATTATTTTGAAACTTTTATGTGCTTTTGTGCAAGTTTCTTTTCATTGTATGCCCACTAAGTTCTTGTGTTGAGTCCAAGGGTACTTAGTGGGTATACATTCATCAAAAATTGATCAATACGTACAGGATACCAGCAAATAAACTTTTTCACTGCACCATGTGAAAATAAATGTTTATTGTAGTATCTGGTTAATGCTAATGTAAGGTTGGTTTCATTGACATATTCTGGGGACCCTTTCAGGGAAAGGCGATTAATAGGGCTCCTTCAAGAACTTGAGTGTATCAGTCCTAAGTATATGATGAACAAATTTTGCATTTATATTACAGTAACTGAAATAATTATTTAAACAATCCAATTTGTCAAAAGCATAGTTTGTTCAAAATATAATCTAAAAAAATCTGCTTTTAAATTCAAAATTGCCAGTAGTTTTTGTACAAATAATATGCTGCACAATATGTTAGTAGAAAATGGAGGCACTTCCCTAGGTATTCTATAATGAAATATCACCAGACATTTATGGCCTTACCATGCTACACTGCTGCTGAAAAGTACCAGCACATTTAGAAAGCACAGTTTACAAATGTGTATTATGCTCCCTTCACTTCAAGGCTTTAAAGAAACTGGATTGCCACTCTTTCTAAAGAAGAACTTTCAAAAGCCGGGAGGAGGAGAGCCTGGTTACATGACCTGTAAAGGTTATGTGATCAGCCTCTTTTCCAATCACAGATCTCTCTCTAGTGTTACGCAGAGAGAACTCCAAGTGACATTGCAAGGTTCATACGGTAGCCTGTATTTTTAAATGGCTTTTAAAATGGAGTTGCGATGTATAGTAATTATTGTAATTGTAAAAAGCAAACAGCTATATCAGCTATCTACTATAAATAAGCTCCTAAATGAATCTTGCAATGACAATGTCAAAGTGGTTGTTACCCTAAAAAAAATTTCAGCCTTCAGCGGCGTCTCACTTTGAATGACAATTGAGCGGTCACGCAACACTGTATCCAAACTAAATTTTTATTATTTTTATTATTTTGTTCACACAAATAGAGCTTTATTTTGGTGGCATTTAATCACCACTGTTTTTTTTTATTATTTTCTAAATAAATGAATAAAAACCAATAATTAAAAAAAAAAAAACTTTTTCATAGTTTGTTATAACATTTTGCCAAACAGGTAATCTTTCTCTTTCACTGATGTGCACTGATAAGGCTACACTGATGGGCACTGGTATGCACTGATGAGACAGCACTGATGGGCATAGATAGGATGCACTTATGGGCACTGATGAGGAAGCACTGGTGGTCACTGATAAGGCTGCACTGATAGGCAGCACTGATGGGCATTGATAGGTGGCACTAATGGGAACTGATAGGCTGCACTGATGGGCACTGGTAGGCGGCACTGATAGTTGACACTGATGGGCACTGATTGGCAGCATTGATGGGCACTTATTGGCAGCACTGTTGGGCACGGATGGGACTGCACTGATAATAAGGACACTGGTAATCAGTGCCCTCATTATCAGTGTACATGTCCCTTTTAGAGAACCCGGTCATTGCCTCTCTTCTCCTCTCCTCGTGCTAACAGCATGAGGAAAGGGGTGACAATAACCGGCTTCTGTTTACATCCATGATCAACTGTGATTAAACACAGCTGATTACAGGGAAAAGACCTGCTGATTGACTCTTTAACTCCGGACACTGTGACCACAGAGCGCGCCGCATGTGCCCTGTAGCGGGCCATCATATGACACCCTCTCAGAAGTAGCCGGCCGCAGGATATACAGAATAGCGCATGCACAGTGTCATGTGTCCCTCTCTATGCTGTAAAATACTTGGTTGCTGACCACGGTAATCCTGGCTGCTGATCCATAATACTGTGGTCAGTTTACATGCCTCCGTCATCCTGCTGCCTCTTCTTCTCCCCCTCACTCCATGCCTGCTTGGGAGCTGTGTGTGTGAGCCATATCCTCCCTGCCCTCCATTACCACCACTATTCTGCTGTGGCTGTAAAATCACTAATCCAAAATCCTAAAATCCCCTCTGTTACAGCCAGATATACTGTGCAGTGTCTGTTTAAAAAAATGATGCAGCAAAATACCTTATTTCAGAGTGCTGCTGTGCACTCATCTCCTCTCCCCCAGCTGCCTTCAGAGGGGAATCTCAGCCCCCCCCCCCCACTGTAGTCCTCAGATTGGGGGAAGATATTTTCGCTGCACAATTTAAAAAAATCACATACGGCACAGTTTACAGTATCTTGCTGTAACAGGAGGGGATTCCAGAATTAGTGATTTGTGACTTTACAACCGGTTTAAAGGAGTTGTAAATAAAAAAAGAATTTATGCTGAAATGACTGTTTACAGGGTATAGAGACATAATAGTTAACTGATTCCTTTTAAAAACGATTAAAAATAGATAAAAATCAATCATATAATGTACCTGTAGTTTCTAGTTTCGTTTTTGCATGTTGTTTCCTGCCTCTGCTGTACAGAGCCACAGAGCCAATACAGGGCAGTGATGGTTTGGAAAACGAACTGATTGGTGCTGAGGGGTTTTAGACACACAGTAATCACACCTCCTTGATTAGTGACCACAGAGAGAAAGCTCCCAGCACTGTGGTTATCAGAAAACAGACAACCAGGAAGTGTGAAGATCAGAGAAGAATTACAGCAACTTGAGAGCAAAAACGAACAATGAGGACATGAAAACAGCACTGCATTAAGGTAAAGGAAGCTATTAAGATAAAAAAAATGTTTCCTTTACAAACCCTTAAAGCTTTGATTTTCATATCATGTTAATTTGAACTCTTGAATCTCATTGTTGTCTGTGACACTAACACAGATAGTGAAGGTAAATCACCCAAAAGGGACAGCAATAAAAACATAACAAAGGGTCCAACCTTTCCTGCACTCTCTCCAAATTTATAAAAAAAAGTTTCGGCTGGAGTTCTATTTTATATTCCACAGAGACCTTGTTAAAGCTGTATTAAATCCCAAAGCAAATATTTATTATAGTGCAGCTTACCAAATTCTAGATGTGATGGCTGCATTAGTTCACTTTTTTAGGCTTTTTTCCTTCTATTTTTCATCTGGTGATCCAGCCAGTAAGTCGATTGCTTTTCAACAGAAAAGCTCTCTTGCAGTTACAGGGATGAAAAAGAATAGTTAAATTTTTTGGGGGATTCATACTTACCTAGGTGGATGCAGCATTGGTCTGATGCTTCATCTGTCCCCCGGCGCCTCTAACACTGAGAACCGAGCGACCAAACACTTTCAATCACTTGGTCCTCACAGCTCCCAGAGCAGAGTGGCAGCTCCTTGCTTACTGGAGTACTGGGCTTCTGGAGGGGGCAGGAGCGGTTGGCTCAGCCTCTCAGCGTTTTCCGGAGAAGCTGAGCCGGGTGCCAGTCCAGGGATCTGGGTGGATCCCATCTCCATAGTCGTGATGACGCCTGGGCCTGGACCTACTTTGTGATGTCAGCAGAGAGCAGACATCAGCACGCTCTCTGCTGAAAACGGGTGATATGAGTGCAAAACGAACTGCACTGCTGTGATTCATTGGAGAAGTACAGCCAAACAAGCTTTGACTGTACCTCTCCTTTAATACTGGCAAGGATGTTTAAAATGATCAGCTTTTGTTTATGTAAAACCTTTATCCCAAAAGGAAAACAAAAATGCCTGCTGTAACTGTTTATAAAGTATTAGCCAGAGTTTAGCTTCAATGTGTTAGTGTATTTAAATCTGCGAGTACTTCTAACACTCCCCTCAACCCAGACTGGCAATGCTGCTGTCCAAAGGTACCCCCTGCGCTCATTCATCCAGCGTTAAGACTGTATAATACAGGAGGTATGTTGCAGACAAGGTCACCAGGGGAAAACAGAGGAAAACGCCTAAAAAAGAGAACAAATACATCTAATGATTGGTAAGTTGCGATATATTACATTTTTGATTTTGGGTTTAATCATCCAGCTATTAGCTCTGCTTCCTTGTTCACAAGGCAGCTACCATAATCTGGAATAGCTTAGGCCCTGTACACACGATCGGTCTAAACCGATGAGAACGGACTGAAGTTCAGTTTCATCCGTCCAAACCGACCGTGTGTGGGCCCCATCAGTCAGTTATCCTTCGGTACAGAAATTTAGAACTTGCTTTAAAATTGAACTGATGGACTGGTAACCGATAGGTCAAAACAGACGGTTAGTATGCAAAAGCATCGGTTCAAAACCCGCGCATGCTCAGAATCAAGTCGACGCATGCTTGGAAGCATTGAATTTCGTTTTTTTCAGCACGTCGTTGTGTTTTACGTCACCGCGTTGGACTCGATCGTTTTTTTAACTGATGGTGTGTAGGCACATCAGACCATCAGTCAGCTTCATCGATGAACTTCAGTCCGTTCTCATCGGTTTAGACTGATCGTGTGTACAGGGCCTCGGTGTTGCTTATATTAATGTTCTGGGTGACAGTGACCCTGACATGACTAAGTTGTAGCTAGCTCGCATTCCCTTCTGCGATTGAAAAAGAAATTCTGAAAATGGTGTTCTGTTTTCCCGATTTCTAAATTATAAATATAAAATCACATTTGCGATTACTAGTCTAAAGTAGCTTAGCCCAAAAAAAAAAAACTCACATAAATACAGCACAATGCCCTAAACAGGAAGCCATTGGAGGCATGCATCTTATGTATCATTCATAGATAACACAATTGCGGTCTTGACTAACTGAACTGTGGGAAAACCACCTACTATGAAATGCCATTTCAAGATAAAGGCCTTAGAATGAAAAGTTCCTCCTTCTTTACTCCAGCAAGCTGCCTTTCCCTGTGATGTACTATTCTTTCTTTTCTTTCCTCTTCGCCCCTAACAAAGCCAACTTTGTATATTGTGGCTTTTTGCACTTGCATGGGCTTGTTCGTGTAAGTTCAAAATAACAAGCGAATCCTTGGCTGCGGCTTTAAAACACATTGTATTCCATGTTTAACATAAATGGCATTAATCCTTTTACTCTTGTTGTGACTGTCTACAAGCTACAGACATATTGTCACATTCGTGAGAAATGTTTTATAGTTGTCTGATGACTGTTACAGTGACCCTTCCCACCTCCTCGCTCATGCTAATCATTATTTCTCAAGGCAGCTTAAAATGTAATTCTTAATCAAATATATTGTTTGTTGGAAAGGAAGAAGAGAGGAAGCATTTGAGCCCTTTGGCTATATTTACCCATTGCTGAACAAATATTAGTTGGATCCCCAACAACAAAAAGATTTTTTAGCGTTTGCTTGAGTTTATTTTAGTTTCCGGTTAATTATAGCTCAGGGAATAAAGAGACGTTTTATAAAATATGACCTAAAAACAACAAAAATGAAATAGAGTTGTCTGCTTTAAGCAGAACTAAACTCACTGATTTAACTGTTTAGTGAAAAAAGTTACATTCCCGGCATGTTTTTTTCTGATAGCTGTCACAGCTGCCAGGTTCCTCAGGTGAAAAAAAAGAAATACATAAATGTCCACCAAAACCAGCAGGAAATCTGTGAACCTCAAACATAGCACCTGAACTCCACTAAAGTCTATTAAAGCTGAATCTTGTAATGTTTCTGGCCTTCTTTTTGTTAAAACGGGCCATAGGTAGCTGGGCACTACCCCAGGGTACCAATTTAAAAAAAATGGTGAAAAATATGATTAAGCCATGAGTGGATCTTTGAATACAGCTTAAAATGCAACATTGACACCACAATTCCTTAAAGGAGAAGTAAACCTGAAACCTGCTGTCGGCTGACGTCACAGAGTTGGTCCAATGAAGTCAGGATCCACCCACATGCCTGGACCTGAATCCAACCGAGAGCCTGAGCCGGCCGCTTCCACTCCCTCCAAAGCCCAACGTTCAAGTAAGCGCGTGGGGGGGGGCAGAGCAGACAGCGGTGACTGACAGTCATAAGCTCTCTGCTCAGTTAGCCCTTAGAACCAAGCAATCTGTGGTGTTGGATCGCTCGGATCTCAGTTTTAGACCCGGCGGGGGACAGATGCAGTATCGAAGTTTAAAAATGCTCAAAAAACAAAAACCTACTGTTTTCAATCGCCCTTATTCCCATCTGAGCATCCTGTCACTTGTAGCAAAACACCTGTTTCTCCAAAAAGTACATTAGCTACTTTTCAGGCAGCATTAAGTGTTTTTGTCCCCATAAGCTTCAATGGAAATTTTTTTTTAAAGCATTTTTTTTAAGCGCTTTGTTGCGTTTCTTTTTTCTCAAACAGCAGCTCTCCATCCCTTTCTCAGCAGCACTCCACACCCTTTAGTTGAAAAACTCCTAAAAAAAGCTGTCCCCTCAAAATAACTCAACACACACTCATTAATGTCTAAATCTGTCACTTACCTGGTGGAGATCGAGCAGTAGAGGGGGCTTCTCTTGCACCTCCTGTCCAACACCCCTGGTAGAGATGACAGGGAGTAGAGGACATAGAGTGGCACAAGGCCCGATGTAGTTGATGGCTTCGGCTGGGTCTTGGCAGAGACCTGATGGCTGGAGATCACTGGTCAGGTACTGAAGACAGGAACTCTGTGTTGCTGGAACAGCAGGCAGAGGCGTAACCGGAAGCCAGGGGGGTCATCAACAGCCGAGCAGAGAAGGTACCGAGGGGTGAGGCAAAGTCAGGATACAGGCCGGGTCTGGTACACAGTCGGGCAGTGAGATAGAGGAACATAAGACAGAAGCAGAGTCAACACAAGCCGAGGTCACAGGTAGGCAGGCGGAGATCCAAGACAGGTACAGATGAACCCGGGTCAAACACAAGGAACAGGTATGGTAACAGGAAAAGCAAGGTGTGTATGTCATTGCCTGGTTTAAATAGGTGCACTGGCGCCAATGCGCGCATTTGTGTCCTTTCTTGTGCACATCCTGGTATGCTCGTGCCTGTGTGCCAATGCGCACTTGTTACCCGGGTTTCTCTTAAAAAATGGCTGGCAGCAAAAGGGAGTACACCCCTAAGTGAAATTTTCCAGGTGTGAATGGGGAGCAGGTGTGGTACTCTCTAGAGAATCTTAAAAAAAAACAATCCAGAGGTTGTCTTTGGGAGATGATGAGTGCTGCCAGAGGTTGAAGGGGTGGGGGATCAGCCTGTCAGTGCTCAGACCGTACACCACAAACTGCATCAAATTGGTCTGCATGGCTGTCATCCCAGAAGGAAACCTCTTCTGAAGATCATGCACAAAAAGGACCGCAAACAGTTTGCTGAAGACAAGCAGAATTGGATTACTGGAACCATGTCCTGTGGTCTGATGAGACCAAGATAAACCTATTTGGTTCAGATGGTGTCAAGTGTGTGTGGCGGCAACCAAGTGAGGAGTACAAAGACAGGTGTATCTTGCCTACATTCAAGCATGGTGGTGAGAGTGAACTGCATGAGTACTGTTGGCACTGGGGAGCTACAATTCATTGAGGGGAACATGAATGACAACATGTTCTGTGACAGACTGAAGCAGAGCATGATCTCCTCCCTTCAGAGACTGGGCCACAGGGCAGTATTCCAACATGATAATGACCCCAAACTATACTCCAATATGACCACTGCCTTGCTAAAGAATCTGAGGGTAAAGGTGTTAAAGAAGAAACAATATCAAGCAAGTGGACATTGATGGTCAGACTTTAAGGCCAAGGAAGTATAGTTTTGTAAAAATATATAATTTAATAGCGTATAAATAAATTGAACAGGATATACATAAAATAAATAAGTTCAAGAAAAATTATCACAAATTCATCAACAGTAAATGACCACTGTACATTCCTCCGAAGTCGCCAACGCACGTTTCGCCGTGGGGCTTCTTCAGGGCGAAGATGAGGAATATATAGTTAGCAGAGAGATAGAAACTTATCTGCAATGATACAGTGTGGCATATTAGTCAAACAAAAATATTAATCAAAATATAGAATTAAAATAAAATGCAATGCATAAAAGTGTCATAGTGTGTATTTACATGGCTGGTGGTCCCTCGATGGGTGCGTCCACGGGGCATATAAGATGGAAATATACCAAGTCGGAAGGTAAGCTTTAGGCACAAGTTTCCATATATCGAAAATCCGGTTGACAGAAATATATGTATATATATGGCAGTATTTCAATACATGAATTCTTATTGTAGCTGCTGTCAACGCGCAGACACATACCATATAGAAAATAATAATAACGATGGAGTAAATGATAATAAAAATGAGGATAAGACAGAGAAAACACTAGGAACCTACATATGTGTATATGCATGCACAAGCCTAAATGCACATACATGCACGCACACACGTGAGAGAAAAAGAGAGAGAGGGGGGGAAAAGGAAAAAGAAAAAAGAAAAAAGAAAAAAGAGAAAAAGGAAAAGAAAAAATGAAAAAAATAATGAAGAAAATGTGTTGAGTAATAAGTAAAAAGGGGGAAAGAGAATCATGTGAACAAATGCATTGGATATAATTGCTACATAGTTCCTGCGGTGTTAATAAAAAAACAACAAGACCAAACGGCCACCATAATCACCTTAGGTGAGTCGAAAGAGTCAAGACTGCAAGTCCAAAAGGTGGAAGATATGTACCACAGGAAGAGTTAATACTCGGACTGTAATAGTAAAAAAATAATAAATAAAAAGTATATATATATATAACAAAAGGAGCTATTAAACAGCCTTTAAGGACTAGCATTTATGATGGAAATAAGGAGTTAATCAAAAACTCCAGGTTACCTATTTTTATGAAGTCCTGAGCACACTGGGACAACAGATGGCAGTATAACAGCAATGTGGAGGGGCTTACATAGAGAAACCCTTTCTGTAGCAGCCTTTGTATGGGGCTTTTGTACAGGCCTGTTGAGATGAAACAATGTGTCCATTCAAAAGGTCATTCTTAAGTGTGGTAAAAATAAAGGGAACAAGTTTGGAGCAGAAGAAGTGACTTACCCTATAACTGATTGCAGCAGCAATGCGTCTGTGTCCCAGGGTGTACACACGGTGACACAGCGCCATTGCATGAGCATCAGGTTTATATAGGCTGTGGGATCACATGGACGTATAACGTGATGACGTCATAGATGCGCGCCGTTTCGATAGTGCGGCGCATAAATAGAGATCCCACTGAGGCGGACTAGTATGGTATATCGCCCAAAACGGCCCACAAAGTTCAGGGCACAAAGCAAAAATTCCCCATGCCCAAACAGAAAACGCACAAGAATAGCCATCACGGCACAAACACCCAATGAATATTAGGCACACAATGATGAATTGGGATTTTTAGCATGGCTTAGCTGTGATGATTAATATTGATGCTGGGGCTGCCATCTAGCGGTTATAAAGGGGAATTCATCCCCAGTAGTAAACTGGAAGAAAAAGGCCCCGTTAATGATCCATTGGGTATAATATATAATAGTGTGTTTAGTGTCACTAGTGTGAGTGAAGAGACGGTGCACATGATATTTAAGATAAAAAGAGGAAACAAAAAGGGAGGGAAAAGAAAGGGGAAAGAAAAATGGAAACTGTATCTGCACATAGAAAGCAGCACATGTCAATTATTAAAGAAATATTGACCAATACCGCTGTCAACCGGATATCAAAATATCAAATAAGAGAGCCTGCGGGTTTGATAGTTATGTTATGGGGGGAACATTAGTTGGCGTAAATTAACCCTCATAGACCGACAATACTGATCATACATGTACCCGGTGCATCCACAGAGGGGCGTCTGAGCAAGAAACACACACAAAGATACACTTTCATTACATAGGATAGAAAAAATATATATACATAATAAATATACAGAGGTAAATATCTACAAATAAGTAGTTACAGAGTACTTCCTGTGTGGGTATGGAGATTCCATCCCAATGTATCAATATTAACATTAACATGTCTTCAGATGTATAGGGTTAACAATAGCGAATGTAAAAAAGAAAAGAAAAAACCATTGTAATAGTTGTAGCAATAGCAAGAAAAGCAATTTGCTAACCCATAAATACCCTCGAATCACTATTAAAGTCAGCATTGATGAACGAGTTGGCCGACAGCCTGTAGCAATCCTATCCTATCATGGGGATATATTAAAGGTAAAAAGATGATGATTAGTATAAGTGATATAAACCTATATGTCTAAGAGCACCTATTCTATTTCGATCACAGATATTTTATTCCTCACGAAAAAAAGAGAGAGGCGGAGACATGGTCAAGGAATTCAAATATTCAAGAACGGTTTGAAACTCAATGAGTCGTTCAATCCTGGCCAAAAATTCGCCTTAAGGCGATAGATCCATTGAGTCTCACGCTGTAGCACTTTCTGATCATGATTACCACCTCTAGGGTCCTCTGTAATATGGTCCAACACAGCAAACTGAACTGATGGAATTATATATTTGTGTGAAAAGGCGACATGGTGGCCCATGGTCTTGTTGAGCAGGCCGTTAGTCATATAATACATGTGATCTTTCACCCGTTTCCAAAATGGGCGGATGGTTTTACCTATATAGAAGCAGCCGCATGAGCAGAAAATAATGTATACCACCCCATGTGTTTGACATGTGACATGTTTATATAGTCTATGTGTTCCACCGTTGGGGAGGTGGATGATATGGCCTTCTTTCATAAGGTGGCAAAAATTGCATTGACCGCATCTAAAAAGGCCCGGTATCTCTGGGGTACTTGTTAACGGTTTGTAGTAGTTACTTTTCACTAGGCGATCCCTGATTGACGTAGACCGTCTAAAGGTGATACTAGGATTTTTGCCCACATATTTTGATAATGTTAAATCCGTGGTAATAAGGTGCCAATGTTTTTGTAATAGCTGGCGGATTTGGATGTGTTGATCCGAAAATGTAGTGATAAATCGCGTAACAGTACTATCAGATATTTTTTTGTTACTTTTGATAAGTGTGCTAGCTCTATCTCGTCCGGCCGCTCGATTGTATGCCTTTTTGAGGCAGGATTTACTGTATCCTCTCATAATAAGTCTGGTGTAGAGTTTGTCTGATTCGAGTTTGAATCCATTATCGTCTGAACAGTTGCGTCGCAACCGAAGGTACTGACTGTAGGGTATGGATCGTAGTAGTGGGGCAGGATGAGCACTTGCTGCGTGTAGAAGGGTGTTACCCGCCGTGGGTTTGCGGTAAAGGGATGTTTGAATGCCATTGGATTCATCGATATATATCAAGATATCCAGGAATGCAATAGCAGAGTTACTGTAGTTCATCGTAAATTTTAGATTAAACTCATTACGGTTTAAGAATTTCATGAATGCATGTAAGTCAGCTACTGTACCCGTCCAGAACATCAGTACATCATCGATGTATCTAAACCAGCTTAAAATAAACGACAAAAAATACAGATTAGACTCAGATGAAAAAAGTTTTCGCTCCCACCCCCCCAGGTACAGGTTCGCGTAGCCAGGGGCACAAGAGGTGCCCATAGCGACGCCCTGTACCTGGAGGAGGTGGGACCCATCAAAAGAAAATACATTTTTAGTGAGGATGTGAGAGAGGCATTTAAGCACAAAGCAGTTAAGTTTGTCCATTTTGGGTCCTTTTTCAACAAGGAAACCAGAGACCATTTCCAATCCCTTTTTATGGGGTATTGAGGAGTAGAGGGCTTCCACATCTATTGACACCAAGAGGCATCCAATAGGTACTGAAAGTCCATCAATGGTCCTGAGTAGGTCCGGTGTATCCTGGATATAGGATGGCAAGGAGGTTACATGGGGCCTAAGGTATTGGTCAATGAATATGCTAGCTCTTTCGGTTTTGGAGCCGACCCCAGATATTATAGGGCGGCCTGGAGGTTGTATTAAATTTTTGTGTGTTTTTGGGAGGGCATAAAAAGTTGGAATTCTGGGATGGGGAACTTGAATGCCATCAAAAATAGCTTTAGTAATTGACCCATCAAAGAGTGCTAGTTGGATTAGATCATCAAATTGTTGATTGAATTTAGTAATAATTTCTTTGTTAATAGGTAAATACCAGGTGCGGTTTTTTAGGATGTCCCAACACATATTCCTGTATTGTAGGTCATCCATTATAACCACATTTCCGCCTTTGTCAGACGGTTTGACAATTATTTCAGAGTTTTTGCTAAGTGTGTCTAAAGCTAGTTCATGTTTGGCGACAAATTTAGAGTTTGTATGTTTGACCAGGGAGAGTAATTCTACCTCCTTTATTGTCTGGATGAGAAACGCCCAGATATGGAGTTTGTATGGAGGGAGGGGAAGTTGAGAGATTTTTTCTTTACTGCTTTTTCCAATATTTCTAGGTCCTGCCTGTACATAGAAAGCTGCAATCTCTCTCCCCTCACTTCATATGTCTCAGATACAATCTCCTGTTCTGGAGGGGCATCGTTCTCGTCCAGTAAGGAAATGAGGGTTTTAAGAGCTCGAAAGTCGGCAACTGTGAAGTTTTTCCAGATCTCCTGGTTGACGACTTCGGCCAATTTCTCTTTTCTCTCCCTGTCATACATAAATTTCAATGTAAGTTTTCGTGCAAATAAATATAAGTCTTTAATAAGATTAAATTTATTTGTTACGCTATTTGGACAAAAATTTAGACCTAGGCCGAGGAGTTCCTCCTCGGGTTGGTCCAAAGCAAATTTGGATAGGTTAATCACTTCAAGTTTAGGTGCATCATTGGTTACTACCGGTGGTCTAGACAGGGTAAGAAAGGGTGGTCTTTGGGCATTAGAATCAGGAATAACCTCGTGTGTGTTTTGAGTATTCTTGGTTATTGGTCCAAAATAATGATCTATCTGTCATTTTTTGGTAGTGTCTTTTGATATTGCACCTGACAAATTTATATTATGAGGTCTGGCTAGTGTTTGTGCCGAATCTAAGATGTTTTGACGTAGGGTCGGGTCCATTCTAGGAATGAGAGAAGAAAGACAGCTAGAATTCTCAGATGAGACACCCGGTGAAGAGGCGGGAAACATAGGCGTCAAGTTGGTTGTAGATGGTAATTGACTAGATAAAGTGGCCTCCAATGAGTTACTTACACTTTGTGCATCATCAGTGTCCGTAATTCGTTTTTTCATAAGTGCGCCGTTTAAGTACCCACCACCTTGTTGTGTTCTCTTTCTGTTATTACGTCCTTGTCGTTGGCCTCTCTCGCCAGTCTTCGAACTCTGTGAAACATGAGAGTTAGTAGAAGAATCAGAATCAGTTTTATCTTTATTATTGACTGTTCTTCTCTTTTCTCTAAAAGGGCCAGGGTTCCTACGTCCTATTTTAGGGCCATTCATAACTGGCCAGGAATACGCATAGAGGCCGGCAAATGCCATTTTGTCTCGTGCTAATTTCTCTTCTTTTTTGACCAATAATTCTTTCGTAAAACTCTGGATGTTTTCTTTTAGTCGCGCATCATATGTTGCAAAACCTTCTTTATTGAGAGTAATAATATTATCATCGTAGATTCTTTTAATTTCGCAATCTACTACTTTTAGTTCTTTCATGTAGTATTCAACCATTAGTTCCATCATTTTTTTCGAGCAGACTAAAAGGTTTTGTTCCCATCTGGTCTTGAATTCTGTATCAATAGACCAGATATTGGGAAAAACCTGTACCCGTAAACCTTTAGGGTTCATATTTTCAGTAATGTATTGCTCGAAATATCTGATGTGCCAAAAAAGGCTAGATTTTCTCTCGAAGGTTTGAAGCAGCTTATGATAAACAATCTCGAATTCAACCTCAGAGTTCGCATTAGCAGAACACGTCTTTTGAATGTCCAACATAAATCCTTCCCAATTATTCCCTGTAAAGTCAGCCATCAGTGTCACCCTGCTAGCTTGTCAAGCAAAAAAAGGGGGGATTATATGGGAGAATTTCTTTTTTTTAAAATTAAAGACTATTGTATAACCGATAAAATGAAATAAAAAGAGATTAGTTATTACACTGAAGAAAAAGGGGAGTGGTAGCCTCAAGAACAGAGGACTTAAAACCCCCCCTGAGTGCGAAAAGACAGGGGGGGTTTTAAGTCCTCTGTTCTTGAGGCTACCACTCCCCTTTTTCTTCAGTGTAATAACTAATCTCTTTTTATTTCATTTTATCGGTTATACAATAGTCTTTAATTTTAAAAAAAAGAAATTCTCCCATATAATCCCCCCCTTTTTTTGCTTGACAAGCTAGCAGGGTGACACTGATGGCTGACTTTACAGGGAATAATTGGGAAGGATTTATGTTGGACATTCAAAAGACGTGTTCTGCTAATGCGAACTCTGAGGTTGAATTCGAGATTGTTTATCATAAGCTGCTTCAAACCTTCGAGAGAAAATCTAGCCTTTTTTGGCACATCAGATATTTCGAGCAATACATTACTGAAAATATGAACCCTAAAGGTTTACGGGTACAGGTTTTTCCCAATATCTGGTCTATTGATACAGAATTCAAGACCAGATGGGAACAAAACCTTTTAGTCTGCTCGAAAAAAATGATGGAACTAATGGTTAAATACTACATGAAAGAACTAAAAGTAGTAGATTGCGAAATTAAAAGAATCTACGATGATAATATTATTACTCTCAATAAAGAAGGTTTTGCAACATATGATGCGCGACTAAAAGAAAACATCCAGAGTTTTACGAAAGAATTATTGGTCAAAAAAGAAGAGAAATTAGCACGAGACAAAATGGCATTTGCCGGCCTCTATGCGTATTCCTGGCCAGTTATGAATGGCCCTAAAATAGGACGTAGGAACCCTGGCCCTTTTAGAGAAAAGAGAAGAACAGTCAATAATAAAGATAAAACTGATTCTGATTCTTCTACTAACTCTCATGTTTCACAGAGTTCGAAGACTGGCGAGAGAGGCCAACGACAAGGACGTAATAACAGAAAGAGAACACAACAAGGTGGTGGGTACTTAAACGGCGCACTTATGAAAAAACGAATTACGGACACTGATGATGCACAAAGTGTAAGTAACTCATTGGAGGCCACTTTATCTAGTCAATTACCATCTACAACCAACTTGACGCCTATGTTTCCCGCCTCTTCACCGGGTGTCTCATCTGAGAATTCTAGCTGTCTTTCTTCTCTCATTCCTAGAATGGACCCGACCCTACGTCAAAACATCTTAGATTCGGCACAAACACTAGCCAGACCTCATAATATAAATTTGTCAGGTGCAATATCAAAAGACACTACCAAAAAATGACAGATAGATCATTATTTTGGACCAATAACCAAGAATACTCAAAACACACACGAGGTTATTCCTGATTCTAATGCCCAAAGACCACCCTTTCTTACCCTGTCTAGACCACCGGTAGTAACCAATGATGCACCTAAACTTGAAGTGATTAACCTATCCAAATTTGCTTTGGACCAACCCGAGGAGGAACTCCTCGGCCTAGGTCTAAATTTTTGTCCAAATAGCGTAACAAATAAATTTAATCTTATTAAAGACTTATATTTATTTGCACGAAAACTTACATTGAAATTTATGTATGACAGGGAGAGAAAAGAGAAATTGGCCGAAGTCGTCAACCAGGAGATCTGGAAAAACTTCACAGTTGCCGACTTTCGAGCTCTTAAAACCCTCATTTCCTTACTGGACGAGAACGATGCCCCTCCAGAACAGGAGATTGTATCTGAGACATATGAAGTGAGGGGAGAGAGATTGCAGCTTTCTATGTACAGGCAGGACCTAGAAATATTGGAAAAAGCAGTAAAGAAAAAATCTCTCAACTTCCCCTCCCTCCATACAAACTCCAATATCTGGGCGTTTCTCATCCAGACAATAAAGGAGGTAGAATTACTCTCCCTGGTCAAACATACAAACTCTAAATTTGTCGCCAAACATGAACTAGCTTTAGACACACTTAGCAAAAACTCTGAAATAATTGTCAAACCGTCTGACAAAGGCGGAAATGTGGTTATAATGGATGACCTACAATACAGGAATATGTGTTGGGACATCCTAAAAAACCGCACCTGGTATTTACCTATTAACAAAGAAATTATTACTAAATTCAATCAACAATTTGATGATCTAATCCAACTAGCACTCTTTGATGGGTCAATTACTAAAGCTATTTTTGATGGCATTCAAGTTCCCCATCCCAGAATTCCAACTTTTTATGCCCTCCCAAAAACACACAAAAATTTAATACAACCTCCAGGCCGCCCTATAATATCTGGGGTCGGCTCCAAAACCGAAAGAGCTAGCATATTCATTGACCAATACCTTAGGCCCCATGTAACCTCCTTGCCATCCTATATCCAGGATACACCGGACCTACTCAGGACCATTGATGGACTTTCAGTACCTATTGGATGCCTCTTGGTGTCAATAGATGTGGAAGCCCTCTACTCCTCAATACCCCATAAAAAGGGATTGGAAATGGTCTCTGGTTTCCTTGTTGAAAAAGGACCCAAAATGGACAAACTTAACTGCTTTGTGCTTAAATGCCTCTCTCACATCCTCACTAAAAATGTATTTTCTTTTGATGGGTCCCACCTCCTCCAGGTACAGGGCGTCGCTATGGGCACCTCTTGTGCCCCTGGCTACGCGAACCTGTACCTGGGGGGGTGGGAGCGAAAACTTTTTTCATCTGAGTCTAATCTGTATTTTTTGTCGTTTATTTTAAGCTGGTTTAGATACATCGATGATGTACTGATGTTCTGGACGGGTACAGTAGCTGACTTACATGCATTCATGAAATTCTTAAACCGTAATGAGTTTAATCTAAAATTTACGATGAACTACAGTAACTCTGCTATTGCATTCCTGGATATCTTGATATATATCGATGAATCCAATGGCATTCAAACATCCCTTTACCGCAAACCCACGGCGGGTAACACCCTTCTACACGCAGCAAGTGCTCATCCTGCCCCACTACTACGATCCATACCCTACAGTCAGTACCTTCGGTTGCGACGCAACTGTTCAGACGATAATGGATTCAAACTCGAATCAGACAAACTCTACACCAGACTTATTATGAGAGGATACAGTAAATCCTGCCTCAAAAAGGCATACAATCGAGCGGCCGGACGAGATAGAGCTAGCACACTTATCAAAAGTAACAAAAAAATATCTGATAGTACTGTTACGCGATTTATCACTACATTTTCGGATCAACACATCCAAATCCGCCAGCTATTACAAAAACATTGGCACCTTATTACCACGGATTTAACATTATCAAAATATGTGGGCAAAAATCCTAGTATCACCTTTAGACGGTCTACGTCAATCAGGGATCGCCTAGTGAAAAGTAACTACTACAAACCGTTAACAAGTACCCCAGAGATACCGGGCCTTTTTAGATGCGGTCAATGCAATTTTTGCCACCTTATGAAAGAAGGCCATATCATCCACCTCCCCAACGGTGGAACACATAGACTATATAAACATGTCACATGTCAAACACATGGGGTGGTATACATTATTTTCTGCTCATGCGGCTGCTTCTATATAGGTAAAACCATCCGCCCATTTTGGAAACGGGTGAAAGATCACATGTATTATATGACTAACGGCCTGCTCAACAAGACCATGGGCCACCATGTCGCCTTTTCACACAAATATATAATTCCATCAGTTCAGTTTGCTGTGTTGGACCATATTACAGAGGACCCTAGAGGTGGTAATCATGATCAGAAAGTGCTACAGCGTGAGACTCAATGGATCTATCGCCTTAAGGCGAATTTTTGGCCAGGATTGAACGACTCATTGAGTTTCAAACCGTTCTTGAATATTTGAATTCCTTGACCATGTCTCCGCCTCTCTCTTTTTTTCGTGAGGAATAAAATATCTGTGATCGAAATAGAATAGGTGCTCTTAGACATATAGGTTTATATCACTTATACTAATCATCATCTTTTTACCTTTAATATATCCCCATGATAGGATAGGATTGCTACAGGCTGTCGGCCAACTCGTTCATCAATGCTGACTTTAATAGTGATTCGAGGGTATTTATGGGTTAGCAAATTGCTTTTCTTGCTATTGCTACAACTATTACAATGGTTTTTTCTTTTCTTTTTTACATTCGCTATTGTTAACCCTATACATCTGAAGACATGTTAATGTTAATATTGATACATTGGGATGGAATCTCCATACCCACACAGGAAGTACTCTGTAACTACTTATTTGTAGATATTTACCTCTGTATATTTATTATGTATATATATTTTTTCTATCCTATGTAATGAAAGTGTATCTTTGTGTGTGTTTCTTGCTCAGACGCCCCTCTGTGGATGCACCGGGTACATGTATGATCAGTATTGTCGGTCTATGAGGGTTAATTTACGCCAACTAATGTTCCCCCCATAACATAACTATCAAACCCGCAGGCTCTCTTATTTGATATTTTGATATCCGGTTGACAGCGGTATTGGTCAATATTTCTTTAATAATTGACATGTGCTGCTTTCTATGTGCAGATACAGTTTCCATTTTTCTTTCCCCTTTCTTTTCCCTCCCTTTTTGTTTCCTCTTTTTATCTTAAATATCATGTGCACCGTCTCTTCACTCACACTAGTGACACTAAACACACTATTATATATTATACCCAATGGATCATTAACGGGGCCTTTTTCTTCCAGTTTACTACTGGGGATGAATTCCCCTTTATAACCGCTAGATGGCAGCCCCAGCATCAATATTAATCATCACAGCTAAGCCATGCTAAAAATCCCAATTCATCATTGTGTGCCTAATATTCATTGGGTGTTTGTGCCGTGATGGCTATTCTTGTGCGTTTTCTGTTTGGGCATGGGGAATTTTTGCTTTGTGCCCTGAACTTTGTGGGCCGTTTTGGGCGATATACCATACTAGTCCGCCTCAGTGGGATCTCTATTTATGCGCCGCACTATCGAAACGGCGCGCATCTATGACGTCATCACGTTATACGTCCATGTGATCCCACAGCCTATATAAACCTGATGCTCATGCAATGGCGCTGTGTCACCGTGTGTACACCCTGGGACACAGACGCATTGCTGCTGCAATCAGTTATAGGGTAAGTCACTTCTTCTGCTCCAAACTTGTTCCCTTTATTTTTACCACACTTAAGAATGACCTTTTGAATGGACACATTGTTTCATCTCAACAGGCCTGTACAAAAGCCCCATACAAAGGCTGCTACAGAAAGGGTTTCTCTATGTAAGCCCCTCCACATTGCTGTTATACTGCCATCTGTTGTCCCAGTGTGCTCAGGACTTCATAAAAATAGGTAACCTGGAGTTTTTGATTAACTCCTTATTTCCATCATAAATGCTAGTCCTTAAAGGCTGTTTAATAGCTCCTTTTGTTATATATATATATACTTTTTATTTATTATTTTTTTACTATTACAGTCCGAGTATTAACTCTTCCTGTGGTACATATCTTCCACCTTTTGGACTTGCAGTCTTGACTCTTTCGACTCACCTAAGGTGATTATGGTGGCCGTTTGGTCTTGTTGTTTTTTTATTAACACCGCAGGAACTATGTAGCAATTATATCCAATGCATTTGTTCACATGATTCTCTTTCCCCCTTTTTACTTATTACTCAACACATTTTCTTCATTATTTTTTTCATTTTTTCTTTTCCTTTTTCTCTTTTTTCTTTTTTCTTTTTTCTTTTTCCTTTTCCCCCCCTCTCTCTCTTTTTCTCTCACGTGTGTGCGTGCATGTATGTGCATTTAGGCTTGTGCATGCATATACACATATGTAGGTTCCTAGTGTTTTCTCTGTCTTATCCTCATTTTTATTATCATTTACTCCATCGTTATTATTATTTTCTATATGGTATGTGTCTGCGCGTTGACAGCAGCTACAATAAGAATTCATGTATTGAAATACTGCCATATATATACATATATTTCTGTCAACCGGATTTTCGATATATGGAAACTTGTGCCTAAAGCTTACCTTCCGACTTGGTATATTTCCATCTTATATGCCCCGTGGACGCACCCATCGAGGGACCACCAGCCATGTAAATACACACTATGACACTTTTATGCATTGCATTTTATTTTAATTCTATATTTTGATTAATATTTTTGTTTGACTAATATGCCACACTGTATCATTGCAGATAAGTTTCTATCTCTCTGCTAACTATATATTCCTCATCTTCGCCCTGAAGAAGCCCCACGGCGAAACGTGCGTTGGCGACTTCGGAGGAATGTACAGTGGTCATTTACTGTTGATGAATTTGTGATAATTTTTCTTGAACTTATTTATTTTATGTATATCCTGTTCAATTTATTTATACGCTATTAAATTATATATTTTTACAAAACTATACTTCCTTGGCCTTAAAGTCTGACCATCAATGTCCACTTGCTTGATATTGTTTCTTCTTTAATATTATTACAGATGTGGCCCATGTGAGTGCTATCCTTGTGTTTCCAACTTAATTTTCTCTTTTCTCTCCCTACGCCCTTTTCTCTCCTCCTCTCCCCTTCTTTTCTTCTTTCTTATTTCTCTTTTCTTCCCCCCCCTTTTTTTCTCTTCTCTCAACTTTTTCCCCAGGTTCTTTAACCAACCCCTCTCCTCCTTCAATCATTATGAGGGTAAAGGTGATGAACTGGCCAAGCATGTCTCCAGACCTAAACCCTTGAGCATGTGTGGGGCTTCCGCAAATGGAAGGTGGAGGTGCGCAAGGTCTCTAACATCCACAAGCTCTGTGATGTCGTCATGGAGGAGTGGAAGAGGACTCCAGCCGCAACCTGTGAAGCTCTGGTGAACTCCATGCTCAAGAAGGTTAAGGCAGTGCTGGAAAATAATGGTGGCCACACAAAATATTGACACTTTGGGCCTAATTTGGACATTTTTACTTAGGGGTGTACTGTCTTTTGTTGCCAGCGGTTTAGACATTAATGGCTGTGTGTTGAGTTATTTTGAGGGGACAGCAAATTTACACTGTTATACAAGCTGTACACTCACTACTTTACATTGTAGCAACGTGTCATTTCTTCAGTGTTGTCACATGAAAAGTTATAATAACACATTTACAAAAATGTGAGGGGTGTACTCACTCACTTTTGTGAGATACCGTATGGCACTCACATTACAATGTGCAAAAGCACCCATTACCTTCCGCCCACTGTTATTGCTGATTTTTTACCGATTCACTAGATACCGCAATTCCGGGTTTAATGCAACTTGCTAATGTCATCCAAAAGCTCTGACACGATGTGTTTCGTCATCAAACCGGTGACGTTCTGGTGATGAATGACGTCAGCATGTTGCAGGGAAACCTTTGCACACCAGATTATAAATCTAGTAAATTTGCATAGATGGAAATACATTACAAAAAGGATGTAACAATTTTAAGCAAAATACAGTGTAAACAATTAAATTAACATGTTTAATTCAGAAAATAAGCCATTAATGTTAATTCTTTGAATTTTTAGTAAACATCCATTTTTACTATGGCCAGTATCCAATGAGCATTTGTTTACACTGAAGTTCACCAGATGTGCACAGTTACAAGCTTGATAAGGTTTGAAATATCAAAAAAAGTAGGCCAAAGGTTACCAGCATTTAAGAAGACTAAAAAAGTTTGTATCCAGAAATATTAGACAAATGGATGCTTCACACAAAATGGCAGATAAAGTCTCAGAGGGAAAAAGCCTTACATGATCCATTGTGATTATGATTTCCAGCTACATAAAATCATAATGTCCACATCACCTCTCAATAACCAGTCAGTAATCTCAAGTAGCAGATGGTAGCTCTTGAGACTTTAAGCAATGTTTGAAATTTGACATTTAAAAATCACCAGTATAGCTTTTGGGATTAGTAAAAAAAAAAAAACTTTATAAAAAGAAGATGATAGATATTTGAAACAATTACTATGGCTAGCGCCTTAGTTTAGATTCAGTTTGTTACAGTCATTTATATAGTTTAACCGATTCAATACTGGACACTTTCTGCCCAGGCCAATTTTCAGCATTCAGCACTGTCACACTTTAAATGACAATTGCGCAGTCATGCAACACTGTACGCATATTACATTTTAATCTTAATTTCACACAAATAGAACTTACTTTTGGTGGTATTTAATCATCATTGGTGATTATTTTTTGCAAAAAATAAATAAATAATTTTCTAATTTTCTTGGTTTCTGTTATAAAACTTTGCAAATAAATAATCTTTCTTCATAAATTTAGGCAAAAATGTATACTGCTAAATTTTTTTGATGACAATAACCCAGATCAGTGTATATTATTTAGTCTGTAGGAAAGTTATAGAGTCCGCAAACTATTGTATATATCTGAAAATCGATCATTCCTGATGTACTGATGGCCTATCTAATTTCTTAAAGCCTGAAAATGTCAGGACAGAACAAATTTCTCCCAAAGGACCCCTTTTCAGAAAGGAGACAGCCCAAGGTATTTAGTAAGATACATGGTCATTTTTTTGAAGGAATAACTGGTGTAGCGGTGATCAGGGACACTGACTGGTGACAGGATGTAAACTGTGTTACTTTTTGTTTTACACACAATCACCAGAGCAATACAGTGTTACCACAGTAAAACTGTAGTACTCTGGGGAGGTGATCAGGATTTTTTTTTTTTTACACACTATGTTTTTTACACACTATGATGTTTACTATTGTGATTAGCTGTGATTGGCCACAGCTAAGCACATGCATGGTACAGATGGGCTGTCTGTACCACGTGATGACCATGACCAATCACAGAGCTCATCACAATAGTACACCATGAAAGGCATGTAACACAGCCTTTTATTAAGTACAACTGTCATGTGATCTGCTGTGATTTGCCACAACAATCACATGGTACTGGCAGTGGGACTGGTGACAGGTCATGCCAGAACGCAAAGCGATCCTGGGAGGGCGTCATCTAATTTCCTTTCAGAATAACAGTGCTCCCGCTGGGCCATCATTTTACAAAAGGGAGGGCAGATAGAGGTTAAAAAACTTTGATGCAAGCAAAGGAGAAACCTAGTTAAATAACTATTAAACAAAAATTGAAATGTGTATTATAGTTATGGAATATCACATATAAAATTACAAAACTTAACATGAGGTGGATCAATAGTAACTTATTCATAAAACATTATCCAGTTGAATTGGGGAAGCACTTGCCAACCCAATGGATGCTGCCATTTGTAAGCAGAACAAAACTTATCCTCACTCTGATGGTTCCATCCTTCCATAGCACTGGCATGTTCTGCTTTGTCCATCTTCATTGCCTCACAAGTGATGAAAAATGAAAATACGCATGTGCATGTGCAGGAGGCCATCATCCAGGCCCACAGAGAATAGGACAGTGATGTAAGCTGAGCTGCAGATGTGCAGCTTAGTCTACATACCGGAGGAGACAGTGAGCAGGCAGGTTGGATACATCTTAATTACATGTCTCGTCTGCTATATAATTCATGCCTGCTAGATGTCTGTGACAGTGGAAATAGATTCCTCTTTAGGTTCACAGAACCAGATTCACTCTCACCTATTAGTAAAGTGATCATCTGAGTGAATAGAGAGCAGGGAGTAGGGATGGATTAGAACCACTATAATTTCTGTATTGCTATCTGTGTCCTGGCTAAGTACATTTGCCCATTTGTCCTGGTGAACATTGTCACATCAACAGAAGGTGGTGAGAGAGACAAAAATTTTAGAGTTGTCACCAGGGAAGGATCAGAGGGGAAATTTTCCAGTGGGGACACGTGATCTAGTGACAACTATCTTAGAGTAAAATTCCTCTGAATGTGGAACCCTTGGTCAAACAGCACTCTGTCCAATGCTAAAAAGAGCTCTTCCCAATTTCTAGTATTATGAATACCAAGATTTGATTTTATGATTCTCTTTCCATTCACCTTATATTGCTCTATACATTACTTCATCTTTTGGAAATGTTATACATAGTTTAGGCTAAGTTTTCCTTAGTAAAACACCACATGTATATTATTTTATATAATATAGCATTTCATTCTTTGTTTGTTGCTTTGATGTTTCAGAATAAATCAAGATCTTTTTTTTTTAGGTGCATACCCACTAACCCTACTTTCCAAGGGGGGGAAAGACACAAATTCAAATGTTCTTTATGCCAAATTCCAGTATCAGCATTTACTGACATTTTAATGATTGCTGTTTTCAAGGTACCCTGTGATCACTCAGATTGTCAGTGAGCACTGACGCTCATATTCACAATATTGCACTCATATTGCACACAGGATCCCAAGAGCAGGATCACTGATATGTTGGCAGATGGCAAAGCATAGATTTTGTATTGTGAAGAAAAGGCTTTAGTACTTAAAGTACAGAGTTACAGCTTTATCTTTGTAACAAGTTGGGGCCTACTGACTCCCTGTCATCCTACGGATGTGTCCCACTACTTACCTCAGATGACCCACGGTCCTCCTGCAATGGCTGTGGCCTACACCAGCTTGAGCAGCTCCAGTCCTCATTGAGTCAGTAGACCACAATGAATTGTGCACATGCAGCCATTTCTCCATAAAACCTAAAGGCGAAGCCATCTACTAGCAAGATTTCATGTTGATGACTTCTCTATTATGTCCTATGGAGAAATGCCTTTGCGCGAATAGTTGGCAGTAGCATGCCAGCTCAGTATAGACAAAAGTAATGCAGTACACCCCCGTGGTGATGAACTGCACAGCCAGGCAGTGCGAATTTTCACAGACACTCCAGAGACAGAAAACAGTCTGTGACTGTTAATTATTGAGGGTTAATAACTTGGATGGGGATGGAAGGTTTGGGATGCCCACTTGAATTCAGCAACAAAATCTTGGTAAAAACTTCAGGGACATCTTCCTATATACAGTCTATTTACAGTCTTCTTGACACTCCTCCTGCACTTCACTTGCTTGCAGTATTCAGCTGGATCACTGTGAGGCCCCATACACACGAGAGGATTTATCCACGGATACGGTCCACCGGACCGTTTCCGCGGATGAATCCTCTCGAGGATTTGCGAGGATTTTGATCCGATGGAGTGTACTCACCATCGGATCGAAATCCGCGCCGAAATCCCATCGCGATGACGTGTCGCGCCGTCGCCGCGATGATGACGCGGCGACGTGCGCGACGCTGTCATATAAGGAATTCCACGCATGCGTCGAATCATTGCGACGCATGCGGGGGATTGATTCGGACGGATTGATCCGGTGAGTCTGTACAGACCAGTGGATCAATTCGTTGGGATGGATTCAAGCGGATAGATTTGAAAGCATGTCTTCAAATTTTTATCCGCTGGAAATCCATCCCAGGGGATAAAAATCCACGGAAACAGATCCGCTGGATTGTACACACCAGGGGATCTATCCGCTGGAGCCGGTCCGCAGATCAATTCCAGCGGATGGATCCTCTCGTGTGTATGGGGCCTTAGTGGATCTGTCAGGCACAGTCAAATTTAGCAATGGCCCTTTGTAGGCAGGAAGTCCCCTTGTTGTGTAGTAGAATACTGTGACCCACTTGGCTGCAGCTGCCCCTTTCAGTAACGAGCGAGCAGGAGAGTCAGGACGCTCTCTACATTGCAGATAGAGAAAGGTGCTGTGTGTTAGTGGGCGTCCTGACTCTCCTGTTTGCCCCCTCCCCCCTCAAGGGAGGGGGCGAGCACGGCACTCCACACCAGGGAGAAAGCCTTTCATTACTGTGTGTAGTTTAGACAGAGCAACAGGAAGTGAGGAATTCTCAGAAGAAATAAGGACATTTAAAAGCAAAATCGAAGGATGAGGTAAGTGAAGGAGGACTGCACTAAGGTAAAGGAAGCTATTTAGGGGGAAAAAAAATACCTTTACAACCCCTTTAAAGCGGGTCTTAGGGAACAAATTCCTAAATATGTATACAGTTTTTAACAGAATCAAGGAGTAGATTTTTCAGTTTTCACACAAAGCAGTGCAAATCAGGAAGGGCGAGACTCAATCAATTTGTTTATATATTCTCCCTCTGCTGCTTTAAAATAGCACAACAATATAAAATCAAGTCCTGACCATTTTGTGACACAAATACAAAGTTACATCTATCCCTTTACAAAACTATTACAGTAAGCTGCCCAAGTGTACTGACACAGGAGTTAAAAGAACACACAAAACAGCTGGGAACACTTTGATAAATGCAGAGCCATCTTTAATGTGGAGCAAAAGGGGAAACTGCCCCAGGCCCAGTCATTGTTGCTGGGCCCAAAGCAGCTGCCCTTTGAGCCCATGATGACAGCAAATTGGGGTCCCATGATGCCACTGCAGAGCGCACTGTGTACATTGGAGGTAACACTGTATTCCCTTGCCAGCAGGGAGGGGGCAAGGCCAGGAGCTCCACTGATGCTCTGGCCCCAGCCCATGCAGCCTGTATGCACGGTGGTGTGGAGCTGAGATCAGAGTGGGAGAGCTTGGAGCCCCACCCCATACCTCTGAGAGCCCCACCCCTGGACCTCCAAGAGTGTGTGGTGAGCCTGGCTGGCTAGGTATGTCTTTCTCCCCATAGACTGCTTTTGGGCTGTAATCCCAAACCCTAAACTTTTGTTTACCAACTGTATAGCTAGCTGTACATTGCTACTAGGTGGAATTTTAAAATGGCTACTTAGTTGATCACATCCTGTTGTATATCCACAGTCTCTGGTTATCTCCTGGAGTAGATCTGCAGTCTTTGGTCATCTCCTGTAGTAGATCCGCAGTCTTTGGTCATCTTCTGTAATACATCTTCAGTCTATGGGTCATCTCTTGTTGTAAATCCGCAGTCTCTGGTCATCTCCTGTAGTACATCTGCTGTCTCTGGTTATCACTTGTAGTAGATCTACAATTTCTGGTCATCTCCTGTAGTACATCTGCTGTCTCTGGTAATCTCTTGTAGTACTTCTGCAGTCTCTGATTAATATTGACAGTCTCTCATCTTCTGTAGTATGTCTGCACTCTCTGACCATCTCCTGCAGTAGGTCTACAGTCTCTGACCGTCTACTGAAGTATGTCTGCAGTCTCTGACTGCCTCCTTTAGCATGTCTGCAGTCTCTTACCATCTCCTGTAGTATGTCTGCATTCTCTGACCTTCTCCTGTATTACATCTGCAGTCTCTGACCATCTCCTGTAGTATATGTAGCACTAAATAATATGATGTGTCAGGGGCTGCAGTTGAGGCCCACAAAATCTCACCAGTTGACCATACTGGAATGCTGTCTCGAAACAAGCTCCACAAAATAAATGGATTATATGAGAGTCAGACCAAGCCCTTTGTGGCTTGAAGTGGATCTTTCACCACAAAGGCCTTTTTCACATGTACCGTGGTCCCTTCTGCCCCTCTATAAAGTGATCCATATTGACTTGCTTTTCAGTGACAGTTTGAAGGCATTCAGAAGGAAATGCATTTGGCTTGTGGCTGCAGCAACTGTGACTTGAATGGGAAAGTTTGATAGGTGATGGCGCCTGTGAAATTTCACGTTGAGTTAAAATTGTGGCTCAGTGAAGCTAAGTATCGATGTTGCGGCAATGTGTAGTCAACGAAGCAGCTGCTATGTTCATTTAGAGGTAGGTGGTCTCAAATAAACACGTATCTACTGCACTTGGTAAAAAGTCCAAAATCCCTAAATCAAGCTGCTAGCACAATATTGATAAAGGTCAATACAAGTAAAAAGGAAAGTAAAGGTGCAGGGCTTAATCATTAAAAATCCTAAAAATCCATAATAAAAAAGTCCATAGGAAATGTCCAAAAAGAGCTTCCGATATTAAAATGCAGCTAAATAGCGCATACATGCAGAGACCACCACCGACACCCAATCACACTGCCTCTTACCCCTCTCTCCACTGGGCATTGGTGAAGTAAAATCATCAGTATCAGTAATCTTTTCAGGTAATCTGAACGTCTCCTCCAGAACTCAATCAGTCACATAGAAGGACAAAATAGACACTCCTCATAGTGCAGAGATCTCAATCCAGTTTAAGAGATGATAAAATATAACTGCCACATGGTAGAAGAGTGGACTAACATGGTAGAAGAGTAAGCAAGCATGTCTTATGCCCTGTACACACGATCGGTCCATCCGATGAAAATGGTCTGATGGATTTTTCCATCAGTTATCCGATGAAGCTGACTGATGATCAGTCGTGCCTACACACCATCGGTTAAAAAAACGATCGTGTCAGAACGCGGTCACGTAAACCACGTACGACGGCACTATAAAGGGGAAGTTCAAATCCAATGGCGCCACCCTTGGGGCTGCTTTAGCTGATTTTGTGTTAGTAAAAGACGATTTGCCCTTTTCTGTCTGTTACAGCGTGATGAATGTGCTATCTCCATAACGAACGCTAGTTTTACCAGAATGAGCGCTCCCGTCCCCTAGTTTAGACTGAGCATGCGTGGATTTTTAACCGATGGACGTGCCTACAGACGATCGTTTTTTTTTCTATCTGTTAGTTAACCATCAGATAATTTTAAAACAAGTTCCTATTTTTTCAACCGATGGTTAAAAAACCGATGGGGCCCACACACGATCGGTTAGTCTGATGAAAACGGTCCATGTGTACGCGGCATTAGTCTCTCTGCTGCATGCTTAGCAGAACTTTTTAGGTGTAAACCAGACCAAGTGCTTGTTCTGGGAATTGTCAGAGTTTACATTGTGTCTATACTGTTTAAATATCGATTGTCAGTAAAAAAAAGTTGCAGGAGGTTGGCAACCTTGGTATCCAGTGACAGCAGTGGTGTGAAGTGGTATGCTAGCAGGTACCTGATAGTTTCATCAGGACTGGTGCACCCTGTAGGGAAGAGTGCCAGGTCCCATTACTTGGAGGTAATGAGTGAACTTATACACTACAAAAGCGGCAGCATGTTACTTTATTCTGGAGTAATCATTCCGTAAACTAAGCTGCATTACGCTTTATGCTCCTACCTTGCTTGCCAGCTTCCTGATTAAAATATGCAATACATGTTGACTAATTGCTTGACTAATGTGCTGCTTTACTTGCTCTGGTATTGCTCCATTTCTCAGTGAGTGGTAATGATGTGGGGTAACCTCTAGCAACCAATCAGTAAACAATAGTGATCTACAGTAACCTCTAGCGACCAATCAGTGAGCAGTAAAAATGTGTAGTAACCTCTAGTAACCAATTAATGAGCAGTAATAATGTGCAGTAATGTCTAGCAACCAATCAGTGAGCAGTAATGATGTGTAAACTCTAGCAATGAATCTGCAGGCAGAAATTATGTGCTCTAACCTCTAGCAACTAATCAGTGAGTCCTAATGCGTGCTGTATTTTAGCAACCAGTGAGTGAGTGATAATATTATGCTATAAACCTCTGGCAACCAATCACAATTGCTGCCTGATCTGCTGCAGTAAATTGATTTTGAGTCTTCCTGCTATTTGTTATATGTTTGCCCAGGTTCCTGGCCTTGAATAAATGAGAAGTAGCCTGTTTTACAATAATTACATGCCTCGTTGTGTGAGTACATTTCTTAATAAACATCCCATAGGACCAGATTCACAGACAGCGGCGTATGTTTGAGCGGGCGTAGCACATCTCATATGCGCTACGCCGACGTAACATAGAGAGGCAAGACCAGTATTCACAAAGCACTTTCTCCCTAAGTTACGGCGGCGTATCGTAAATGGGCCGGTGTAAGCCCGCCTAATTCAAATTCGGAAGGTAGTGGGCGTGTTGTATTAAAATTAACCGTGACCCCATGTAAATGAATGGCCGAACGAACGGTGCATGCGCGCGCATGCTCAGAATCACGTTGCATATACTCCCTAAGATCCGACGGCTCAATGCGTACGACGTGAACGTAACCTACGCCCAGCCCCATTCACGTACGGCTTGCGTAAACTACGTAAAATACGACGGCAGTTCCGACGTCCATACCCTAACATGACTTACCCCTGCTTTAGGTGGGATAACTTTACGTCGGACGTACGCCTTACGTAAACGGCGTAGCTTACTGCGACGGGCGCAAGTACGTTCGTGAATCGGCGTATCTAGGTCATTTACATATTCAACGCATAAATCAATGGAAGCACCCCTAGCGGCCACCGTAAATTTGCACCCAAGATACAACGGCGTAGTAGACTTACGTCGGTCGGATGGAGCCAGAATTCAGGCGTATCTGGTTTCAAGAATACCGCGCATAGATACGACGGCGCATCCGTGGACTTACGCGGCGTATAAGAAGATACGTCGGCGTAATTCCTACCTGAATGTGGCCCCATAGTGTCTTACATAAATTTGATTATGCAACAGAAGCCAAAGCCTACTTTTGACTGTGATTTTTCCAGTGTGTAAAATAAGTGATTTTACACACTGTAACTAAACAAAAGAAGGAACATAACAACGCTTTGATTTTTAAAATTATTATTATGGTTGGAAGTTATTTTTACTTTTCAGCACCAGCATTTTTGTTCAGCACTAACATATGCATAACCTATGCTTTCTTGCCATTTTTATCCTCACTAAAATCCTTTAAATGCTTTGGAAACAGCTTAGAGGGAGAAATATATAGTAGCTGTGTCTTTTCTTTCTGTCAGTAATACATTTTGCAAGGACGTTTATATAGCTGCAGTTAATAACTTCTCTATTCAAAGACCACATATGGGCAGGTTTTTCATGGTAGCACTCAACTACAAACCTTTCCAAGTGATATCTATTAGTAAGTAATGGAAAACCTGGTTTGTTTATAGTCCAAATGTGTGCATCACCAAAGTCATGAAACCTCTGAAGCATTAAAAATATACAATATGGAGATGTTCTACTAATATTTCAGTTTTAGAGCCATTTACGTATATACACACATGCATTTTATTTAGGTATTGCAATATATTACCTTTTTGGCATAAGGAGGAATACATAATTACCAAATCATAACAAAGGAATGGAACAAACACCCTATCGTTCGGTTTTCAAACATGACTTGAAACATTTTACTTCTTTGCTTTTATTGCTGCTCCATGTGTTCTTTGTAAAGTCTTTTACTATCCCCTGCTGGGCTACGCAGACTCTGGGTTGTCTACTTTTATGATGCTTGCCAAATATTTTAAAGCAACTAATGGATCCTGACCAAGACTCAACAAAAATGACAGATTTTTTACCTTTCAGAAAAGAGCTATAGGGCAGCAAGTTGTCATATGGCTCTGTGCTCCCTCAATGTTTTACCTTTTACACATAGCTGATAATATATTATTTGGCATTAACTCATGCTATTCTGCTAGCATCATCATGGTTCTAATATCAAGTCTACTCTATAATGCAGCTAAAGTGGATTCATCATTGAAACCCCTCTGCTGTGCAGTATTTAGGTTGTCATTCAATCTCAGTCTTGCTGTTAGGGACAGATTCATATACGTACTCAGGGGGCATTTTTTACTGTAGCACCCTATTTTTTTGTTGAATTTTGTGAAAAACAAATAAGATAATTTTTGAAATATTCTTGCAATAGAATATTAAAATGTTGAATGTACATTTACTTTTGGATGGAGTAGGGAAGAGTTACAGTAGAACCCTTGTAATAGTTTTTGTATTGCTGTCTGGGTCCCCACTCGTGAGATCTTCCTCTCTATTTATAATTTGTAATGGCCGTGGGGGCTAAAAATATAAGTACAAATTACTCAATAGGGGGTCCTAGTAGAAGAAAAACTGAACAATAGCATACAATGTCAAGCAGCAGCAGGCAAAGCCATCAGACTATTAGCATGCATAAAAAAGGGAATATACTCCAAAAATAAAACGATAATCCTGCCACTTTATAACACTCTGGTTCTGACACATCTTAGGTATTCCTTCCAGTTCTAGTTACCAATCCTCAGGAGTCCAGAGAAGGGCAACTAAATTAATAAGGGGACTGGAGGACCTAAATTACGAGGAATGACTACAAGCACTAAACTTATTCTCCCTGGAAAAGAGACTCTTGGGAGGAGAAATTATAGCAATATACAAATATCTCAAAAGTGATTCCAGCATAGATAGAAAAAAATTGGGTCTCAGTGGGCCAGATCCACAGACATTTACACTTGCGCCACGTATCAGAGATACGCTACACCGCCGTACCTTACCTGGCATACTTTAAAATCCTCAAAGATTTTGCGCCGTAAGTTACGGCGGCGTAGTGTATTTCTGGCGGCGGAATTCAAATCGGTGGGTAGGGGGGCGTGATTCATTTAAATGAAGCGGGTCCCCGCGCCGATTGAACTGCGCATGCTCCATTTAGAAATTTCCCACCGTGCTTTGCGCGAAATGACGTCGCAACGACGTCATTTTTTGAACTTAGACGTGACTTACGTCCATCCCTATTCACGGACGACTTCCGCAAAAAAAAAAATTCATATTTCGATGCGGGAACGACGGCCATACTTTAACATGGCAAGTCTATCTATACGCCACAAAATAGCAGCTTTAACTATACGCCGGAAAAATCCGACTAGAGACGACGTAAGAGAATGCGACGGCCGCGCGTATGTTCGTGGATCGTCGGAAAAAGCTCATTTGCATACCCAATGCGGAAAATGATGCGAACTCCACCCAGCGGGCGCCGAAGTATTGCACCTGCGATCCGAAGGCGTACGAAGCCGTATGCCTGTCGGATCGAACCCAGAAGCCGTCGTATCTTGGTTTGAGGATTTAAACTAAAGATACGACGCGGGTAATTTGAAAGTAAGCCTGCATATCAGTAGATACGCCGGCATACTCCATGTGTGGATCTGGCCCAGGGAGTTTAAGAAAACACAGGGCCACACAATGAGACTGGAGGAGAAGTGGTTTAACCTTAAGCTGCGTAGGGTTTTTTTCACTGTCAGGGTGATAAGGATGTAGAACTCACTTCTCCAATCGGTGGTGTCAGTGGGAAGTGTTGTTAGTTTTAAAACTCTTGGATGTGCATCTTAGTGAACACAACATACAGGTATATGGGAAATGATTATCAACATTGACAAGCACACCCACACAGGTTGAACTGGATAGGCCAGTGTCTTTAGTCAACCGTATCACTATGAAGATATTTTTCCTGTTTGCCATTGTCCTTGAGACAGAAAGAAAAGAAAAACCCAGAATGTTACTGTTGTCACCAAACCAAGAGGTGAGGGCAAATCTTTCAATGGAGACATGTTTTGATTACAACTAAGGCCTCGTACACACGACAGGTTAAACAGAGGACAACGGTCTGATGGATCGTTTTCATCAGTCAAAACCGATCGTGTGTGGGCCCCATAGGTTATCTAACCATCGGTTAAAAAAAGCCAACTTGCTTTAAATTTAACCGATAGATTCCTAACCGATAGGTCAAAACCGATCGATAGTAGGCACGACCATCGGTTAAAAATCCACGCATTCTCAGAATCAAGTCGATGCATGCTTTAACCGATGGTGTGTGGGCGCGACAGACCATCAGTCACCTTCATCGGTTAACCGATGACAACGGTCCTTCAGACCATTCTCATCGGATGGACTGATCGTGTGTTCGAGGCTTAAGAGAAGAACTTCCCTCACTTTGTAGAGCCTTTCTCTCACTTTTTGTTTCTTCAAGACAGCAAGTAAAGGGAACTATACCCAAAGCATGGCCTGAGAACCTCATGGTGTCGCTCTGGTCCTCCAATGGCATAGAGATAAGTGGTGACCATCTTTCCTTTGCCAGAACTAGAAAATAAAAAATGAACCTTTAAAACCCCTTTAAGTTGAATGGAAAAATGAAGGTCAACACACACAGAAGGCAGCACACAGGACTTTTTCAAAAAAGTGCATTGGTAGCAAAATGTGACAACATATCAGGTGTGAATAAGACGTCTTTAATCAATTACTCTATAACTATCATATGCATTAATAAACGCTCAATATCCATTGAAATCTGGGAGAAAAGGCATAACTGTATTGTCTGCTTTCCCTGTAGGGTTTTTTTTATGTTACGTTCTTCTTTGTACTTGATGATTAAGGCTGTATCACATTTCATTTATATACACATGCAAAACCATAATAGTGTCATTCATTGTTCAGAGCCATGTGTGTTACTCAGAAATATAATCATTTTGATTTATTTAAAAAAAAACACAACATGGTTTATTTCCAGTGACTCATGCCCAAAATCATAGACTGTTTAATAGAAAAACTGGTTTATCTATACGCCTCTTCAATGCTTAAAGTGCAATTTAAGCATTGTGGTGAGAAAATGGATGTGGAGTGGATTCATACTGTAGATGTAAGATGCTATCTACTGAATGGGATATACTGGGATTCAGCAGTAGCTAAGGTTTTATAAGTTTGATTACTGCAACACTATACAATTTGAAGTCTATGCATGCTGCATTTTTAATTGATTTTTAATGATTCATAATGTTTAGTCACTTAAAGAAGGATTTGTCTCCTTAATGACCAGACCATTTTTTGCGATATGGCACAGCATTGCTTTGACTGACAATTGTGCAGATATGCAACATTGTACCCAAACAAAATGTATGTCTTTTTTTCCCCACAAATAGAGCTTTCTTTTGGTCGTATTTTTATTTTTTATGCTACAAACTTTTTGCTACAATAAATATCCCCCAATTTTTTTTTTAAATAAATGTCTTCATCAGTTTAGGCCAATATGCATTCATCTACATATTTTTGGTAAAAGGAATCGCATTAAGCGTATGTTGATTGGTTTGCGCAAAAGTTATAGCTTCTACAAAATAGGGGATAGATTTATGGCATTTTTATTTATTATTTTATCACTAGTAATGGCAGCGACCTATGATTTTTTCTAGGACTGCAACATTGCGTCGGACAGATCGGACACTTTTGACACATTTTTGGGACCATTGGCATTTATACAGCGATCAGTTCTATAAAAAATGCACTGATTGCTGTGTAAATGTCACTGACAGGGAAGGGGTTAACACTGGGGGCGATCATGGGGTTAAATGTGTTCCCTGGGAAGTGTTTCTAACTTTGTGGGGGGGTGGGACTGACTGGAGGAGAGAGATCGCTGTTCCTGAACACTAGGAACAGCAGATCTGCCTCTCCTTCCCTATCAGAATGGGTATCTGTTTATTAACATTGACAGATCCCCGTTCTGGCTTTCTGTGGAATGATCGCAGGTGGCCGGCGGACATCGCGGTCGCCGGGCCACACGCATCGGCTCCGGCATTGTCCTGTGGGCGCGATCTTCCGATGGCATGCACGTGTCCCCTAGAGCTCTTAAAGCGTCTGACATACAATGGCGGCGATTCGCCCAGGAGAGCCAACCTGAACTGCGTCAGTTGGTCCTTAAGCAGTTAAAATGTCTCCTGTAAGTTTTGTAATTCAGTGGTCACTGTAGATGTTTGTTCAGCTGGAGCACAGAAAAGGAAACTAATGTATTTTGTTTCAGTCCAGCTTTCTACATGATGCTCTTACTAAACAGGACCCCACATTTTTCCATGTAAACCAGTGCAAAATGTAGTGCCTGTGCCGATGTCAATACTTTGTGCATTAGGACACTCATGTGATCAGAGCAGTCCAGTCCAGCCTCATGAGACCAAAAGTGGCTACAACTCCTGCAAGCATAATAATGCCAATCTAATGTCTAAATGGCTATTCCAGTATACCGTGGAATATTTGGAAAAAAATATTGCCTAATGCCTATACCTACACTGTCTACAATAAGGTACTCAAGAGAACATGCTCCTTTGCATACTCAGATATTATTGGGTATCATTGACTACACTGAATTAATATTGAAGTAGTTTTTTTTCAGCAATAATAATATGATAATGTTGATAATGTTGACCCTATGCATCCTTTGTGTTTTTGTAGGTTCTACATTAAAAAGTCTAATCCATAGCCTCACAATTCTATCTAAGTCAGAAGGTTTTATAGGCATGATTTATATAAGGGGGCAGAAATAGACAACAGTCATAATGCATTCAGTCAACACATTTATTTTTAGTATTGGACAGACCGGCCTTACAATGTAGATATCTTTTTACACAAAAAAATAAGATTTATACTATAAGCAGAAGAACTGAAAGTGAGGGTGATTTTTCTGTTGTCACAAGTATCTCTGTAGCACAAACAATATGTCATCTCTATTTCTTCTCATGTCCTAGATTGTGGACTGCACAGTCTAGTGGTAGCACTCTATGCAAAGCATGAGCTCTAATACAGTCTTAGCCCTGTTCCTGTTTCTTTGGTTTAAGTTCAAAGTCCTTGTTATGAATAGTGACGGGAAATAATTGGACTGCAATCTGTGCTTTAGAAATCACAAACAGTTCTGAACATGATGTTAATTTCCAGCTTTACCTCAAACTACAGATCAATTAATATAAAATTGGGAAAAGGCCAATTTACTAACGTTACCTAAACTAACCTGCACTATACATTCTTGCCTACTACTGTAAGTTTTTGGCTAGATAAGAAATGGACTTATTTATATATACCACACAAAAAGCAGAAACTCTTGCTCACTGTGTAAGTACTCTAACATGAAACATATTAGACCAAATTGGTTTTGACTGCTAGAACACACAGAAATCCCATCGGTCTTCTTGGTTTCAAAGTCTAGGCATGCTTTTCATATGTTCTGTAGAATGTACAAGAACAGAGACTTTCTATTGGCAGGGCTTAAAATTCTAAAAATGATCAATTTGTTTCTTCTTTCCTATTAAAAATCGAGAACATTGTAAATAATGTGGGACGTGGAGCATCACTGCAACACATGGTATATATTGCAGTCAATTACTACTATAGCTATTATGGGTATTAATATGCCATCCCAGTACATCATTCAAAGCGTTTAGCTTTCATCTAGAAAAGTTTGCTTGCAGCCCTAGCTTTATGGTCCTCAACAACTAATTCTTTAAGCAGGTAAGGGCACTGTAAAATGTGTTTCATTTTTTTTGCTCACATATTGCATTAATGACGTTATAATCCAATTCATAGGTACTCTTAGTTACTTTTCAAAAGGTACCAATTAAGTTATGATCATTAAGGTAAAGCAACTCTGCCATCTTACAGACCAATCCCCAGCAAAGAATACTCACCAATCCACCCCCTCTTGCCATCTCTTTGCTCTGTTGGAGTCTTCACTACATTGTTCTAATAAAGCAGGGTTTCTGGTTATAGGATAGCATGTCAACTCCCCCATGTGGCAGTGCTCAGGCGTGGACCAATCATCAGACCCAAAAATTATATTTCCTCCACCCAAACACACTTTAACGCCACCCAACACCTTAACTTACCCAGGATGGAATCCTGCAGCAAATAGGTAGCTTGGGAGTGTGGATAGGTGAGTATGCTGTGGGGATGGACTTTCAGGAAACGCTGTCACTTTGTTCTGAGAGGGCAGGTGGCAGTGCTCTTTAACCTTGTCTATCTTACATCTGTCTGACAATTCACTATTTCATTTCAGCTGCCTGTCAGCTAATAAGGTGTCACCTGTGAGAAAACGTAAAGCCTAGATCTTGCACTGATGTACAGTAAAACACAAACTTTTTTTTTGTTGAGGATACTTGAAGAGAATCAGCAACTCCACAGACTTGAGGAGCCCATGCCCACCACTAATAATATAGAGGGTGCATATCAGTCCACAAACTGGTCCTGTTGACATATCTTTGCCAGACACTTTGCAACAGGATGGGTTATTGAGGAGGGGTTAAAGAGCCTAACCAGAATCATTCAATTCAGAGACTCTCTGTCCATCTAGCACCTTTCTGTCTGTAGCGACTGTCACTCATTTGGCTACTTCTGGTGAGGCATTCTCTGTGTTTTGTCACTGTACCATCCTCCCAAATTTTTCAAAATGTATGTCTCTTTCCGTCTGAATAGGAGTAATTTTTTCTTTACAGCAGGCAAAGGCAACTTACATAATTTCTCTGCTGTTTGTATAGGCTTTCGTCTGGGCCTTGCCGGATTTGCGAAAGAATGAACCCTATGTCTGCAATTTGGCCTCCTAAGTTGCTTGTGTTATATTTCTGTGAGCCAGCTTAGAAGCATTGAAACTTCAGTTGCTACCTTTTTTCCATTGGAATGCATTAAAGGTATTTCTCCTAACCTTTGACTAAATATCTACCACCAGCTCCAGTCTTTAACTTCTGCCACCCTAAACTATTGTTTTCCGAATTACTACTGCTATCGATTTGGTACTTTACCAAGCAACTGTAGATGCAACTGTGAGATATAGTCTTGTCTGTCCTAAAACCCATTCCACTTTGTGACTGGACAGTGAAGAACAGCAGAACATTGATGAACATATCATTCTGCTCTCTTCTTCTGTAAAATATACAGCCAATTCAATACAAGAGAGCTAGATCAGCCTACAGTCCTACCCTTCTCAAGCTATTAATCCAGTGCAGGGCATAACAGGAGGCTTATATCAAGGGAAACTCTGTTTTTCTTTTTTGCTAGCTGCATGAAAAAATATATTTTAAGTGTAATTTCACCTTTGGTGTAATTATACTTTTATATGTATTCCCCTCTACCCATCACTGCCCCCAGTCTAGAACTCACCTGCAGGCATTTAAAAATGACTAAATCACACAGCTGCTTGTCAATTTTATCCTGGCTATGCTCATGCACATGTCCTACACTGTCAATGGATTTCTATGGGGCTTGCAAGTACAAGCTCCAAAGTAATGAATGGCTCCACAGGAATGTATTTGAGTGCAATGCAAAAGCATTTTGATAAGTGGCAGTGCAATCTTGTGATATCTCGCTGGATCTGGGACAGGTTAATGTAGCACTGGGAGGGAGTGCTAGGGGCAGGGAGGACTGCGTTATAAGTTTGCGACCTGTGATTGAACCGTTAGCCAGGAGCTGGCTATTATGCCTGCAATCCAGAGACATTTTTTGTTGTGTTATTAATGTGGGTTGGCTTCCTCTAGTGTTTGCTGGACTCTATGTGTAATTTCCTTTCCTTGTGATAACATTCAGAGCAAAGCATCATGGGATGTGTAGTTCAGAGTGCTGAATTTTCAATGCTAGCAGGACTGATCTGAAATACAATTAACAGAATGCTTAGTGGACAGAACAGAATGCTGGGAAAGCATATAAAAATGGCTGTCACGGCTAGATCGGTCTCTTGAGACTGCCAGCAGGAGGTCTGTGTGACAGTGAGCTGCTGTTGATTTGCAGCCTACACAGCGGGGAGTTAAGCTATACCCAGAGGGACCTCTGCAGACAGCATAGTTTCTTCCCTGCAGTGGTTCCAGGTCATCCAAATATGCCTGCACTTCAGATCCAAGTGGGCCACAGCATGGCGCGGCGGGCACCATTTCCCAGAGCCAGAATACAGAGAGGGTTCCTGATAGAGTCTTCCTCATCACCTACATCGTTGCCAGCTGTATCTGAGTTCCAGAGTGGTGAGCGGGCATAGCCCATCTTGTTGTTAAAGACACAGCTTTCAGACATCATTCACACAGTTCAGCTTGGTGGTACTCGTAGTTCTAACGGAAGCCAGTTCTTATTTTATAATGAACACTGAAAGCAGACACCTATGGCCAGTTCCCAATATATGATTCCTGTAGCTATATTAGATAACATCATTAGAATCATAATAGAAGAAGTTACAATACAACAAGGATACATTAAAGTTCTGCCATATTTGCTATACCCTATTATCAAGGATTACCTTAGTTACAATACAACAAGGCTAGCTGAAGACATCTGGATTTCAAAGAATACCATTTTACCTTTTGCTATTCTTTTCCCTCATTTGCTCTAATTGCATTGGACTAAAGGGAGCCAGCCAATTTGAATATAATAGTCTTCATATTGTTTTCTTTATATTGTGCAAGTTTTAATGGCCTGTGGGTTGAGGAGACAGAAGCAATGAGTCTGACATAGAAGATATAGTGTCAGCTCTCTACCCTCCTGCTGACCTGTTCACATAGGTTTCTGTGATTGGGTTAATATCTGTGCTCATTTACAGTTAAAGGAACTTCGTATCATTACAGTGCTTTTTTTATACTTATAGATAAAGTATCTGTTTGTAAGAGTGCCTTTTTATTAACTTACAGTGTTGAGATATACTTACTTTTGTGTTCTCACTAATATAGTAAACATATTTTAACTGTTTCTTTAATACTGTGTGAGTCTCTACTTATTGATACAGTTGGTAAGATGACTGAACCCAGGGTGTCAGAGGTAATGGAGGATTTGCAGAGTCAAGGTAATCAGTGGGGTACAAAGTCTATTAGAAGCCCTCATAGGGGTACCGCTACACACCTTTAATCATTTCAGTGAATTATTTGATGAATTTCAGGTATGGAAGCGTTCTCTTATTGGGAAGGTGTAAAGTGTGACATCAACCACCCAGCCTCTACACCTTGTACAGTGCCTTACATTCGTTATGAAAAATGTGAACTGCCCCCATACCATGTGAGCAACCACCTGTGGTTACTATGCAGCAGGATAGCTGCTTGACCTGGGACCTTGAAGACGCAGCTATCACTGTACTAGCCTTGACTACTACCGTGATTCTCTGCTTCCACAGCTGCCCCACAGTTATGGAATATGCATACTCTCAATTTAACTATGCAAAAAAACTCTATACCTGGAATTCAGCTTTAAATACTGTGTTTTAAATTATTTTCTAGGTTACTGTACATTACTTATTCTATACACTTTTAATATTTTGGTTTTGCTATGTACATGTCCTTTGCAAGGCATTACCTTAATAACAGCAAACTGAATAACATATCATACATTATTTTTAGTGAACCACTTGTGAACTGTCTGTACCTTCATCAGACATTCATCAGACAGCACCATAGGGGATAATAACATTTTATCTACTGCATAATGAAAAAATACCTAAAGATGTGCTAACTACATATAGTGTTTCTGCTTTCCACTCAGTGTTTGCTACTGGCACATATGTTCCTTGGTAAATTCCACTGCAGAAATGCTGTCTCAATGACTCTATATTTGATTTATGCATACATCTGTTCCCTTTTTTTCATGTCACATAGCCTATCTTCACAGTGAGCTAAGTGCAGAAAATCCAAAAACACTATAACTAAACCCCATAGCATTATACATTTTATAACAATTCACTGTGCTTCTTATCTGTTTATTGTGGTTTATTGAAGAATCTCAGAAAGCAACTCAAATCCCACAGATAAGCGTGCTGCAGGTATCTGACAAAGAGATGCTTTGATATTGTTCATTTAATTCATAATGTCTGTTAATATAAAGATTGTGCTTTTTTGAGTTATTTAATGTTGCTCTTGGGACTGAAAGACATGATTAAATGTCTGGATCCTTTGAAATGCTTTTTGGCCGTGTCCTTCATTGTTATCATACAATGCTGAAGTCTGCTTTAGTTAAAGAGCACACTTTAAAAATAAATGTAAGACATATGTCTGGACAGGAGCGTGTATACCATGCACCTCACATAATTTATAGCGTAGTGACTACACTTTGTTGAAATGGGCGAAAGTGTGGGATACCTCTTAGGCAAAAAGTCAAGCTGATTTTCCAGAATTTTCCTACAAAGTGGCGTGACTAGAGTTTTCTGAAGTTCAGTGTAAAATTGGGACCTTCATCTTCTATATGATTTAAATGAGCTGGCTCCAGTGGTAAGATAAATCACAGGCCTACAGCAGCTTTTGCAATCGATTTGGCTTTTCTTTGAAAATACATTCTAAAATACCTATTTCTACCAGTGGTATGGTATTTCTATTGTATGCCTTATATTATTGTTATTATTTGACTCCTTTGAGATACTTTTCTGAGCAGTATTTTAATACAGAACATTGAGCTATTCATATTAATTATTTCAGAAGGAGTATACAATAATGTCCCCATTGCACACAGGAAGATTAATATTAGTGGAAGTAAATTCATTTGAGGTGCCAGCATATTTTTGGTTGTGGAATTCCAACAGAAAGCATACAAAATCCATACATTGCACTTTGCTGCTCATTTATCTTCTAATAAAAAGATTCTAATTAACTTATTCTTTTTTTTTTTTTAACGTGACATTAGGTTTACTTTAAAAAATCAAAAAACAAACATGTCATTCTTACCTGCTCTGTGCTGTGGCTTGCATAAAACAACCCCGATCCTCCATTCTTCTAGCTCCCCTGGGGCTCTTGGCTCCTGGTGATCAGGTTCTGGGGGTCCTGAACTTCCAAAGAGAATAGTTTACAGAAATCTAAAGGTACATTCAGGTATCCTGAAGTTCTGATGTTACAGAATTTTTTAAAAGGTTTGCTTTAAGCTACAGGGAAAGTCATTGTGGATGCCCAGGGATAGTAGGCACGTGCATTCTAAACTTTTGTCTTTCTTTTTGGCTATAGCATGAATTGGTAAAAAAGACAGGAACACTACTTGTTAAGCCCTGTACACACGGTAGGACTTTTGGCCAACCAACTTCAAAATCTGCAAGTTTTCTAATTTGTCTGACTGTGTGTACGCTCCATCGGACCAACTTTTTCGGGTTTCATCCAACAAAAAGTTGGGTCTGCAAACGGACCAACTTTTCGGCAACAAAAGTCCGATGGTGCTTTGTGTGACTGTGTGTACAGCAATCCAACCAACTTTTGGACAAAGTGCAAATACAAATGCTGAAAACCAATGTTAAAAGCAACAAACAATAGCAGAAGTTAACCAAAGGGTGGCGGTAAAGAGCAGAAAAGAGCAAAAAAAAACCTGTGATGTTAGAAAACTTTTAGAAAAGTTTGCAGAAAAGTCTGACTGTGTGTATGCTATGGGTGTGGCCGGACAAATCAATTAGGACAAAAATCCAAGGGAAATTTTGTTGGATGTCCTACCGTGTGTATGAGCCTTAAGTTGCAGCATCAGAGGGTACTTTTTATACAGCAGGATGTTATTTGGTATTTCATCCACTGATAGGTATATTTTAAACAGTAAGGCCGTGTACACACGGTCGGACAAAACCGATGAGAATGGGCCGAGGTTCAGTTTCATCGGTCCAAACCGACTGTGTGTATAGCCCATCGGTCTGTTTTCCTTCGGTCCTAAATTTTAAAAAATGCTTTAAAATCGAACCGATGGAGCACTGCCCGATCGGTCCAAACCGATGGTTAGTACAGAAAGCATCGGTTCAAAACCCGCGCATGCTCAGAATCAAGTCGACGCATGCTTTGAAGCATTAAACTTTGTTTTATTCAGCACGTCGTGTGTTTGACGTCACCGCGTTCTGACCCGATCGGTTTTTGGAACAATGGTGTGTACGCACATCAGACCATCAGGTCACTTCAGCGGTGAACCGATGGAAATGGCCCGTCGGACCATTCTCATCGCTTTGGAACGACCGTGTGTACGCGGCCTTACTTGCTTTTACAAATAGCAAATGCTTTTGGATTTCCAAGTTTCTTAAAAATGCTTAGGAGACTGCAATGCATATGCCCTTTAGATTTATTGCTACATTAATCTTTCCCACAATACATTAGTTAGGGTTATTCTATTGCTTGAGTAAAAAGAGATAAAGTATACGAGTATTACTCTGTTAATACTGGATTCATCAAGATACTAACATGGTGAGCTGTACTAGCTGTCTATATGATCACAGCTGAATAATAGCTATGCCCTGGCTGCTCATCTGATGCTAAACTGGATGCTTAAAGGCACTGGGCAGCTTTTATTGGCCAGGGTAAATCCCCTGTCAAATGGAATGCTAAAGCTTTGGAACAATGCTTACTTCTGGCTGATACCAGTCATTCATTATGAGCAAGTTCTAAGACAAATCTATCTCTGGTGGCTTTGATCTACCCTGAAGCCTGAATCAAAGTGAGCACTATCATTTGACTTCAGTGGGTAACATGGACATACATATTTCAGATACCAAAACATGGTATAAAGGTTGCTATGTACTCTCATACATTCATGGACCCAAACTAAAAATGCAGTCTATAGAACTAATTAAGCTCAAATGTCAAATGTTAATGAGGAATTCAGACAACTATAGACAAGAATGTATGGAACTGGTGCAATCTTCGTAGTGCTTTTATTTGGTTAATTTTCAACATTTAATTGCATGTGATGCATCAGTCCACCTGCTAATATTCATCATGTGATGTATATTCATAGTTGTATTATTTTTTTGTGTTTGACATCTAGAGACAATCAGGACACAGAAGACATTCTTGCTACATGTAATGCACTGATATACATAATATAAATTGTTTGGTTATTTGGATAGTGATGGGTACAGGCTTCCAGAAAAAAATAGCTGATTGGGAAGATTCCTTAATCCACACTGTTTACCATGAATCTTAAGAAATGAGAAATTGAGAAATCTTATAGTATATGGTTAGCTTAAGATCAAAAGTCCCAACATACCACTGTACACGTTATACAATAAAATCCCCTTTATACCAGCTACAAACATAGAAAAGAAGTTACTACAATGACAACAATTGTGGCTGGGTAGTTGCCATTTAAAAAAAAATACTTTATTAAATATTGGAAATGTATCAAAAATATCATGCCAAAAATGTATAAATATATATCGCCTTAGCCTTGTAGGAATTCATGCATACAAGATAATGCATATCAGACAAACAAACATTAGCAGAACACAAAACACAATAATCACACTGTCTGGACGCCTAGTATACCACGGAAAATTGCCGTTTAACCGAATGACCAAAATGGTCGTTATTCAAGTGGAAGATATCAACTCATGTGCGTACATCCCCTTGGGAGCTCGAGCTGTGGGCCTGCCAAAGTAGGGTACTAAGAAATTCCCACCGCTGGAAAAATAGAGGTAGCAAACTATTAAGTCTAAAAATGAAACTCCATGTTCCTCAAAAACCAAATAGGGGTGGAAACACAAAAATGTATGGATAATGTTGGAACATATGTTTAGACTGTAAGAAGTTCAATCCCATTGGATATAGCATTAAGAAAAGTCACTGATTAGGATCCCATGCAAAATTAAACAGAAACGATAGCTGGTAGATTTCAATAGCATCCAGGACACTGAGAGGCTTGGTAGATTAGTATGGAGTAAGCAGTTATGCGGTATAAAGTGGGGTAAGGAGGAAAGGGCAAGTAAGCAGCGGCATGTAGATGGAGCTTGTTAGTGTTGGCAAACAGCTGGCAGTATAAGTATAAGCAGCGAAGCAAAAGCAACTCCATTACGGGAATCAAGATGTACAACCAATCCTTATTTTATAATACTCTCTCTCGACACCTTTTGCTTGTTAGCAGCTAACTGAATGAAGTCTTTAACAATTCTTTCACTTTATTGATATTCTTTCCACTGTCAATTTGAATTTGCACTTTATTGTAAAGTCTAATACTTTTATTTGCACTATTATGTAAGAGTGATGTTATTTATTTTGGAAAATATGTGATTTATGCTATCTAAAAGGGCATACTATTGTAACAGCCACTGGGGCATAATTAATTATGCTGGCATTGGTTTGGGCAACATTTTTTTTTTCAAGCACAGGTGTTGATTTTTTATTTCAAAACTCTCCTCCTATCAGCACACCCATAGCACTGCAGCACAGCTAGTTGTCTCTAAGCGCTGCTTCTCTCTCTTCCAATCTGAGCTCTGCTGTACAGGGGACTGTATTATTATTATTTTTGGGGGGGAGGGGGACAGACATGTGAAGGTTCTGCAGTATTGCTTGTATGCTCTTCTGGTCTTATGTGCCTTAAAGCTGAACTTCAGGCACAAAAACTTTCATTTAAATAGATTCATCACTATCATAAAATAATACCTTGTAAAAGTGGCAGTGACATCATCACTGTACTGCACACAGACTGTGCAGCAGGGTTGTCAACTTTCAGTAAATTTACAAACAGTTTGTAAAAATCCATAATTATTGCATCTGTCCATGAATGTCAGTTACGGACATGCAGCCTATATGGACATTCAAGTACAAATGCAAAAAGTACGGATTTTACAAACTGTTCATAAATTTACTGAGAGTTGGCAACCCTGCTGTGCAGAGAGCAGAGGTGTGGGAGGAACCCAGCAGGCCTTAGTCACTATAGGCTGCCTGCAAAAGACTACACGGAGGCGGGGACAAGACTGGTCACCCTGCACATAGAAACAAAGCAGCACTGATCAGTCTTTATTACAGAATCAAAATTTCCCACTGGATTACTGCTCAGATCTGGAAGAAATACATCAAGTAAGAATGCACATGATTCTTATATTGAGACAATATTTGCTATCTTGAGTTTGGCTTTAAAAGAAAGATAAAAACACTGCTGTACAATGATGTCTCTGGACACAGGTAATGTGATCAGCGCCTTTGCTGATGCCAAATCTACTGCTGTCATTACGTCATTTATAGCAACAAATGCTGCCAGACCAAAGTGCATCATCAGAGGCTCTATGAGTAAGGTGACCACTTTTTTGTGTTATGGAATTAGACACGCTGGCAATATCCTTGTGTGAATATTGTAATATTTAGAAACCAGATGCTGATTAGTATTTCTAAATAAACAAAACATGATTACAGGCTTTGTTTTTGTAAGCCATACCCGTCTGAAGGTCGTGCATGTTGTGGCATAAAATGACTTCTTTTAATCCATCAGAAGTGTGTGAAAGACAATCCGGTCTACGTACCCAGGAGACAATACAAAATACTAAACATAATCTAAATTATATTTTGTGGCAAAGGTTCAGCATAATTCATTGCTTACGGTTGCTTTTCTTTCCAAAAACAAAACTTTTCTTTGCCTAAACTGGTGATTTCAGTTGTAGACATCATCATAAAAATGTTTCCATGAATAGTGGATGGTTAAAACATATATTTATTATAACAAAATATAGAGCAAGCAAATATAGAAGAACGTGTGAAATATATGTCCAAGATAATCATGTACATTTTGATGGAAACCTACCATGAGAGAGCGATGGAGGCTACTTCTCCTAAACTGCTTTTCAAAATGCTAGTTCGCTGGCTGTAATGCTTGCAGTAGAAGTCCCTTGGGACATACTGCCGTAAATGTTAGTAGCACCCCGTGCACCATTCAGCTCCATCCAGCTGCAGCAGCTGTCAGACTTTCATAGAGTTTAACAGGCTGCCAGGACTATGCCCTAAGCCTGTACCTAAACGCCAGATCCACACGCACCAGGGGTAAACACCCAGTGTGCACGAGACCTTAAGTGTATGGAGCTTAAATCACAAATATTTTGTTTCTACAACTGCCATAGTTTTCTAATTCATCCCTTAAGTTTGTTTGTATCAGGTATTCAAGCTGACCTAATGCTGTTCTACCTCGTTGCAAGTCTACAAGACAGGGCGGAGCATTTTGTGCTTGTATATACATGTGCTGTTTAAATAAAATTAAACTGTCTGAGTATACTATAAATTCCTGTTGTTAAGCAGGTCACCAACAATGTTAAGGGATTCTTTTCCCACTGGCCACCAACATAAGGGGGCACTTTACAAATGGTTGCTAATATAGGAGGTCATAACACTACTGACCATCAATTTAAGGGGGCACATCTCTACTGACTGCCATCATAGCAGGAAGGGGAGGGCAATACACAGACCATCAATATAAGGTGCCATGTATCCAATAACCACCAATGTAAGGAATTATTTCTAGACTGTCCACTTATATAAGGGGGTAACTCTCTACTGACCTCCAATATAAGGGGGCACGTTACAAATGGTCACTAATATAGGAGGTCATAACACTACTGACCATGAGACAAAGAAGGAGAAAATGGGATTTTTAGGTGCAAAGAATGTCATATATCAAGTAAATTATGAATTACATATTTTTATTTTGAATTAACAAAATAAAAACAAAAATAATAAAAAGTGATAGTGATAGTACAAAAATACAATCAGTAGGACAGTCAAATGGAATATGTTCCTGACATGTTTCGCCCTTGGTTCTGGCTTCTTCAAAGGGAAAATTGTCCAAGTAGTACAATCCTTCTAAAAAAAGAAAAATAACAACAAATACATGTGTCACAATACAAATAAAAAAATATTAAATTAAATAGTGCAAAAATACATCAATTTAGATTTAATTTCTATGCATGCATTCCCCCACCTTTAAAGATGCAGCCTCTTACCTCTCCCCACTATAGCCAATCCAAACAGTTGCACCCCAAAATGACGATGACAGGCCCAGACCATCAAGCCGCACCAAATGATCACAAGGGGGGACCAATGACCAACTATATGGTAATGTCTAAAAATTGGGAAAATGAGGTATAAATAAATAAATACACAAAACCCATCATGGGAAGGCAGAGGGATAAGCTATAAATCTTTTTAGGAAAATGTATATAGACTTACATTGGCTAGATCTACTGATAGCCTGGATCCTGGGACTATTCTGATCATTGATTTAAAAAAAGGAATGATAGCTCCAATAGACTAAAAATGGATTAAAAGCAATAGTAATAATAGTAAGTAGTGGATAGGTCATAATCAAAAAAGTAGACCAAGCCACAAAAGATAAATAAACAAAGACTAGGCTATGAATGCTAAAAAGCATGTCAGCTACAATAAACAAATCAAGCTCCCAAAACAAGCGCTTCCATAAGCGCATAGTCAGAGAGGAAGAATTGTAAGAGCAGAGGAGCAATCAATGATTGTATAGTTACCTTAGAAGTTATGGCAGCGCATATTGTCCCAGGGGCTCAACAGCATCTGTGAGCCGGAGCCAGTGGCTTTTTATACCCCCCATCCGGCCCGGAAGCGGACGCTAACACTGGACCGCGCATGAGTAAGCGGCGCCAATGATGCCACTCTGTGTCACTCCGCTGTGTTGAAAGCACAGTCAGAGAAGACAACAGAAAGGGAGTGCCCTCTTGTGATGGAAAGGGAGAAGACACACAAAGAGGCTTCTCAGAGGGAATGATATGGTGAACACATTCGCAAAACGGCCAGGAGATCGGGCGTCCAGCCAAAAGGCTGAGACGCCCTTGGGTGTCCATATGGTCATCAGGGCACACTAGAATCAGGCCAAGGCAGCACCAGGCATACAACTTGCAGGAAAGGCATCAAGAGGGGAGAGGTTTCCAAGCCATAGGCTATACCCAGGAGCGGAGGGATAAACATGCATTTACAATAAAGTGCATCATGATATACATTTACGACAATAATTTCAAACATGTGTAGAAAACTTCTAATTTATACAATAATAGTAAACTAAATTAAATTATAATGAACATTCAATATTTTAAAGATTATATTCACTCTTCTTGAATATTTAGTGCACACAAATCAAACATTAATCACCATTTCGATTTAAATTATATAGATACTGGACTCATTTAATATATTTTTTATTATAGTTTCATATAGATTCATTGGGCCAGAAGAAAGAGGACAAGGATGTTAAATATGTCCTGATGGGGAAAAAATTGGGGATAGAGTACGGGTTCAGATGGAACAAGACCCGTCAATATAACCAAAATACAAAAAAGTTGGTGGGAAAGGGAATAGAAGGGGGGAAGTGGGGGGTCAGGAGAGAAAGAGGGGAATGGAAAAAGGGGGGGAGGGGGAGGAGGGGGAAATGGGAGGTTTGGGGGGGAGGAAGGGGAAAGGGAGGGGGGAGAGGGGGAGGGGGAGAAAAGGGAAAGGGAAGAAGGAGGGGGGGGACACAGGGCAGAAAGAAACTCATATAGTGGAGGTAAGGAGGCAAAAAATAAAAATTGCAATGTTTATAAGAAAGGTTTATAACTCAACATTTCATTCAGTCCGGGATATATTGTTGCCTTCAAAAAGAAAATCCAACGTGACTCTAGTTGCAAACATTTTTGATCATTGCTACCTCCTCTATCATCTTGTGGGATGTGTTCTAGGGCCATAAACTTGATGGTATCCAATCGGAAGCCATGGAACAATCCAATATGGCGACTGATTGGAGTTTCCATCCTGCGTTTTTTTATCAAGGAAATATGGTCATTCATTCTTTTGAAGAAAGAACGTTTAGTTTTTCCTATGTAGAAAGAATTACAAGTACATTGCATCATATAGACAATGCCAGGAGTCTGACAAGTTACTCTATACTTAATTTTATGAATACATCCATTTGGTAATCTAACTTCATTGCTATTTAATAGAAAACGACAATTTTTTGCACGAAAATTAACCTGGAGATGCAGTAATTAAAGATGGAATTTTGTAATGACTCTGAGTCAATCGGTCTTTCAATGACTTGACCCGTCTATAAGTAATTTGCGACTCTTTTTCTACAAATTTACAAGCTATGGGATCTGCCAATAGAAGTGGCCAATATGTGTTGATAATTTGCCTCACGTGCTTATGCTGTTTGTTATATGATGTTATAAACCTCACAGGTTGGGACTTACATTTAGTTTTTTTCTGATGAATCCACGTATCCCTGACATGAGCTTTAGTTCTATTAAAGGCTTTCTTCAAGGTGTTATGAGTATATCCTCTATCACGAAGATGAGAGTACAATTGATTAGCTTCTTTCAAAAAATCCTCATCCCTGCTGCAGTTTCGCCGCAGCCTCAAATATTGACTGTAAGGGATACTGTTGACCAAGGATTTTGGATGGGAGCTAGATGCATGTAGAATGGCATTGCTTGCCGATGGCTTCCGGAATAACGTCGTACCCAGGGAGTAATCGGTTTCCACAAAAATTTGGATTTTGAGAAATGTAATGAGTTTTTGGTCACATGACATGGTAAATTTAAGATTATAGCTGTTGTTGCCCATTATTTCCATACATTCAAGAAGTTTATGTTAGGTGTCAGTCTAGATCATTAGAATATCATCGATATAATGATGGAAGGTTAGTGCACATTCCAAATATTTCTTGATGTCGTCTATGGCACTACTGACCATGAATTTTACTGACTGCCACTCCACTAACCACCTTAATAAGGGGGTAATTCTCCACTGAACAATACTGGAGGCACTTTTCCATTGACCACCAATTTAACCCACTTGCCGACCAGCTCACGCTGATATAAGTCGGCAAACTGGTTCGTTCCCAGAAATCGCTAAATGGGTACGTCTGTTCCTTTAAGGGCGATAGCACACGTGCACGTCCACTGCATGGCAGGTAATCTGATGTGCATGGCCGGTGGGCGCGATCGTGTGTACAAGAGCAGGAACAGGGATTTCTCCCAGTTAGTCCTATCCCCATACAGTTAGATATACTAACTAGAGAAAACATTTAACCCCTTGATCGTCCCCCCTTCCCTGCCAGTGACATTTATACAGTAATTAGTGCATTTTTATGTCAATGGTCCCAAAAATGTGTCAAAAGTGTCCAATCTGTTCGTGGCAATGTCGCAGTGGCGCAAAAAAAAATCACAGCAGATCACCACCATTACTAATAAAAAAAATGCCATAAATGTTTCCCATTGTTTGTAGACGTTATAATTTTTGCGCAAACCAATCTATATATGCTTATTGTGTTTTTTTTTTACCAAAAATATGAAGAAGAATATATATTGGCCTAAACTGAGGAAGAAATGTGTTTTTTAAAAACATTTTGGGGATATTTATTATAGCAAAAAAAAGTAAGTAAAAAATATTGGAACGGCGCCAAATTCAAACAGTGAAAGTAAAAGCAAAGTAAAACACACTGATACAATTGGATTACAATAAAACATAAAATACAGTGACCTTTGATTGCCCCCCAGTGCTTTCTCCAGTGCCCTTGTCTGCAGATTTACTGTACTTTGTGTCTGTAAACTGCACAGCGAGCATGGAATCAAAAAGTGCGCCTCTACCTCAAAATCGCTATGCGACCTGCTGGAAAACAGCGACAGCGATACAGAACCGGTTGCAGAGGAGTTGAGTGACAGCAATGCGTGGGAAAGTTCGTCATCAGATGCAGAAAGTGATTTGAGCGATGATCCTGTGACTGTGCCCAGCGATGTGCGGACTTGGTGCTCAATTGATTGCAGTACGGAGCACGTAGCACCACCAAGATTTCCGTTTACAGGAGCACCTGGGATCAAAGTGGATGTTGAGGATGACAATCCCTTGGCATACCTCCAACTTTTTTTGACGGATGAAGTGATCGCCAAAATTGTTTTGGAGACGAATCGCTACCAGGAACAACAAGCTGCTTCCCATTAGTGATTCAAGGTGCAGAAAATGGTAATCAGTAACCAGCGACGACATCTTGACGTTTCTTGGCCTCATAATTTTACAGGGAGTGGTTAGGAAACCCCTGCAAAAACGGTACTGGACAACCAACAAATTATTGGCCACACCTTTTTTTGGAACCGCCATGTCGGAATATAAATTTTCGCGGATCATCTAATATTTGCACTTTGCAAATAATGAGGACTTTGATAAGAGTTCTTATCCAGCTCCAAAGCTGAAAAACAATTGGGAGATTTACCAGCTTATTTTGCATAATTTCCGGCAGACCTATATGCCAGAGAGAATGAATGAATGACTTGTATAGCGCAACTCATAAGAACTGAATCGCCTCTGGGCGCTTTTTCCAGCCAGAGTCTGCTTGGCTGGTGCGGTCATTTTACCCCGTAGGATCGTGACACGCTTGGGACACACAGTCATACACACAGATATACATATATATACTGGGCCAATTTGGACAAGATCCAATTTGCCTACTAGCATGTCTTTGGAGAGACATTACTATTGATGAAAAACTCATTGCCTACAAAGGTAGACTCAGCTGGATAAAGTTCATCGCATCAAAGCGCGCTGGCTTTGGCATAAAGTCATTTATGTTGTGTGAATCCAGCTCTGGGTACATCTGGAACTCAATCCTGTGCACCGGGAAAGGGACCAAAGTCTTCCAGCGATTCAGCAGTTTTGGAATGGTAATCGCTTCAGTTCTTTCCTTGATTGAGCCATTGCTGAACCAGGGCTACTGTGTCACCACAGACAATTTTTATATTTCCCCAGAACTCTACGAGTTCCTCCTCCTGAATAAGACGGACGCATATGGGACCATGAGGCCTAACCGGCATGACATGCCGTCAACATTTGCCAACAAAAAGCTTGGGGGAGGAGAAGTAGCTGCATGGCAGAAAGGGAAAATGATGGCACTGAAGTGAAGGGAACAAAAAAAGACGTGTACCTTACGAGTACCATTCATAACACCTCGACCATAATGGTACACACCAAAGGTAGAAAGGATGTGATGAAGCCACAGGTTGTGTTGGACTACAACCACACTATGGGAGGTGTGGACAGAGCTGACCAGGCCATGACCTTTTACCCAGCCATGAGGAAGCAGCAAAAAAAATACTATAAAAAAAAATTCCGACATCTTCTAGAACAGTGCCTCTGGAATTCCTTCATTCTGATGAAAAAAAAAATTACAGGCCTATGGTCCATGCGGACTTTGTGTGGAAGGGTGCAGAACTAATCTTTCTGAAGCACCAAATGCCAACGGCTGTAAACTGATCTGGACATCGGGCTGCTGGTGTTGTGAACCCTAAACGACTGACTGATCGTCACTTTATGGACCACATTCCACCCACTGAAAAAAAAAACAGCACCCACAAGGATGTGTGTGGTTTGCTGCTCCAAGCGTGACGACAACGGAAGAAAAATCCCTAAAAGAAATGCGTTTCTATTGTCCCGACTGTGACGCTGGACTTTGTGCTGTACCTTGCTTTAAAAATTTTCATACCCGAGACGTTTACTGACTAATGATATTGCACCCTTGATTGACCCCCAAAAAAATCAGCGTTTTTGAATATATTATTTACTAAAATGTATTGAATAAAAAGTATTGTTATTATTACATTTTATTTGCTATTATTTATTATATTATAATTTATGATTTTGTGTTTCAAACTTTATCATAGTTTACTAGACTCTGGTTAGGACAGATTTAGGTGAGTTATTCCTAAGAATTACAGGCCTGCAATCTAAAACGCCAAATTTCCATGCAAAATAATGGTACTGCTTTCAGCACCTAAAATCTGAAAGAATCATACCGCCAGGGAGGTTAAAAACCCTTGTCTACTGACCACTAATGTGAGGGGGCACTTTACTATTGACCACTAATAAAAGGGACAATATTTCTGCCACTGATCACAAATATAAGGAGGCAGTCTTACTGCCAGTTAACACCAATGTAAAGGGATGCATGTCCACTAAATACCAATGTAAAGGGGCTTTTCTCCTCTGCCCACTTTACAAAAAGTAATTTCTACACTGACCACCAATGTAATGCCTCATACACACGACCGGTTTTCCCATCAGAAAACCTGCGATGAGAGCTTTTGGTGGGGAATCCTGGCCGTGTGTATGCTCCATCGCAGTTTTTCTGACAAGAAAACTGCTGGACAAATAAAGAGATCAGGATCTCTCTTTTCCCGTCAGGAAAAAATCCTGTCAGGAAAACCGTCCGTCTGTAAGCTTTTCCGACCGTAAAAAAACATGCATGCTTGGAAACAATTCGGAAGCATAGAACTTAATTTTGTCGGTTCGTCATAGTCTTTTATGTCACTGCTTTCTTAGCAGTGAAAAGTTCACAGACTTTTGTGTGACCGTGTGTATGCAAGGCATGCTTGAGAGGAATTCCGTTGGGAAAACTGTCGTTTTTTTATCCGACGGAAAAAACGGTCGTGTACGAGGCAAAAGGCGTCAATTCTCCTCTGACCACTGGTGTAAGAAAGTATGTCTCCACTGACATTAAAAATGTTACTGTCTATGTTTCATATCTGGACATTGCTATTATAGGTTTAATGTCATGGTAACTACTGAAAATGATTTTGTCTTATAAAACATGGAGCTTTATAAATGATATGCCCCAAGTATCAATGTTCAAAGTACATCATTGCTTTGAAAATCTGTTTAGCTGGCACACTAGTTATAATACAAGTGGTAAATAAGGACAAATGAATGTGTGTAAAATATAATGTGAAGCTAGTAAGTGATCTACTAACCTGAAGGTTGTTTTAATTAACTTTGAATTTAAGACAAATACATAATGCTGTACCCTGAGGTCAGATTTAATACACATTTATTTTTGTCTTAGAAGTCAATAACAACCAGACTATAGAGAACAAAAGAAGGGGCGAGTTATATGTTTCTACATTGTGTCATTTCAGTGCTAAGTACACATTGTGGGTTTAATACAAGAATACGATGAGCACATTCATATTTGTTACTACAAAGCCATTCAATTAGACGTGAATACTAAAGTTTAGATAGATAGAAATAAAGTAAATGCTCACTGCAACTGTATGGTATTTCTCTAACATATGATATGTGATATTAGTAAATCCTTTTGTCTGTCTAGAGTACAAACTGCGTTCCATGTCATCGTTTTTCTGTATGCACTTGAAAACACAATAAAATCTTATGAAAAAATAAATAAATAATGTAGGGTCTTTTAAGTTGTTGTACTACTAATGTAAAGGAAACAGTGCACAAAAGTACTGAGTTGGAAAACGGAATACAATATTAGTGACTGACTAATTTAAAGTTCAGAGCTGCTGTCCTTACAAACTTAGCGCAGAACAAAGAAGTAAATAATGAGGTAGTGGCCATTGTCTCCTAATTGTAGCTTATGGCCATTCTGATCTGCAAGCACCCTTGAGGAAACTGTAATTGATTTTTGTGTGCACAAGCATCCCCTGGATCAAGAGCATATGACATACAGAAGTCCAGGGTTGCCAACTTTCAGTAAATTTACAAACAGTTTGTAAAATCCATAATTGTTGCATCTGGTAATGAATGTCAGTTACAGACATGCAGCCTACATGTCCGTAATGGACAATCAAGGACAGATGCAAAAAGTACAGATTTTACAAACTGTTTGTGAATTTACTGAAAGTTGGCAACCCTGCAGAAGTCCAAGACGCCTGCTTTATTTAGAGCTAAGCTCCATCTATCTTAAAGGATGACCAACTATGTCAAAGTAATCCCTCTTATGGCCAGTCCTATACTGCTTTGCCACTGCAAATGCTATGGTGGACACCATGCATGAAACAAGATGGGGGAGAGTTACTAGGTTCAGGTTGAAGTAGTTGGCCAGCTTAAGCATGTATTGCAATGTGTGTGAACTAAAAATCCCTGTTTTTCATTGCATAGTTTGCTGGAGAGGGTGTATAGCAGTGTGCAGAGGGTCCATCCAGATTTTGTAGTGTTAATATGTGGTCACACCTCTTTAGCACCTGATAGTTTAAACACATCTACAAGCTATTGGGATTTGAGCACAGGTATATCGTGTCTCTGTTGTAATGCCAGTCAGTGACCAGACCTGAACTTAGTAGCTCTCCCCCACCTTCTGTCAGTATGCCCCATGTTGGCCACTGTAGAATTTGCAGTGGCAAAGCAGTGTAGGACTGGCCATAAGAGGAATTACTTTGATGCAGTTGGTAAGCTTAAACATGTATTGCAATATATGTGAACTAAAAATCCCTGTTTTTCATTGTATAGCTTGGTGGAGAGGGTATATAGCAGTGTGCAAAGGGTCCATCCAGAATCTGTAGTGTTAATATGTGGTCACACCCCTTTAGCACCTGATAGTCTAAATACATGTACAAGCTATTGGGATTTGAGCACAGGTATATCTTTTCTCCATTTTTGGTTAATGACGTCACCCAGGATCCTCAGCTAGTTTATTGACATTATTCATCTGGCCAGATGCGTTTAGAGTGAATCCCATGCAAAAAAAAGGCAATAAAATAATGGCATGGGGCCTCCCTCAAAATCCATAACAGACCCTTATTTATGCATGAAGCCTGGCTGGCCATAAATAGGGTGAAGCAGGGTAAACATGTGCATACAAATTCACATGCCCCCACACTGAAAGAATAGCTTGACAGGTGGGCCCCTTCTGGCAAGGCACCTTGTCTCCATGTTGAAGGATGAGGAGGTATGTCCTAAAATGTACACTGTATAGATGTGTAATTACATCCTTTCTTTGTACTTCTTTATTTCAGTAAGTCATGGTTTAGTAGTTCTAAGTCAGCACAAACAGTATCAGTCACCCTTTTTTTCAGGAAAAGTGCAATTCTCTTCCAAAGAATATACTAAAAAAATACTGAAAAAATGGAAATATTGCCAAATAACGTATTCCTTTTTATCCTTCTACTTACAAGTAAACTTGAACTGATTGCAAAAAGACATTCTAGTAGAATGATACAGAAAGACCCTTGGAGTCTTTTACATTCATATAACTGAAAGAAAATACTAAGGAATGCTAAAAGGAACACACTTAGAGTCCTGTGATACCACAAAACACATATACAGTAAATTGTAAGCCTTAAAATCTGCAAAATATTTGTAGAAGTTAACAAATGTTTAATTCATTAGCAACCAATATCAAGATATACGGCAGATGGGCTGGACTTGCTTCTTGGATGCTTTATATTTACAGTGGTTAGATATGCCATTTTCAGCACAGGACCCAAGAGAGATGACCAGGAACCATAACTAATGGTTCTTGGCTGTACAATCTCAGCTGTGCAAGTTTAATAGCATTCAGGTCTAGTAACTAAAGCTTCATCCAAATTGCAATAAACTACATGTAATAGATATGGAAATAGTTAGAAAAAGAGCATTTAAAAAAAAAAGTCCATTGTATTTCCAGTGGTGTCACCAGTTCTTATTTTTCCATAACAGTTGGACCATTGTTTGAAAGCCACTAGCTACCAGCTCAGTGGCTCAAATTTATTCAAATCCAATAAAATAAAATAATTTACTTGGGGTGAAGAGCTACTTTGAGTTAAAATGTCTCTTGTTTCATTTTAAAATGAATGCCTATGCTGTCATTCTTTTATTTGTCAAAGTGGAACTAAAGTGTTTAAAAAAAATTGCTAGCAGATAGGTTTTTATTGCAAGAGACTCAATGGGTGTTATTTACGGAAGGCAAATCCATTTTGCACTACAAGTGCACTGCAAGTTTTTACAGTGATTGCACTTCCAAGTGCACTACAAGTGCACTGCAAGTGCACTTGAAAGTGCAATCGCTGTAAATCTAAGGGGTAGACCTAAATGAAGGGGAGCTCTGCTGATTTTATCATCCAATCATGTGCAAGCTAAAATGCTGTTTTTTATTTTCCTTGCATGTCCCCCTCGGATCAACAGCGACTGCACTTCCAAGTAACTTTTCCCTTAGTAAATAACTCCCAAAGTGTAGGTAATGCCATAAAAGCTTCTGTCTTAATTGCTAGGAATTTTCTTCTAAATGTATACTAATGACGAGTGTACTTTGACAGGTAGGTCAGCCATAAGCTCTGCATATTTTCACATAATTAAAAAAGGTCTGAGGAACCACAATGAACTTTGGTAATCCAGTATACTACCGAGCTACATCTCAAAGTTGGCTGTCATAGTTAAAAGCTGAAATGCTGTTATTCTAAAAATTATGAAGGTACAGATGGGATTTTTAGGGTGCTAAAATACACCAAAAATATCAAAAAATATAAATTTATTATAGTATCAAATTACAGAAAGTGAAATAATCCATTCAATATACAATACAAATATGTTGAAAGTGCAGACTTTGAACAATTTCTCTACATATGTTGCGCCAATAGAATAGCTTCTTCAGGAGATTGGATTAGTCAAGCTCTGTCTGCTAGGATAGAAAACATCAAATCAAAAACATACAAACAAAAAATATATATACAAAAATAAAATAAAATGACACATACAAATACACAATACCCTATTAGCTAAGACTTCAAGAGCAGACCTAAGTGGGATTTGATAATTACCTACAGGTGATGTCAATCACCAATTTATAGATGTGGAGGCCCGGAGATCAATGAAACCCTTGTATAAGCATGGATCATCTGGTGTACCACAAAGGCCAATAATTAAATACAAATGAGCCCAATTATCCTCCCCGGCGGTATGATTATTTCAGAAAAAAGGTGCTGAAAGCGGTACCATTATTTGCAAGGAAATTTGGCGTTTTATACTGTAGGCCTGTAATTCTTAGGAATAACTCACTTAAATCTGACCAAGAGTCTAATAGGCATCCCGAGTATGACATTTAAATTTTTTTTTATAAATTATAATATAATAAATAATTATAAATAATTATAACAAATAATAATATAATTCTAATAAAAATGATTCAATAATGTAATCAACTCAAAATCACTGAAATTTGCTCAGTTGCAGAATTGTTGCTGTCATTATTTTTATTTTTTTTATGACAAATTTCCCCACAAATCGCTATCACACAATTCTGCAAGTGATTATAATTTATTATCGCTGTTTTCTAGCTGCTCTAAAATCATTTTTGACATAAAGGGACACTTTTGGTTGCTATGGACAATATACAGTTTGCAGGGAGAAAGAACCGTTTCTATTTGTATAAAAGTACATGTAGGGCACTGGGCAGACCACTACGGACAAGGGGGGAGTGTATTTTTTACATACAGTACTGTAATCTATAAGATTACAGTATACTGTATGTATAGTGTTTGTTTACGTTTTTGAATTTGGCGCCGATCTCCGCCCCCGTGCATCGTAACGTCGCAGGGAACGGAGATCGGCGGCACAGGAGGACACTGTGTGAATCGAGCGAGGTCCCGCTCGCTCACACAGCGCGGTGGCATCACTGGATCCAGGAACAAGGTAAGCCAGCGCGCGCAGCAGGCTCTGCATAGCTACTCCGAGCGTGACTCAGGGTTACCGATTTTAGCACAAAAAATCCACCCCGAGTCATGCTCGGGAATACCTTCAGGGGGGTTAAGAAGCCAGAATCTGTGTTGAATTCAGACGTTCTAAGGTAGAAAAGGTATAAATAGAACATTTTTCTCAAGTGCCCCTAGCTGGAAAGAACCACCAATCAAAAAAGTATGTACCTTTTAAATTCTGATGACAAGGAATAAAGTTGATAACTGGTATACTTCTAAATATTATTCTGAAGATCCAGCCACATACATCAATTGGTGATTGACATCACCTGTAGGTAATTATCAAATCCCACTTAGGTCTGCTCTTGAAGTCTTAGCTAATAGGGTATTGTCTATTTGTAGGTGTCATTTTATTTTTGTATATATATTTTTTGTTTATGTGTTTTTAATTTGATGTTTTCTATCCTAGCAGACAGAGCTTGACTAATTTAAACTCCTGAAGAAGCTATTCTATTGGCGAAACATATGTAGAGAAATTGTTCAAAGTCTGCACTTTCAACATATTTGTATTGTATATTGGATGGATATTTAAATTAAGTTTCTGTATTTTGATACTATAATAAATTTATATTTTTTGATATTTTTTGTGTATTTTTGCACCCTAAAAATCCCATCTTTACCTTCATAATGTATCGAAATTTAAGGGATGAGGTGCCAATCAATGCAGTTGATGAGTTTACTTTTATTCTCCTGCTGTTATTCTAAGATGTTTTACAGTAAGACCTTGCAGCTTGAACTGTGCTGTGTAAGTGTTTTTCGGCATATTTCCAAACAGTATGTTTAAAGCCACATTTAGACTCAAGCTATTTTTCCCCACCTCCCACTATTTCATCCTACTAGGCATTTTTCCCCTACCGTGTCAAACCAGATATACTAACTTAAGTTCTCCCTCCAAGTTCCTCACCGACTGCAATGCCAGCAATTATCAAAATAATGGTTTAAAAGTAAACCAGTAGATCAGAGTCTAGAAAGGTGTCACATTAAGCATCAGGATGAGAAGTTAAAAATTAATTGGTGGAGGTGGAGAGGCCTTAATTACAAGGTTTTAACAGATATTTCCAATTGAGTGAATGAAACAGAATCAATTGGAGGGTCATTAATTAGCCATTTAGTTTGATATCGATGGGTATATTGGAAACACTTAATTATAGACTGTTGGGTACTTTTGTATATTTTAAAATGTATTTGAACCATCGACACGGACATACATTCGACAGGACTTCTCTTACTTATATCCAAACACAGCATACAGGAACCATAAATGCTAAAGATACATAGCTGTACCAGAACAATAAACAAGTGAACATATTTACAATACTTCCCCCTACTGGATGGACAGCAGTATAACACTCCTATAACACTCCTTCCCCCTAGACCTCATAGTCTTTTTTTTTTTTTTTTTCAAATAATTTTTATTAATTTTCAATAGACATACAAGGGGGGAGAAAAAGAAATATATCAGAGACATAACAAGGGAGCATGAAAAAAGGCGGATGCATCCGCATGGCACAAATAGAGTACATACCGTAAATGATAATAAATGGAAAGGATGTATATAAACAAAAAGAAAGGGAGTAAGGGATATAAGCATAAAGAGGGTATGCTGTGAGCAGGAATGGGGGGAGTGGATAAATGTGCTAGGCGGAAGCCCACGTAAAGAATAACCCTCTTAGGACCTACCAGGTGAGGATGCAGTATAGGAACAAAAATACAATGCTATCAATCAGACAATAGCTTATAACAATCAGGTTACTGGATGGATCTCGTATTTTAGTGGGGTCCTATGAGCATTACAGGAACAAAAGTAACATACACAACTCTTTATAGAAGAGATAAGTTCTGAAGAAGGGGTGGGGGGGGGCACCAGGGGGGGGGGTGTCGTGGCATCATGAGCTAGAAAACGTCCTGGGAGATTTCCATTCCTAGTTGCGGGTGGTGGGGGAGATTTGAAATAGGAGAAGGTGTAGTGTTCGAAGTTGGAGCATTCTTCTGGTGATAGATGAGAGTGCATGTAGGGCCCCCAAGTTGAAAGGAAGCGGGATTTGGAGGCAATGCTTTTGAAATCCGTAGTGGCGCGTTCCTTGTAGAGAAGGAGGAGGAGCTCACTCTGTATTTGGGTCACAGAGGGACAGTGTGTGGAAGTCCAGTTTTTCAAGATAGCTCTCCTTGCGACAAGGAGGCAGAGCAGAGACCAATCGTTGTTGGCAGTTGCAGGAGGTTGGGGAGCAGGTGGGGAAGGGCATGTCCCCCGCGACCATGGAAGCAGTAGGGGGTCCCAATAACCAAAGATGAGGAGCAGGGGGTCTTTGGGTAGTTTTAGCAATGTGATTCCGAAGATGTAAGCCAGTACCTGTTCCCAGAAAGAAGATATGTAGAAACGATGCGTCAGGGAGGGTCTCGGATGGTGGCAGAGGGGGCATTCGGCAGCAGATTGGTCTGTTGTGGAATATATAAAAGGTATGTGGGCCCGGTGGAGAATTTTTAATTGGGTTTCTCTCCAGATTTCGTTGGGGGTCAGGCGTTGAACTTTGTTGAAGCCCTGGATCAGCTTGTTGACCAGATCATCATCTGGGAAATCTTTGCCCCAGTTGGCTGCAGATGAGGAGTGCAGCGTAGGCGTTGTCTGAAGAAGCAGTTGTTTGTAAATGTCCGAAACTTTATAGGAGCCTTCCATGAGTAGTTGGTCCGAGAAGTTGGGGGGGAAACGTTTCGCAGGTTCTTTACAGGTAGTTTTCAGATAGTTGGTGCATTGCCAGAAGTGAAATACATGAGAAGGGGGTAATGAAAAGGTAGAGGCAACAGAGTCAAAGGGTAGGGGGCGACCAGAGGGGATGTCACACAGGAATGAAAACTTTGTGAGGCCTTTGTCTCTCCAGATTTGGAAGGGCCTGTGGTCCAGACCAGGGGGGAAATTTGGGTTTCCTTGGATTGGTACGTGACGAGACATGAAGGGGGGAAGCCGAAAGCTTTTCCTGATTTCTCTCCAAGCAATAGCAGTGTCTCTTAGCAGTAGGTTGTGTTGGTAGGGGGTCGGGACCGACTTCCATTTGCAGTGGAGGAGGGCTGTGAGGGAGAAAGGGTGTGCCATAGCAGATTCCAGGGGGTAGTTAGAGTAACGGGACGATTGTGCAATCCAATCTAAGCCAATTCTCATCAAACAAGCTAAATTATAAGTCCTAACATTTGGGAGACTAACACCCCCTTCGCGTCTGGGAAGATAAAGTTTCTTTAAAGCTATGCGTGGTCTCTTTCCCCGCCATATGAATGTGGATACGGCCGATTCAATTTGTTTGACATCTTTGTGACGGAGTAGTAGTGGAATCGTTTGCATCGGGTACAGTAGCCGAGCAAAGCTAACCATTTTGACAAGGTGACATCTTCCCAGCAGCGAAAGGGGGAGATCCAACCAGTTTACCAGTTCTTGAGATATTTTAGCAATCAGAGGGGGATAGTTCAGGCTATATAAAGAGGAAGGGGTTTTCCCAATCGAGATACCAAGGTAAGTGATATGGGACCTAGCAACAGAGAAGATGGAGTTATGGGACCAGGAGGGAGTAGGTTTCGACCCTAAGGGGAGAATTTCGCTTTTACCATAGTTAATTCGGAGGCCCGAGCAGGACCGGAATATGTCAAAGACTTGTTTTATAGTGGACATATCGGAAGAGGGGTTGGCTGAGAAGATAAGGACGTCGTCCGCGAAGAGAGAGGAGCGCAGGTCATGATCGCCGATTTGTATACCGTGTAGGGGAGCCACCTGCGTGAGGTGTCTGGAGAGGGGTTCTAGGGCAATGTTAAACAAAAGGGGTGATAAGGGGCATCCTTGACGGGTGCCTTTATGTAAACGAAATTCATCCGAGAGTAGGCCCGCGGCCACCAATTTTGCCGAAGGGGAGGAGTACATGGCGCTAATGAGGTGACAGAAGGGACCTGAGAAGCCCATTTTCGACATGGTCAAGGCAAGCCAATCGAAGCTGACATTGTCGAAGGCTTTCTCCGCGTCTAATGTAATGATAGCGAAGTCACCGCTGGGATGTTGTTTAGCGTGTTCTAAGGCTAACATAACCTTTCGTATATTTAGGGTGGCCGTTCTGCCTTTTACAAAACCCGACTGAGCTGGGTGGATTAGGGAGGGGATGATGTCAGAGAGTCGATTGGCTATGATTTTAGATAAGATCTTGACGTCCAGGTTGAGAAGGGAGATGGGTCTATAGGAACCTGGTTCTAGGGGGTCTTTACCCTTTTTTGACAGCAGTTTGATGATGGCCTGGTTCCCTGAAGGAAGATAAGGACCGCCGGACCACATGCCTGCATAGGCCTTGTGGAGGGTGGGTTCCACTATTGTTTGAAGTGTCTTATAGAATTCACCCGTGAATCCGTCTGGGCCTGGTGCCTTGGAGGGGGTAAGCTTGCGGATAGTACATGATATTTCGGAGAGGGTTATGGGGGCGTTGAGGGCTTCTAGTTGGGAAGTGGTGACCGTGGGGATGTCCAGATTTTTTAGGAAAGCTTCGGCCGTCTGTGTATTAATAGGGTCTGGTGCATAAAGGGCCGAATAGTATTGAAGCATTGCCTCATTTATAGTTTGGGGTGTGGTACATATGGTGCCTTTGGAGTCTCTCAGGGACGTAATGTGAGTGGGGCGAAAAGAGCCCTTGCAGAGTCTAGCAAGTAGCTTGCCCGATTTATTTCCGAACTTATGAAGTGTAGCGTCCATATTTGCTTTCTTAATCAGTTCAAGGGTGTCAGCCCACGTATCGAAGGAGCTTTTAGCTGCTAGCCATTCCTCTCTGTCGCTAGGGGAGTCGGTGGAAAGTAGAGCCCTCTGTGCTCGGTGAAGTCGAGAACTGGCTAATTTGTATTTGGATAGGGTGTTTCTACGATAGGAGGACGCGTAGGAGATGATTTGACCCCTGAGGAACGCTTTACCAGCGTCCCAGAAGAGGTTTGGGTTTTCAGAATGAGGGGCATTCGCGGAAGAGTATTCTGCCCATGCCTTCTCCATAAATTGTTGGAAGTCAGCTAGATTGTAGAGGTACGAGGGGAAACGCCAAATCCGAGGGTGTGGAGGTAAGTCTAGGTTGTCAAGGTGAATGAGGATTGGGGCATGATCTGAGATGGCAATAGCCAGGATGTCAGTACCCGACAGTAATGGGATTAAGTCGTCCGAACCAAAGAAGTAGTCAATCCTAGTGAAAACTGTGTGGGGGTTGGAGTAAAAGGTGAATTCCCTGTCAACGGGGTGTTGTAGGCGCCATAGATCTCGGAGGTGAAGAGAGTCCATAGTGGAAGCGAAAAGTGATGGGGCGAGGGGGTCGGTTACTGGTCTGTGGCGTTTGGGGGAGGATCTGTCATCTACCTGATGTATAACGTCGTTGAAGTCGCCTCCAACTAGATGGGGAAGGTGCGTATTGTGTAATAGCCAGGTAGACAGTTCGCCATAGAAAGTCTTGCCAGGGCTGTTAGGGGCGTAAACGTTGGAAACCACCAGTTCTTTGGTACCAATTTTCACGTGGGCTGATAAAAGACGGCCCTGGGTATCTGATTTTACCGCAAGGACCGAGCACGGGAGATTTTTATGAATCAGGAGTAAAACTCCTGCCTTGCGGCCAATGGCATCTGAGCCCAGGACTGTACCTACCCATAGTTTCTGCATGCGATGGAAATCGGGAGCGGACAAGTGGGTCTCCTGCAAGAGTGCTATGTCAGTTTTGAGTCTTTTGAGATGACGGAGGACCTTCATTCTCTTATTAGGGGATCTTAAGCCCTTTACATTCCAGGAGACTATTTTCATGTTATGGAATCAGCGAAAGGGGAGATCTGAGGGGGTGTTGCATATAAGTCGTAGCAGTGTTGTATAGCTCGCGGGGTGATCTCCAGGGCGAGGGAAGGAGTGTTATGTATGCCACAAGGAGGCGGGGGTGGGGGAGATAGGTGTACGCTGGTGCCAGGAAGGAAAGAGGCAACGTGGGAGGGGGAGGGAAGGAGGGGGATAACCAAAACCACAAATAACAAAATTAACCACAAAGTTAGGAACTTCACTTTTTTCCGCATGGGGTCACTGCGAGAGCCGGCTCCCATGTCACGACCCTGCCAGCATGATGTTCGAGAGCCCTCGAATAAGCAGGTGCTATCATGCGGCCAGGGAGAGTTGCAACAGGGGAGGAAAACACCCTGCTTCGCGCAGGGAGGCCAGGAGGCGCTTGTAGAGAAAAGAATAAATAAAAAATTACAGCATCATGTTAATAATAAGGATCATAACCAGAACATGTATAATGTAACTGCTGCTCATGTTAGATGAGCAGAGCTAAAATAAGGTAGTGTATTAGGCAATCAAGGCCTGGGTAACAAGCAACAATAACAGTAAATGAAAAGCAAGATACAAAAAAGGAGGGTTACCTCGGCCGGGAGGCCGTCACGAGTCAGTTCAAGTGTAGGTGGGGGGACGACCGAGGCGACTCCATCGGGGTGAGTCACCGTGGACAGTGACACAGAAGGAGGGCTGAAATGAATCAGAGATCGGGGTAAAGCCTCCGATGCATTCGGAAGAAAAAAATAAAGACCTAGATGCCACAAAGGCTGGATCAGGTCAGGTTCAGGGTGATCCGGGAAGGGTCCGAGATAGTAGCTCTGAAGCGTTTAGGGGAGTCCTTGCGAGGGCTCCTCTGGTCCATGGGACGGTTGAGTAGAGGGGTTTTCGAGGGGGTCTGAGATTGTCTGCCAGGTTGGTGTGAGCGCAGGAAGGCTTCGGCCTCAGAGGGGTCGTGAAATGCAAGCTGGTCACCATTCGGGGCCCTGAGGCGGAGGATAGCAGGAAAGGCCAAAGTGAATTTGACTTGCTGCTTAAAAAGCTCCGTGCATACCTGCTGGAATGCTTTCCTCTTTTTTGAGACCTCTATTGAGTAGTCAGCGAATATCAGGATCTTTGTGCCATCAACTTGTACTTGCCGAACTTGTCTAAACTTTTGTAGAATTAGGGACTTGTCGGAGTAGTTTAAGTACTTGGCGATAATAGGACGAGGGGTCTTACGATCAGAGTTAAACGCTCCCATGCGATGGGCTCTTTCCACAGTGTAAGGGCCTAGAAGGCCCAGGGCCTCTGGTATGCGCTGCGCGCAGAAATCAGCGAGTGCGGCCGACTGAAGTGATTCGGGGACCCCCACAAAACGAAGGTTGCTCCTTCTGGAACGATTTTCCAAATCGTCCAGCTTTTGCAGTATAAACTGATTTGTTTTGTCTTGTGCATGCTCGGAGGCCTGTGCTTGGTATATTTCGTCCTCTGCATTAGATATGCGGTGTTCCAGGTCATTTAGTCTAGTGCCGTGTTCTTTGAGCTGCGATTTAATCTGGGCCATCCCCGCATTGACTGCCTTTTCTACAGATGCAGCAATCATGGGGTTCAAAAGAGCTGCCACTGCCCGAGCTATTCGCTCTGTGGTGCTGTCATCATCCGGAGGTGTCCCCATAGTGTGTGTAGGAGGGGGGGAGGACAAGCTGCCGCTTACCTCCATCGCCGTTTGTGGAGCCGCCGCGTGTGCCTCGGAGTAGGCCGAGACCGGGGCCTCGATTTGCGGAAGAGCCGTCGGCGCCGTCTGGGCCTTTTGGGTGCGCGCACCCGATTTTTCCACAAAGCGGTCCATGGCGATCGTGGTGCGTCTCCGGAGGTGGAGGGGGGTTGGCTGGGCGTCTCAGGCCGGTTTTTTAGGCAGATTTGGGTCGCGCTGCGGGAGCCGAGGAGAGGAGCAGTCACTCCATGCGGCGCCGGAACCGGAAGTGACCTCATAGTCTTTGAGACAACTCGGAGGGTGAGTATTTCTACTTGGACGCCTAAGCACCACTGTTTGAGACAGTTCCCTGGGACCATCCGTTGGGTGCAATTCTTCTTCATGTGCTGTGTCAGAGAGACTGAGAGAAACTGGCTCTGCAACAAAGTTTTCTTGAGGAATAGCACCTGTATCAACCAATGGTTCACCATGATCTGGCACCACTGGAATCCCAGTACCACTAGAACTAGTAGCAGGTACAATTTCACCACTTCTTTCTCAGATCTGATCAACGTGCCTTCGAAATATTCTACCATCAGTAATTTGTACTATTTATGACAAAGGGCCATTTAGCCACAAACACCTTTGCTGGTATCCAATGAGACCCAGCAGCATAGTTTCCGACATAGACAGCACTGTCATGCCGCGTACACACCATCACTTTCTGCGATGTAAAACTGCGACGTTTTCTGTGATTGAAAAAAAAGACATTTTTGAAACTTCAATTTGAACAATGACGTAGCATACACACCATCACTTTTTCCCAACGCTCTAGCAAAGCGCAGTTCAGTCAATCACGCACGACGTCACTATAAAGGGTCGTTTCCATGCGGAAGACGGCCTCTTTTGCTGATATCGTGTTGCTGCGTGTTAGTAAAAGTTTGGTGAGAGACGATTCGTGATTTTCAGTGTTTGTGCTTTAAATTTCGTTTTCTGTCGTACAGTTTGTGTATTTGTCGTCTGATCTGTGATACAGTGCTTGTAAGAAGGACGTATTTGTTTTGGCATTACGTTTTTGTGTGCACGGTGCTGTTTAGCAGGTCGTTCTTCAGAGGCCATTCTGTACTTCAGGGCGTAATTTTTAGTCTGATCTGATTTGACGACCGTTTTCTAGCCATGTTGCGGGTACGAACTCGTCGCCGAGATCGTGCTGTGCTTGTTGTTAGGATGTGTGCTGCATCCCGGCGACGGTCCATGAACAGGGTGAGGAGGAGGTTGTGGACCAAGAACTGGTTGCTATGCAGGGACCAGTTCTCTCATATGCCTCTGCTGCGGGAGATCCGAGAAAATAACCCTGATGATTTCAGGAATTTTCGTAGGATGTCTGACCCCGTATTTCAGCAGCTTTTGGCTTCGGTGTCGCCATATATCACCAGGCAGGACACCGTTATGCGGGAAGCCATCACTGCTGAGCAGAGGCTAGTTGCTACGTTGCGCTACCTTGCAACAGGGAGAAGTCTGCAGGACTTGAAGTTCTCGACGGGCATCTCCCCCCAGGCTCTGGGCCTCATAATCCCGGAGACCTGTTCGGCCATCATTCAGGTTCTTCAGGAGGACTATGTTAAGGTAAGTGGTGTTCTTTCAATGGCCAAACTATGCCCAAAAACACTCCCTAATTAACCTGTTTATAATATGCTGAGAATGTTCACTTTGTCTCCATGTATGCTGTTCTTCCCAATTTTTAAAGCCCTACATGTTTATTTTAGTTAGCCAACCTGTCCAGCATTCCGTTTTGTGTCCAAACCCACCTAGCCTAGTCCCTATATCCCCGTTTATTTGTGGCCTCCATTGTAGTGCTGCATTTTGTGTGTCCCTATATCCCCGTTTATTTGTGGCCTCCATTGTAGTGCTGCATTTTGTGTGTCCCTATATCCCCGTTTATTTGTGGCCTCCATTGTCCAAAACCCCCCCCCCCCAGATTGTTGGACTACATATTAATAATTTTTTGTGAAATATTTTTTGGAAAGTATTTTTTGGGGTGGTTTGTCAGGTCACAAACTCATCTTGGGCCCCCCCTCCCCCTTTTTTTTTTTTGGAACATCAGAGGGGGTGATTAATATGCTTAGTGATCCCATATTATTTTGTAATCTTAAACTATTTTTTTATTTTTGGGGGATCCCTTGAAATTGTAGTGATATTCTGTTCACAATGTTTGTTTAAATGGATTTTTTCTTATCTTTCTATCCAGTTCCCCACCACGCCACAGGAATGGCAGACTGTGGCAGCGGACTTCTCCCAGCGTTGGAACTTTCCGAACTGCGGAGGAGCCATTGATGGCAAGCACGTCCGCATCGTGCCCCCACCCCATTGTGGATCCCATTTTTACAACTACAAGGGGTTCCACAGCGTTGTTTTGATGGCGGTGGTGTCTGCCAACTATGATTTCATGTACGTGGATTTTGGGAAAAATGGCCGGATGTCGGACGGCGGTGTCTTTGCGGAGACGGAGTTCGCCCAACGGCTTCAGTCGGAGGACCTTGCCTTGCCACCTGCGGAGGAGAACAAAGAGGGTCTGCCCTTCGTGTTTATTGCAGATGAGGCTTTTGCTTTGGGTCCCCACCTCATGAGGCCATTTCCCCAACGCACCCTCACCCATGAGAGGAGGGTTTTTAATTATCGGCTGGCCAGGGCAAGACGTGTGGTAGAGAATGCCTTTGGAATCATGGCCAGCCGATTCAGATTGTTTTTAACAGCAATCAACCTTGCGGAATATAAATGGAATCACATCATCTTATGTTGTTGCATTCTACACAATTATTTAAGAAGACATTCGCACAATTACCTAACGGTATTGCCTGATGAGGCAGATCTTGTGGCTTCGGAGCCGGGACATGAGGCTAGCCATAGAGGCTTGGCCCCCCAAACCGCACGTGCAGTGCGTCAATCCTATGTGGATTATTTTATGGGGAGGGGGGCCATTGCAATGCCCGATCTTCAGTAAAAAATAAAAAATTCATTTTTCTGGATTAAACAGTGTAATTATTTATAGTATAATTGTTTTTTCTTATTTTGGGTATTGTTTACTTTTCCTAGGTTCTCATCCAGCCATGTGTTTGGGATGTACTAAATTCCCATCAGTGTCAATCTTATTAACTCTACAAATATACCTGAGTAATTTAATGAGTCAGCATTGATACAAATAACTAGCCACACATTTTTTAGAGTACAAATATCTTTATTTTTTAGCAAGAATTCTTACAAAATATAATCATTTTTTGTATATATATTATTTTTTTAATTAGGACAAAATAGAATCATTTTTTTGGATTTTTTTTTTTTTTTTTTTTTACATTATGAGAAAATATAATCTTTATTATTTTTTTTTTTTTTATGACAAAATAGAATCACTTTTATATTGTTTTTTTTTTTTTTTTTTTTATGACAAAATAGAATCACTTTTATTTTTTTTTTGTTTTTTTTTATTTATGACAAAATAGAATCACTTTTATATTTTTTTTGTTTTTTTTGATTTGGTAAAATAGAATCACTTTTATTTTTTTTTTGTTTTTTTTGATTTGGTAAAATAGAATCACTTTTAATTATTTTTGTTTTTTTTACATATAAAATATTGTTTTGTTTTTAAAAGAAATAAAAGGACCCCAACAAATTAAACCCTCCCCAAAACATTTATCAAATTTTTAAGCTGGCGTTCTAGCGTTTTCGCTTTGTGGCGAATTTCCCGGCAGGCCAGACGGATGTCCTCGACTTGGACCCTGCAGGACAATACCTCTGCGACGAGGAGCTGGGCACTATAGGTGTCAAGTCCCTCACCAGCCCGATTTCTTCCTGAAATGTGGGACCAAAACATGTGTTAAAATAATGTAGGCCTACATCTATATTACCTGAAACTGTGGTATATGTTACTTTACTGGATGTTGTGGCAGGTTCCCCTTCGTCTATATCCCTCAGCGGTGTGGCTTGGTTTGCTTGTGCCTCCTGCCTTGCTGCTTCATTGTGCCCTACGAGATTGAAGAAAGGGAAAACATGAGGTTAAAACATTAGAGCGGCCTGAAAGGAAATAAAAATATTTTTTGGAAAAGAAAAGATGGCAATATTGGTGTTTTGCAAAAGCATTCAAAGAAGATTGACCAGTATTTAATCCATTTACAAAGTAATTCATAATCTTGGTCCAATTGGTGTCGTTTTCTATATGGAAACTAACCAAGTATCCACTGGATCTGCTCAGCCCTGTGTGACACCCGACATAGGTTGTGATTGTGACAAACAATTGTGCTACTGAGTCCACATGTGCAATAAAAAACTGCTGAGCAAACGCTCCTTTTTCTGTATATAAAGGTCTTTATTTTTAAAAAAATATAATCAGAAACACATTCACATCAAAACCACAATTGATGACACCTTAAACCAAAAAAATATAACAAATTTCATGTTTGTGGGTCGAATAATTGGTCCTAGGAGTCGTCGTTCATTCGCCCCAAATTCCTAAAATTACGCTTTTTTTGTATGATACAGTGATTCAACTCCCCTTTGCACATGCAAAATAGGCATGATGCCATTTCTCACTAATATGGTATTTTATTATTGAAAGTCAGCGAATGAACGACGACTACGATGACAGAATCATGCGGCCACAATCATAATAACAATTCTGGTCAACCTGCAAAAAAAACCACATGGCACAAAGAACACACCCAAATAATTAATACACATGGAAAAAACATACTTCTTCTTCGAATCACCCTATTTATTTTTGCTAGTTGGTGGGGTTCTCTCTTCTTCAAATCTGACCACCTTTTACGCAGGTGCTCTCTGCTCCTGCGTTTTCCAAACTTCCGCTGGAGCCTCCGGATAACCTTCTCCATTATTGTGGCCTTAACTTTGTTCGGATGCATGTAGGGGCCATACGCTCAAAAATGCTGATGTCGCCCTTCCTTCTAAATTACAGCACTGCTCTGCGCTTAAGATGCAAACTGAGGTAATATTGGGCACAGGTATTCAGATAAACGGGAATAGACAGATTCCTGTCTCCATCTAATAACCAGGAATTCAAAATAGAACAATTTATGACCTGCAACACAGACTATGTGGTTTATGCTTTGAAATGCCCATGTGACCTTCTTTATATTGGTCGCACCAAAAGAAAGCTGAAAGTACGCATCTTAGAACACATTAACAATATCCGGTCAGGCTATAAGGACCATAATGTGTCATGGCATTTTAAGCTTAAACACAATCAAGATCCTTCTGGGCTTCAATTTTGGGGTGTAGAGCACCTCGAAAAAAATTGGAGAGGCTCACATAGGGTACGTGAATTGTCCAAACGAGAAACTCGTTGGATTTTTTCTACTGATGTTTTAGCGCCCAAAGGCCTCAATATAGAATTGGACATTAATTGTTTTATTAGTAACGCTTAATAAGTTTTCCCAGGCTCAGGTTTATTCTCTTATGGATTTTATATATTTTATATATAAAATTTATTATTATTTTTTATCTTTTTATCTTAGTTTTTAATGCATGTTATGCATGGTCCTTTATTTACACACCATTTTACTATACTTTTAAGTCACGTGTGTTGATTGTAACTCCCATGGTGTATTTTATCCTTTATTGATCACTTTTTATCTATACAAATTAGAAAGTTTTTATCAGATATATATGTATTTAGAGAGTGGGGATTATAACTAGTTACCGAGTTCATTGACTGGATTGAACTGACATTGTCTGGTGTCAGTGTGGTATTATTGCTGGGTCAACTGAATTTTATATATATATACATATTTTTCTATATATATATTTTTTGGAACAATATATATATTTCTGCACAATATGTACATGTATGGCTCTGGGGCAGTTTATGCCAGTGAATTTATGACCTACCATCCTTATGGAGGTTTTATCACCGAGTTGGGAGAACTATAATAGTATCGTGCAGTTTTAACTTGTCCATCTCTAATGCTCGTAACATATTCTATGGCTAATATCATATTACATATTCTGATTATACACTTTGGTTATCTGTTTTTCAAAAAAATGTCATTTTTCAAAAAATGTCATTTTTCTTAAATGGTGTTATTCCTTTTCTTCTTTTTTAACAAAATGTTATCCCAGTTTATACTTTTTAAAAAAATGTCATCATATTTTACAAGTTGATTTTATCATCATATCTTGAAACGTTGCTGTGTATAAATATACCCACGGTATTATAACCAAGATGCTGTTAGATGTAAGTGCATTAGGTTTGGAGTACCGCTATGCTTTACCAATACTAATGTATATCCTTGAAAATATGGGTTGTATGAACGACTTAGCCCCTCAACTGTATGATTTATAGAATTAAGCAAGTGCGCGCATGCGCGGCGTGATGCGCTCACGTGGCCCGAGCCGACCAATGGGCGATGAGCTGATGCTCCTCTTCCGCCCTATGTAGGCTCCGGTCACGTAAGGCGCATGCGCGACATGACGCGCGCACGTGATTGTAGCTGGCCAGTAAGAGAGGAGACACTCTCCACTTGCTGGCCAAACTACTCCTCCTCCCAGGCTGTTGTCGCAGATCGCGTGTGCGCAGGTGCAACATGACACGCACACGTGACCGCGAACAGCCAATGAGAGCAGAGATGCGCTCCACGGGCGGATATTAATACTAGGTCATGGATTAGCCTAGTCACGCCCTCAGAAGAAGTCAATTAAGGACGAAACGTCAGGGCGTGACGCTAATCCAATGACCTAACACTGTGTACAGCCTTTTGGAACCAGGAACAGGAGATAAAAAGTCTGCTCTTAGCACACTGCGCTGTCCGGCCAGAAAGACTCACAGGCACAGTACTGGCATCTATTTGTTATCTTTGCTTGTCATTATTATATTTATGGTACGCTGAATGTATTAAGGGATGTGTTTGGGGCTCAATAAAATTTACATTAATTTAAAACAATATCACACTATTTGAGTTCCCTCTGTTTCCATGTGATGGCGATTTGATTGAACATAAACACATTGGCTGGTGGAGAGTGCAACATCCAGGAGATACAGAGAGACATATGCTCAAGGCTTTACTTTTGCTTATTTGTGGTGAGTGCATCCCCTTAAGGGGTTTATCCCCTCACGTGGTGAACGCCCCCTCTGGTGAAGGAAGCACTAATTGAAGATTTTCTCTGCCTATCTATCAGCACTATCATCTGATTTCCTATATATTATGGACATATAGAAGTGTTTCAGACGTTGGTCTGGGAATAGCGCTGCTACAGTGTTTTATTTGAACTTTGGACCTTTTATGGTTTTAGAAGTTTTATATTTACTGTACATTTACCAATGTAGGGGCCATGCTTGGCATCATAGTCCTCCCTTCTCAAAATGGTGACCATCTCCACCATTTCATTGAATGACATGTTGGAGGCTCTGCACCTGAATCTGCGGCGTGGTTGGGCCTGGCCTGCCTCCTGGCTTGAGCTGGAATTGTCATCCATGTTGTCCATCATTTCTCCCTCACCAAACGACAGAGAAGGGGCGGGGAAAGGACGATTCGGAACGTCAGGGGCGGGGTGTCGTGTGGAGCGTCACGCGTGCGTAGTGTAAAAAGGGATCGGACGTGTTTGTAAACGGCGTGCATAGTCTGTTGAAGAAGGCGGAAGTCACGATCTTTGCTAACGACGATACGTAAGTTAATTTTTGCGACTTTATTATAGTGAAGAGGGAATGAGTTTGTGGGCTAGATATGGGAATAAAGCTAGTGGCTTTACTGACATTATGTTTTGCATTATATGTTTCATGCGCAGAAAGAATGGATCCCTTCAAGGATGCGGAGTTCATGACTGAATTTATTCAGAAATGGAAGGAACATCCTGTTCTGTGGCAAACCAAAAATAGCATCAATAAAAACAAAGATGCCAGGGAAAAAGCAAAACAGAGCATGCTGGAATTTGTGAAAACAAGGGTCCCCAACGCCACAAAAGACACAGTCAAGAGCAAAATAAATTCCATCAGGGGCACCTACAGGGCCCAACGGGTCCAAGTCCTGGCCTCAATGAGGTCTGGGGCTGCAGCTTACTCCATCTACAAACCTAGCCTGTGGTACTACAGTCAGCTGCAGGTCCTGGACGACCACATAGAGACCAGGCCATCCCTGTCTACCCTTCCCCCAAGAGGTAGCTCCCAGCTTCCCAGCAGCCAATCCTCCAGTCTTCTCTGCAGACAAGAGCAGGCAAGCTCGGAGGAAGAGCAAGAGTTCCTGGAGGACCCCAATTGTGACCCATGGAGCATGGTATGTGTTTTTTGTATGAATTTAGTTAGTATATGACAAGTCTAATAATAATGTTAAATTTATGTTACTAGTGTTCGAAATTCAAAGGGAATCTCAAAATTTTGAGGATAAGATCAATAGTCAGTAGTGGCAAAACAGGATGGGTACAAAATTTCACAATTATTAATGTTTGGGAGTGGGTGTCATTTTCGGAGAGGCCAGTAGGGGGGGGGGGTAACGCAATACACCTGCAAGGGGTCCCAGATGTCAAACAGCCTTTTTGTGTAAAATCTAGTTGACACGAAATTGACTACTTAATTTTTGGGGGAAAAGGCCACTTATTTGCAAAATTAGCCCTGCAACAACCCCCACAATTCCAGGGGGACCATGTCTGAAGGTGTGTAAGGGGCCACATAATTAGGGATGGCGACCCTGTGTGTAATATATATTGACATTCAATTTGCATCTCTCATGATTTTTAAAATGTGTGTGATTAATGACAAACAAAAATAAACTATGTTACTTTTTTTGATACACAGGCAGAGCAAAGCCAGGAAGAGCCAGGGCCCACAGGGAGCCAGGGGGAGCCAGGGCCCACAGGGAGCCAGGGGGAGCCAGGGCCCACAGGGAGCCAGGGCCAACTGCAAGGCAGGAGGTGGCAGAACCCACTGGGAGCCAGGAGGTGGCAGGCCCCAGTGGAACCCAGGAGGCACGCCGGCGGGATACCATCTCCCGGATCCCTCCACTCCGCACTCCCGCAAAAAGGGTCAGGAGTCTGCGACAAATGGAGGAGGAGACCCAGGCCCTGCTTCGGCAAGCTACTGCAGCCATCCGAGAGCCACCCAGTGAAGTAGAGGGGTTCGCAGCGCTCATTGCAGCCAAGCTCCAAAATCTGGAGCAGAGCCAGCGTGTGCGCTGCGAACTCCTCATCTTCAAAGCCATAAGCATGGCATCCCTGGGGCAGCTCGATGACGACACCGACATTGTGCGGATTGCTCCTCCTGTGCTTGCTGCTCCTCCTGCTCCTGCTCCTCCTCTTCATGAGGCTGCTCTGGCTCCTGGCACTTCATCTCCTCCAGGAACCCAGCCCCCAAGGACTCGGGCTACAGGGAAGGCTGCAGGGAAGGCTGCTGGGAAGAGAAAGCCCAAAAAATAACACGGTGCCCCTGATGGAATTTTATGTTGACTCACAGGCTGAATTGGTGGCTTCGGGGACCCTTGTTTTCATAAAAGTTCTAGCACGCTCTCAAGTGCTGCCTTCCTTGGCATCTTTGTTTTTATTAAGTTGTGTTTTTGGGTTGTCACCATTTTAATTATTAATTTTTGGGCAGATTAAATGCACTTTTGAGTTATCATCCAAATTTGACCATGTGTATTTTTTGTAGATTTAAGAGATCATTAGTGAGTGGGCAGACCCATTTCAGAAAAGTTTTTGGAAACATTAACAAGGTAAAAAAACATGCTTGTGGGTAACTTAAAAAAAAATTATGTTGTTGCAGCCACTTCACACACTCCCAAATCAACCCAAAATAGAGATTTTCCCAAACATTGATGACAAAATAAAAAAAATAAAAAATAAGGTTGGCCAATATATATATTTAAAATTTGGAAGATACAACTAAATAACACAACACAAACATAAACATTATCTAACAAGAAAGAATCAAGTTAAAAGCTTGTCCTAACTATGTAACAAGATCAGCCGCAACAAACGTCCATTTTTGTGTAGCATTTAAAAGCAGGGGTTAAAGAAGCGCTTTCTTTTCTTCTATATAAGCTGAAAACTACCTAACGAATGTGCTTATTCCATTCTGAACAGTCGTTTTACCTGAATGAGCGCTGCCGTCTCCTAACTTGCTTCTGAGCATGCGCATGCTTAAAACAATGTTTTTACGTACACACGGTCAATGTTTAGGACACAAAAAGCGACGTCGGGCAAAAACGACACATAAAATTGAAGCATGCTTGAATTTTTTTTGGTCGTTTTTCAGAAGACATAAAATGACGTTTTTGCCCACACACAGTCAATTAAATTGACGTTTTTCAAAACGTCGTTTTTTTACATCGCAGAAAGTGATGGTGTGTACGCGGCATTAGGCTCAAACACTCTCAGAAATATTAGCATCCTTTTTACAATGCAGTTCTTGCTTTTCTTGTAACTCCGATGTCAGTTTAGGGCAGTGATGGCGAACCTTGGCACCCCAGATGTTTTGGAACTACATTTCCCACGGTGCTCATGCACTCTGCAGTGTAGCTGAGCATCATGGGAAATGTAGTTCCAAAACATCTGGGGTGCCAAGGTTCGCCATCACTGGTTTAGGGTATAAACTACCCAAACATGTTTTTAGACGACTGTTTAGGAGCTCTGCTGGGCTACAACCAGTGCTTGAGCATGGTCTAACATGTTGTTGCAGAAGGAAATTTGCAAGTCTCTGTTTCCAATCTCCTTGAACAATTCTCTTCAATGAGACTTTTGTGGTCTGAACCGTACATTCAGCTTGACCATTTGATGATGGGTGAAATGGTGCAATCATAACATGTCGAATAAAATTGCTTGCCAAAAAGGTTTTGAATTCTGAGGAGGTAAATTGCATTCCATTATCAACCCATGTGTAGCAAACAGCGGCCTTAAAACTCTTATGACAGTGGCTGAGGTGGGGGATGTAACTGAAACAACTTCCAGCCATTTTGAGAAGGAATCGACAACTAAAAAAAAACACCTATCCTTGAAAAGGCCTCGCAAAATCTATATGCAACCGTGACCAAGGTGACTTAGTCACTTCCCAGGGATGGACTGAGATTTTAGGTGGAGCATGACAGGTGAATTGATATGGTACACAGTTATTTACCCACTTCCCAATAACTTCATCCATTTTAGGCCATCAAACATACCTTCTGGCTAATGCTTTCATGCGGACTATTCTAGGATGCCCTTTGTGGACAATATCAAACGTCTTAGATCCAATAACACAGCTATTTTCTGCACAGCATCCCCCACCTTATTAGCTTCCAGGAAAAACTCTAACCTGTCAGCATAAGAGTCCCATGAGGATGGATTAGCCACATCAGATTCCTCCATGTGTCCCAGAGAAGCCATACTGGACATATTTATAGATGTGTCGCTAAAACACAAGTTCCGATTCTTCACTCAACTGATTTCATGTTCTCTAAAACACAAGTTCCGATTCTTCACTCAACTGATTTAATGTATTTCTGCAATGTGTCCATTCACTGGAATCCTATCCTCGTCGCCAGTTTTGTATGCTTTAAAATGTATTTGAACCATCGACATGGACAGACATTGGACAGGACTTTTCTTATTTATTATCAAACACAGCATACAGGAACCATATATGCTAAAGATGCGTAGCTCTACCATAACAATAAACAAGTGAACATATTTACAATGCTTCCCCCTATAACACTATAATACATAACAGGTATAAACTGGTAAGGTTTGGACACAGGATTGCCAAACACCAAAACATTTTATGGCATATGATTCTTTGCTTAAGGAGGCCTCCACCCTGTCCATGCAAAAAACATAAGGTAGTTTAGAGATACGGTAAACAAAGAAATAGGTGGGGTGTTCCGGATAGATCCACTTATGGAGGATGGTTTTCCGTGCTGCAACAGATATAATAGTGAGGGTGAACACATTCTCTTCAGTTTTTAAAGATGAAAAAGATGTGTATATTTGTTATAACAGTAATGCTAAAACATTTCACTGAAGGCACCTCTATGGCTAAAATAAAACCAGGTAAAAAAAACATAATATGAACAAATCACCAGGTTTAGGTGGCTTACACCCACAAGCTCTTAAGGAGCTTAACTCGGTTATAGCTGATATTTCAAAATTTTGGAGAAAACTTACAGCCTGGAATGATACCAACTGATTGGTGAAGAGAAAATGTGGTTCCAATAATCAGAAAAAGATTGAGATGTATACCAGGCAGCCGAACATCAATTGTATGTATTTGAGAGAATGACATGGGACTCTATTTAAAATCTGTCTGAATCATACTGTAAGTAACAACCAGTATGGATTTCTGAAAGATCATTTTTGTCAGACCAACCTGTTTTCATTCTATGAGGAAGGGAGAATTTGGATGGTGGAAGTCTTAGTTTATCTAGATTTCACTAAAGCATTTGACATTGTACTTCATAAAGATGTAATCTGTAAAATAAGGTATTTTGAAGTTAATGAAATTCTCATGCATGGATGGGAAACTGGTTACATGAAAGGGTCCAGAGAATAGTGACAAATGACTCATTCTCTAATTGGCCTAATGTTGTGAGTTGGGTGCCCCAGGGTTCTGTCTTGCGGTCAAAGCTGTTTAGCTTGTTTATTAATGATGTAGCGGTTGGAATTAATCGATCGAGTTCAGTGTTTGCTGACCTCATCTATGTAGATGAATGAATGAAAAACTTATAAAGCGCGGCGCATGCGAACTGAATCGCTTCTGGGCGCTAGTTGTTCGTGTCTCATGACATCAAAAGAGCAGAGTTTTGATCCGTCTTCTGAAAGTCAGGTGGTTTTCCTCCAACCGAATGCTGGTTGGTAAAGCGTTCCATAGTCTAGGACCCTGAAAAGCAAACCTTCTTTCTCCTTTGGACTTGTATTTGGTTTTTGGTACCCTGACCAGATTTTGGTCGGTGGATCGCAGAACGCGATTCGAATTGTGAGGTTCTATCTTGTCGCAAAGATATTGCGGAGCCTTCCCATGGATGCACTTATGTGTCAGGCAGAGTGCTTTAAATGCAATTCTGTCTTTTACTGGCAGCCAGTGAAGGGTTCTCAACGAAGGTGAGATTGATTCCCATTTTTTTTTCCCAGTCACCAGTCTGGCGGCCGTATTCTGAACGACTTGCAGACGGGAGATTTGGTACTTTGGGAGTCCGAGGTACAGGGCGTTAGCATAGTCCAGTCTGGAATTCACGATTGTTCCCACCACGACTGCTACGTCTTCTTTGGGGATAAATGGAATAAGTCTGCGTAGTAGGCGCAACAGATGGTGCGCTCCGCTGACTACTGACCCTATTTGTGCGTCCATTGTCATGAAGGTGTCGAAGATGACCCCGAGACTTTTGACTTTGGAGCTAGGGGTGATGATTTGGCCCAGAATGGGCGGGGGTGTCCAGGTTGTTGCCAGTTGACTCTTTCGGCTGGCGTGAAACATAAGGAGTTCTGTTTTTGAACTGTTGAGTTTAAGATAACTCTTAGTCATCCAGTTTTCTATCAAAGAGAGACATTTCTCTAAACTGAGATGATGATCCTTTTTGTTGCAGATGCGAAAATACAGTTGCGTATCGTCTGCATAAGAGTGATAGAGTAGTTCTTGGCTACTGATAATATCAAAGAGAGGGCGAAGATAGATGTTGAATAGCACCGGTGACAGGGGGGATCCTTGGGGGACTCCACATGACACCGTGCGCTTTTCCGACATGAAACAACCCAATTTAACTGTTTGTGATCGGTTTTCAAGAAAGGAAGAAAACCATGGTAAATCACCTTCTGCGACTTCTGCTACCTTGGCTAGTCGCATTAGTAACAGTTTGTGGTCTACCGTGTCAAAGGCTGCGCTTAGGTCCAGCAGAACCAGGAGACAAGATTCTCCTTCGTCTGCGGCCTCGAGGGCATCGTCCCATATTTTGAGTAAGGCCGTTTCTGTCCCGTGTCCGGGACGGAAGCCTGATTGTAATGGATCTAGTAGATTGTGGGTATCTAGATGCTGTTGCAGCTGTTGTACCACTACTTTCTCCATTATCTTGGAGAGAACATTTAGGCCTGTTATGGGACGGCGGTGAGTTGGGTCCCTGGGATCCAGGTTAGGTTTTTTCAAGATGGGCTGGATTGTGCCCTCTTTCAACAGGGATGGCACTGTGCCTTCCTTAAATGACTGGTTTATAAGCTGTGTGATGGGTGGTGCCAGGATGTCGGCACATTCCTTCAGCAGTTTGGTGGGGATGATATCATTGGGCGATGTGCTGTTCCGCAAAGCACCAATGATATTTTTTGTGGTATCGATGGAGATCGGTTCCAGAGTGAACTTTGTTGATTGTAGAGCGTTTCTGTGGGTGTTTTGTGGTTGATTGACGGTGGGGTTGAGGGGGGTATTGTTTTGCATGATGCTTTCCCGGATTCTTTCAATTTTGTTGATGAAGAAATCCGATAGTTCATTGCAGAACTCTTGGGTGTCTGAGTTGGGGACTTCAAGACATCCTGGATTCATGGTCTGGGTGACCATCTTGAAGAGTTCGCGGGGGCGGTTTAGGGCGCTGTTAATCGCCATAGAAAAATGATGTTTCTTGGCTTTGAAGATTTCTTTATGATATCGTGTTGTTATTGCCTTGTAGATGATGAGGTTATCCTCTGCAGGACTTCTTTTCCAGGCGGCTTCCGCCCTTCTGCGCTCTTGCTTCAGAAGCGACAGCTGGTTGTTGAACCAGCCGGACTTTCTTTTTCGGATGCAGGCTTTGCGTTTCGGTGCTACTAAATCGGCTGACTGTAGCAGGGCTGCGTTTATGGCATCCAGTGTATCTGCGGCTGTTTGATGTGGATGGATTGTTTTGATTCTGTTTCCCAAGGTAGATTTGAAGAGTTCCGAATGGAGCTTCTTCTGAGATCTAGCCCAGTGTATTGTCACCGGCTTGGGTGCTTTTATCACTGGGGGAATTTTGGAGATTATGAAATTAATTGCATGGTGGTCTGTCCATGGCAATGGTTCATTTTCTAAAATGCTTATTTTCAGATTTTGTCTGAAAAAGTGTGTGACCTGAAGCATGTGTTGGCCCGCTTATAAGTTGCTGTAGCCCTAATCCCTCCAGGTGATCAATGCAGGCGTCCGCAATGGGATCCTGTGCGGAGTTGGCCCACAGATTAAAGTCCCCGAGCAGCAAAAGGTGTTTGCTGTTAAGGGTATAAGTGGATATAAACTCCGTTAATGATGGCAAAAACTGCGATTTTGGCCCAGGTGGCCTATAGCAGAGGAGAATGTGAACAGTCTCCTGGGGGGAAGTTTGAAGTTGAAGAGTAAGGGTTTCCATGAATGGAAGAGGATTTTGAAGGGCTGGCTTAGTGATTGTAATGCGATTCTTGTGGATCACCGCCAGGCCTCCTCCTCTTTGCCCTATTCTGTTTTCCGTTATAATGTGATAGTTTTCTGGCACCAATTCTCCGAGAATGGTGTTGCAGTCGTCTGAGAGCCAGCTTTCTGTAATAAAGAGGCAGTCTAGATCGTTTTGTAGTAAGAAATCGTGGATTTCTAATCGGTGTTTTACTGCCGATCTTGTGTTGATCAAAGCACATGATATGTGCCGGCCAGAAAGACTCACAGGCACAGTACTGGCATCTATTTGTTATCTTTGCTTGTCATTATTATATTTATGGTACGCTGAATGTATTAAGGGATGTGTTTGGGGCTCAATAAAATTTACATTAATTTAAAACAATATCACACTATTTGAGTTCCCTCTGTTTCCATGTGATGGCGATTTGATTGAACATAAACACATTGGCTGGTGGAGAGTGCAACATCCAGGAGATACAGAGAGACATATGCTCAAGGCTTTACTTTTGCTTATTTGTGGTGAGTGCATCCCCTTAAGGGGTTTATCCCCTCACGTGGTGAACGCCCCCTCTGGTGAAGGAAGCACTAATTGAAGATTTTCTCTGCCTATCTATCAGCACTATCATCTGATTTCCTATATATTATGGACATATAGAAGTGTTTCAGACGTTGGTCTGGGAATAGCGCTGCTACAGTGTTTTATTTGAACTTTGGACCTTTTATGGTTTTAGAAGTTTTATATTTACTGTACATTTACCAATGTAGGGGCCATGCTTGGCATCATAGTCCTCCCTTCTCAAAATGGTGACCATCTCCACCATTTCATTGAATGACATGTTGGAGGCTCTGCACCTGAATCTGCGGCGTGGTTGGGCCTGGCCTGCCTCCTGGCTTGAGCTGGAATTGTCATCCATGTTGTCCATCATTTCTCCCTCACCAAACGACAGAGAAGGGGCGGGGAAAGGACGATTCGGAACGTCAGGGGCGGGGTGTCGTGTGGAGCGTCACGCGTGCGTAGTGTAAAAAGGGATCGGACGTGTTTGTAAACGGCGTGCATAGTCTGTTGAAGAAGGCGGAAGTCACGATCTTTGCTAACGACGATACGTAAGTTAATTTTTGCGACTTTATTATAGTGAAGAGGGAATGAGTTTGTGGGCTAGATATGGGAATAAAGCTAGTGGCTTTACTGACATTATGTTTTGCATTATATGTTTCATGCGCAGAAAGAATGGATCCCTTCAAGGATGCGGAGTTCATGACTGAATTTATTCAGAAATGGAAGGAACATCCTGTTCTGTGGCAAACCAAAAATAGCATCAATAAAAACAAAGATGCCAGGGAAAAAGCAAAACAGAGCATGCTGGAATTTGTGAAAACAAGGGTCCCCAACGCCACAAAAGACACAGTCAAGAGCAAAATAAATTCCATCAGGGGCACCTACAGGGCCCAACGGGTCCAAGTCCTGGCCTCAATGAGGTCTGGGGCTGCAGCTTACTCTATCTACAAACCTAGCCTGTGGTACTACAGTCAGCTGCAGGTCCTGGACGACCACATAGAGACCAGGCCATCCCTGTCTACCCTTCCCCCAAGAGGTAGCTCCCAGCTTCCCAGCAGCCAATCCTCCAGTCTTCTCTGCAGACAAGAGCAGGCAAGCTCGGAGGAAGAGCAAGAGTTCCTGGAGGACCCCAATTGTGACCCATGGAGCATGGTATGTGTTTTTTGTATGAATTTAGTTAGTATATGACAAGTCTAATAATAATGTTAAATTTATGTTACTAGTGTTCGAAATTCAAAGGGAATCTCAAAATTTTGAGGATAAGATCAATAGTCAGTAGTGGCAAAACAGGATGGGTACAAAATTTCACAATTATTAATGTTTCGGAAGGAGTGGGTGTCATTTTCGGAGAGGCCAGTAGGGGGGGGGGTAACGCAATACACCTGCAAGGGGTCCCAGATGTCAAACAGCCTTTTTGTGTAAAATCTAGTTGACACGAAATTGACTACTTAATTTTTGGGGGAAAAGGCCACTTATTTGCAAAATTAGCCCTGCAACAACCCCCACAATTCCAGGGGGACCATGTCTGAAGGTGTGTAAGGGGCAACATAATTAGAGATGGCGACCCTGTGTGTAATATATATTGACATTCAATTTGCATCTCTCATGATTTTTAAAATGTGTGTGATTAATGACAAACAAAAATAAACTATGTTACTTTTTTTGATACACAGGCAGAGCAAAGCCAGGAAGAGCCAGGGCCCACAGGGAGCCAGGGGGAGCCAGGGCCCACAGGGAGCCAGGGGGAGCCAGGGCCCACAGGGAGCCAGGAGGAGCCAGGGCCAACTGCAAGGCAGGAGGTGGCAGAACCCACTGGGAGCCAGGAGGTGGCAGGCCCCAGTGGAACCCAGGAGGCACGCCGGCGGGATACCATCTATACCAGGGTCAGGAGTCTGCGACAAATGGAGGAGGAGACCCAGGCCCTGCTTCGGCAAGCTACTGCAGCCATCCGAGAGCCACCCAGTGAAGTAGAGGGGTTCGCAGCGCTCATTGCAGCCAAGCTCCAAAATCTGGAGCAGAGCCAGCGCGTGCGCTGCGAACTCCTCATCTTCAAAGCCATAAGCATGGCATCCCTGGGGCAGCTCGATGACGACACCGACATTGTGCGGATTGCTCCTCCTGTGCTTGCTGCTCCTCCTGCTCCTGCTCCTCCTCTTCATGAGGCTGCTCTGGCTCCTGGCACTTCATCTCCTCCAGGAACCCAGCCCCCAAGGACTCGGGCTACAGGGAAGGCTGCAGGGAAGGCTGCTGGGAAGAGAAAGCCCAAAAAATAACACGGTGCCCCTGATGGAATTTTATGTTGACTCACAGGCTGAATTGGTGGCTTCGGGGACCCTTGTTTTCATAAAAGTTCTAGCACGCTCTCAAGTGCTGCCTTCCTTGGCATCTTTGTTTTTATTAAGTTGTGTTTTTGGGTTGTCACCATTTTAATTATTAATTTTTGGGCAGATTAAATGCACTTTTGAGTTATCATCCAAATTTGACCATGTGTATTTTTTGTAGATTTGAGAGATCATTAGTGAGTGGGCAGACCCATTTCAGAAAAGTTTTTGGAAACATTAACAAGGTAAAAAAACATGCTTGTGGGTAACTTAAAAAAAAAATTATGTTGTTGCAGCCACTTCACACACTCCCAAATCAACCCAAAATAGAGATTTTCCCAAACATTGATGACAAAATAAAAAAAATAAAAAATAAGGTTGGCCAATATATATATTTAAAATTTGGAAGATACAACTAAATAACACAACACAAACATAAACATTATCTAACAAGAAAGAATCAAGTTAAAAGCTTGTCCTAACTATGTAACAAGATCAGCCGCAACAAACGTCCATTTTTGTGTAGCATTTAAAAGCAGGGGTTAAAGAAGCGCTTTCTTTTCTTCTATATAAGCTGAAAACTACCTAACGAATGTGCTTATTCCATTCTGAACAGTCGTTTTACCTGAATGAGCGCTGCCGTCTCCTAACTTGCTTCTGAGCATGCGCATGCTTAAAACAATGTTTTTACGTACACACGGTCAATGTTTAGGACACAAAAAGCGACGTCGGGCAAAAACGACACATAAAATTGAAGCATGCTTGAATTTTTTTTGGTCGTTTTTCAGAAGACATAAAATGACGTTTTTGCCCACACACAGTCAATTAAATTGACGTTTTTCAAAACGTCGTTTTTTTACATCGCAGAAAGTGATGGTGTGTACGCGGCATTAGGCTCAAACACTCTCAGAAATATTAGCATCCTTTTTACAATGCAGTTCTTGCTTTTCTTGTAACTCCGATGTCAGTTTAGGGTATAAACTACCCAAACATGTTTTTAGACGACTGTTTAGGAGCTCTGCTGGGCTACAACCAGTGCTTGAGCATGGTCTAACATGTTGTTGCAGAAGGAAATTTGCAAGTCTCTGTTTCCAATCTCCTTGAACAATTCTCTTCAATGAGACTTTTGTGGTCTGAACCGTACATTCAGCTTGACCATTTGATGATGGGTGAAATGGTGCAATCATAACATGTCGAATAAAATTGCTTGCCAAAAAGGTTTTGAATTCTGAGGAGGTAAATTGCATTCCATTATCAACCCATGTGTAGCAAACAGCGGCCTTAAAACTCTTATGACAGTGGCTGAGGTGGGGGATGTAACTGAAACAACTTCCAGCCATTTTGAGAAGGAATCGACAACTAAAAAAAAACACCTATCCTTGAAAAGGCCTCGCAAAATCTATATGCAACCGTGACCAAGGTGACTTAGTCACTTCCCAGGGATGGACTGAGATTTTAGGTGGAGCATGACAGGTGAATTGATATGGTACACAGTTATTTACCCACTTCCCAATAACTTCATCCATTTTAGGCCATCAAACATACCTTCTGGCTAATGCTTTCATGCGGACTATTCTAGGATGCCCTTTGTGGACAATATCAAACGTCTTAGATCCAATAACACAGCTATTTTCTGCACAGCATCCCCCACCTTATTAGCTTCCAGGAAAAACTCTAACCTGTCAGCATAAGAGTCCCATGAGGATGGATTAGCCACATCAGATTCCTCCATGTGTCCCAGAGAAGCCATACTGGACATATTTATAGATGTGTCGCTAAAACACAAGTTCCGATTCTTCACTCAACTGATTTCATGTTCTCTAAAACACAAGTTCCGATTCTTCACTCAACTGATTTAATGTATTTCTGCAATGTGTCCATTCACTGGAATCCTATCCTCGTCGCCAGTTTTGTATGCTTTAAAATGTATTTGAACCATCGACATGGACAGACATTGGACAGGACTTTTCTTATTTATTATCAAACACAGCATACAGGAACCATATATGCTAAAGATGTGTAGCTCTACCATAACAATAAACAAGTGAACATATTTACAATGCTTCCCCCTATAACACTATAATACATAACAGGTATAAACTGGTAAGGTTTGGACACAGGATTGCCAAACACCAAAACATTTTATGGCATATGATTCTTTGCTTAAGGAGGCCTCCACCCTGTCCATGCAAAAAACATAAGGTAGTTTAGAGATACGGTAAACAAAGAAATAGGTGGGGTGTTCCGGATAGATCCACTTATGGAGGATGGTTTTCCGTGCTGCAACAGATATAATAGTGAGGGTGAACACATTCTCTTCAGTTTTTAAAGATGAAAAAGATGTGTATATTTGTTATAACAGTAATGCTAAAACATTTCACTGAAGGCACCTCTATGGCTAAAATAAAACCAGGTAAAAAAAACATAATATGAACAAATCACCAGGTTTAGGTGGCTTACACCCACAAGCTCTTAAGGAGCTTAACTCGGTTATAGCTGATATTTCAAAATTTTGGAGAAAACTTACAGCCTGGAATGATACCAACTGATTGGTGAAGAGAAAATGTGGTTCCAATAATCAGAAAAAGATTGAGATGTATACCAGGCAGCCGAACATCAATTGTATGTATTTGAGAGAATGACATGGGACTCTATTTAAAATCTGTCTGAATCATACTGTAAGTAACAACCAGTATGGATTTCTGAAAGATCATTTTTGTCAGACCAACCTGTTTTCATTCTATGAGGAAGGGAGAATTTGGATGGTGGAAGTCTTAGTTTATCTAGATTTCACTAAAGCATTTGACATTGTACTTCATAAAGATGTAATCTGTAAAATAAGGTATTTTGAAGTTAATGAAATTCTCATGCATGGATGGGAAACTGGTTACATGAAAGGGTCCAGAGAATAGTGACAAATGACTCATTCTCTAATTGGCCTAATGTTGTGAGTTGGGTGCCCCAGGGTTCTGTCTTGCGGTCAAAGCTGTTTAGCTTGTTTATTAATGATGTAGCGGTTGGAATTAATCGATCGAGTTCAGTGTTTGCTGACCTCATCTATGTAGATGAATGAATGAAAAACTTATAAAGCGCGGCGCATGCGAACTGAATCGCTTCTGGGCGCTAGTTGTTCGTGTCTCATGACATCAAAAGAGCAGAGTTTTGATCCGTCTTCTGAAAGTCAGGTGGTTTTCCTCCAACCGAATGCTGGTTGGTAAAGCGTTCCATAGTCTAGGACCCTGAAAAGCAAACCTTCTTTCTCCTTTGGACTTGTATTTGGTTTTTGGTACCCTGACCAGATTTTGGTCGGTGGATCGCAGAACGCGATTCGAATTGTGAGGTTCTATCTTGTCGCAAAGATATTGCGGAGCCTTCCCATGGATGCACTTATGTGTCAGGCAGAGTGCTTTAAATGCAATTCTGTCTTTTACTGGCAGCCAGTGAAGGGTTCTCAACGAAGGTGAGATTGATTCCCATTTTTTTTTCCCAGTCACCAGTCTGGCGGCCGTATTCTGAACGACTTGCAGACGGGAGATTTGGTACTTTGGGAGTCCGAGGTACAGGGCGTTAGCATAGTCCAGTCTGGAATTCACGATTGTTCCCACCACGACTGCTACGTCTTCTTTGGGGATAAATGGAATAAGTCTGCGTAGTAGGCGCAACAGATGGTGCGCTCCGCTGACTACTGACCCTATTTGTGCGTCCATTGTCATGAAGGTGTCGAAGATGACCCCGAGACTTTTGACTTTGGAGCTAGGGGTGATGATTTGGCCCAGAATGGGCGGGGGTGTCCAGGTTGTTGCCAGTTGACTCTTTCGGCTGGCGTGAAACATAAGGAGTTCTGTTTTTGAACTGTTGAGTTTAAGATAACTCTTAGTCATCCAGTTTTCTATCAAAGAGAGACATTTCTCTAAACTGAGATGATGATCCTTTTTGTTGCAGATGCGAAAATACAGTTGCGTATCGTCTGCATAAGAGTGATAGAGTAGTTCTTGGCTACTGATAATATCAAAGAGAGGGCGAAGATAGATGTTGAATAGCACCGGTGACAGGGGGGATCAACCCAATTTAACTGTTTGTGATCGGTTTTCAAGACAGGAAGAAAACCATGGTAAATCACCTTCTGCGACTTCTGCTACCTTGGCTAGTCGCATTAGTAACAGTTTGTGGTCTACCGTGTCAAAGGCTGCGCTTAGGTCCAGCAGAACCAGGAGACAAGATTCTCCTTCGTCTGCGGCCTCGAGGGCATCGTCCCATATTTTGAGTAAGGCCGTTTCTGTCCCGTGTCCGGGACGGAAGCCTGATTGTAATGGATCTAGTAGATTGTGGGTATCTAGATGCTGTTGCAGCTGTTGTACCACTACTTTCTCCATTATCTTGGAGAGAACATTTAGGCCTGTTATGGGACGGCGGTGAGTTGGGTCCTTGGGATCCAGGTTAGGTTTTTTCAAGATGGGCTGGATTGTGCCCTCTTTCAACAGGGATGGCACTGTGCCTTCCTTAAATGACTGGTTTATAAGCTGTGTGATGGGTGGTGCCAGGATGTCGGCACATTCCTTCAGCAGTTTGGTGGGGATGATATCATTGGGCGATGTGCTGTTCCGCAAAGCACCAATGATATTTTTTGTATTATCGATGGAGATCGGTTCCAGAGTGAACTTTGTTGATTGTAGAGCGTTTCTGTGGGTGTTTTGTGGTTGATTGACGGTGGGGTTGAGGGGGGTATTGTTTTGCATGATGCTTTCCCGGATTCTTTCAATTTTGTTGATGAAGAAATCCGATAGTTCATTGCAGAACTCTTGGGTGTCTGAGTTGGGGACTTCAAGACATCCTGGATTCATGGTCTGGGTGACCATCTTGAAGAGTTCGCGGGGGCGGTTTAGGGCGCTGTTAATCGCCATAGAAAAATGATGTTTCTTGGCTTTGAAGATTTCTTTATGATATCGTGTTGTTATTGCCTTGTAGATGATGAGGTTATCCTCTGCAGGACTTCTTTTCCAGGCGGCTTCCGCCCTTCTGCGCTCTTGCTTCAGAAGCGACAGCTGGTTGTTGAACCAGCCGGACTTTCTTTTTCGGATGCAGGCTTTGCGTTTCGGTGCTACTAAATCGGCTGACTGTAGCAGGGCTGCGTTTATGGCATCCAGTGTATCTGCGGCTGTTTGATGTGGATGGATTGTTTTGATTCTGTTTCCCAAGGTAGATTTGAAGAGTTCCGAATGGAGCTTCTTCTGAGATCTAGCCCAGTGTATTGTCACCGGCTTGGGTGCTTTTATCACTGGGGGAATTTTGGAGATTATGAAATTAATTGCATGGTGGTCTGTCCATGGCAATGGTTCATTTTCTAAAATGCTTATTTTCAGATTTTGTCTGAAAATTAGGTCGAGTGTGTGACCTGAAGCATGTGTTGGCCCGCTTATAAGTTGCTGTAGCCCTAATCCCTCCAGGTGATCAATGCAGGCGTCCGCAATGGGATCCTGTGCGGAGTTGGCCCACAGATTAAAGTCCCCGAGCAGCAAAAGGTGTTTGCTGTTAAGGGTATAAGTGGATATAAACTCCGTTAATGATGGCAAAAACTGCGATTTTGGCCCAGGTGGCCTATAGCAGAGGAGAATGTGAACAGTCTCCTGGGGGGAAGTTTGAAGTTGAAGAGTAAGGGTTTCCATGAATGGAAGAGGATTTTGAAGGGCTGGCTTAGTGATTGTAATGCGATTCTTGTGGATCACCGCCAGGCCTCCTCCTCTTTGCCCTATTCTGTTTTCCGTTATAATGTGATAGTTTTCTGGCACCAATTCTCCGAGAATGGTGTTGCAGTCGTCTGAGAGCCAGCTTTCTGTAATAAAGAGGCAGTCTAGATCGTTTTGTAGTAAGAAATCGTGGATTTCTAATCGGTGTTTTACTGCCGATCTTGTGTTGATCAAAGCACATGATATGTGCTCGAGCTGGGTTAAATAGTTACAATTTTTGATGGTCGATCGTCGATCGAATCTCAAAAGTTGCTCTATTTTTAAGGCCTTTTTGGTGACGGCTGGTAATGCTGTTGCAAATTGTCTCAGACCCCGAATAGAGTCCGCAGAGTATCGCAGATTAGCCATTGTCGCCAGTCACATTGTCGTCAGTCTTTCCTAATTGCGGTGGCCGCGAATGAGGCCTGGTCTGGCGCGGATGCGGGAGGAGCCGCGAGACGCCGGACGTGATGGGTGGAAGACTGTCCAAGTGAGGCGTCACTCGTTGAGTCTTCTCTCCCCGATTGGTCCAGAGGAAGGCGAAAAACCCCAGGCGTGCTGTGCCAATCTGCAGCGATCGGGGGAAACAATTCCTTCCTGACCCCTTAACGGCGATCGGTGCAACCCTGGATCAATTGGCTAGGGGGGGTGTGGTGGACCCTGCCTGGCTGCACTATCCCTGGGGAGAGCCGACTCGTTTGAGAGCGTCCTGCTCTCACTATCCCTGGGGTGAGCAGACTAAGATGAGAGCGTCTGCTGCACCGCTGAATCAATATAGCAAAAGTTCCAACTTTATTAGCTGCAAGCTTGTTCTGGATCAGTGATTGAAAAAAATAATGAAGACTCCTGTCTTACCTCCTGTTTCAAACTCCTGGTTTTTAACTCGCACTTTTGATCAAAGAATGCACTTCTGGTCAGAGAGTCCACATGTGAAGCCACCATCAACTGGGAGCCAGCTCCTCTGGGAGCTTGTACAGCCACTTTGTACTCACCTGTGAAGACCTGTGAACAAACACACACCTGTGAACAATTAAACCCTCCCCTTAATTAGCAGAAAGGAAAAAGAAAAAAAAGCTGTTTAAAAAGTGTCAGAGAAAAAGAGGGGAAAAAAAAAATCTGCAAGCAGAAGCAAATGATAGCCAAATCCTGTTTTTTAACTCGCACTTTTGATCAAAGAATGCACTTCTGATCAGAGAGTCCACATGTGAAGCCACCATCAACTGGGAGCCAGTAGATCAATTATAGATTACAGTTATTCTCTTTGGAGAAGAGGCACCTAAATTTTGTTTACTAAACCCAGGACCCTGTATTCACTATATCTGGCCCACAGTACACAGAACATGGAAATGCATTTTTTTTAGTAAATATAAACTGCTAAATACTTTTTCTCATCAGCATTAAATAGTAGTCATGTGACTTGTCTCAGTGTCTGGTTAAAGCTTGTAGGAGGGGTTTTTATTCTCCTCTGACTGACCTATGAGGTATGACCCCTGACTTTTTGTCTGGACAGTGCTGATTGGCCCTGTGCTGATCACATGCACCCCCCCCAAAAAAAATAAACACCAAACTGAGCATGTGCAGAGTGCCTTCTAGGGCTCCGTTCTATCAGAAGATGAGTTGGGGACTGTGGAAGAAGAGGAAGATCAGAGAAGACAGGATCAAACAACCTTTTTACAGAAGGCAGAGGATTAACCCCTTAGGTTACACAGTGAGTATAACAAGCATGTGTTACTGCAAATACACACTGATTTTACTGTACACACGGGCCAGAATCTCGTCAGGAAAAAACTTTGTTTTTCCTGACGATATTCTTGGCAAGAATCTCTTGCTGCCCGAGTGTACAGACACTCCTTTCAAAAGAACCGCCGTTCTTTTGAAAAGCAAGAACGCAGTGACATCATAACGTACGACGGGCATGTACTCGTCACATTCAATGCCGTCCCCGCCATCTTGCTGCACCCTACCTATGCCTAGGAAGCTACCGCGCATGTGTCAAAGTCATTTCAAGCATGCACGGGTTTCCACGGCAACAGGTAAGTATACACACTCTCTCGGGTTTCTCGGCAGGAAAATACTGCTGAGAATCACGACGAGAAAAGTGGGTTCTCTATTTTTCTCGTCTAGATTTTAGGCAGTTTTCTTGACGAGAAACCTGAACGCCTTGTACACACGCTCGGTATACTCAGCAAGAAAGCTCTGCCAGCAGTTTTCTTGCTGGTTCTTGACGAAAATACTGAGCCTGTGTACGAGGCTTTAGATGTCTTTCCCAGAGAGCAGAATACAGGACTATGGGAAATGTTAGAGAATAAAAAATCACATACAGTACACACATGGGTTGAACAGTGTCTTTTTTCAACCTTATAAACTATGTAACTATGAAACGCTGCCAAAGGAATGGGGATCGACTGACAGGATCACCATATATTAATGTGTATATATATATATATATGTATCTGAACAAAGCTTAGCATTGGATGCATTAAAGCGGAGGTCCGCCTAAAAAAAATTAAAAATAAAAGCCAGCAGCTACAAATACTGCAGCTGCTGACTTTTAATAAATGGACACTTACCTGTCCAGGGTGCCCGCAATGTCGGCAGTCAAAGCCAATCAATCGCTCGGCTCTTGGTTGCCCCCGCCACCATCCTCGGTGAGGGAATCAGCAAGTGAAGAGTTGCAACTTCACATCCCGGCTCACTACATGCGTGAGTCGTGCTGCGCATCCTAACTGGTCCCCGCTGTCTTCTGGGACCTATGTGTTTCCCAGTAGACAGCGGGCGGAACGGGAAGGGGCATGACCCCCGTGGGAGTCTATGCTCGGAAGTGGGTCCAAATACCAGTATTATACAGGTATCTGCACCCCCTCCTCCCTGAAAGGTGTCAAATGTGACACTGGAGGGGAAAAGTTTACTAAAAGCAGAGGTTACATTTTTGTGTGGACCTCCGCTTTAACTAAGAAAGGTGTATGTGCTAAAACTAGAGACCAAAACAATTAAAAAAAAAATCTAACGTTTTTTTGACCACCTGAACTTTATAGATTTGATGACTAATATGTACAACTACAACTATAGTTATACCAATGACATGTAGTACATCTGTACTGTCTCAGCTCATTGCATTTTATATATTTTTTACATATCAGCTAAAGATAAAGGTGGTAGAATATGAAAATTATTTTCTTTTGTAATAATTTAAATTATAAAACATTAACATAAAATCTAACAAGAAAAGAAAGAATAACTACCCTAGCTTATGTATATTGCTAACGACCCATGCATGTACTCTAGCTAAGAAATACACTTTTGGTAATCTGGACAAAAATAACACTGCAAATCTTATATTTGGGAGAAAAATGTTTGCATACATCAAGCATCTCAAAATGATTTATGACTTTTCTTACTTTTTTCTAAGGTTCGTAATAAAAATGCTAAAATGCAACCCACAAAGAAATATAAACAGGATCATGCTTGAGGTAATATAATAATGTTAAAATACCCATATCGTTGGCTTGAAACAAATGTACTATCTGCCAAAACAAATTTATTGTTATTTTTAAAAGAAGTGTTTTCAAGTGAAATTTCACAACCACAATCTGTGATGTTTTCATCATGGCTTGTTAAAAAGGAAAAGTTATTTTGTCACAGACAGGAATATTCTTTGAACTATTTTGAGATTGCACTGGTGAACTATGCTAATCTTCACATGTGAAGCCTGAATCTGGAAAATGCTCAGATCCCATTTAGAGTTATGCATTACAGTAATGTGCATGGTCCAACATAGATTGTGCGTTGTGGTGCATTAAAAAAAAAATGCATGTCTGATCTGTGGAGCGTTAAGGCCTCGTACAGACAGGCAAACATGTACGATGAAAACGGTCCGCCGGACCGTTTTCAGCGTACATGTCTGCCCGGAGATTTCTGTATGATGGCTGTACACACCATCATACAGAAATCCGCGCGTACTCTATACGCGGCAACGAGGCCGCGCCGTCGCCGCGACGATGACGCGGCGACGTGCGCGGCCCTGGCAGTTCAATGCTTCCACGCATGCGTCAAAGTCATTCGACGCATGCGAGGGATGGCGGTCGCTCGGACATGTACGGTAGGTCTGTAGAGACGACCGAACATGTCCGACGGACAGGATTCCAGCGGGCATGTTTCTAAACATGTTTAGAAATATTTGCCCGCTCGAAAAAGGCCCGGCGGGCAAATGTACGCTGGAATCCTGTCCGCTCGGCTGTACAGACGACCGACCATGTCTGCTGAAACTGGTCCGCGGACCAGTTTCAGCAGACATGTTCGGTCGTCTGTACGGGGCCTAAGGTACACTTCCAGACCATTCAAAATGGGCTGCCTTAACAGACTGCAGACCGAAACGCATAGGTCATTTTATAAAAACAAATGCTGTGTGAATGTCCCAGTATTTGCATAAACTTAATTAATAATAATCGTTAAATGTAATTTTCTACATATTTCATATGATCTTTAGAAAAAAAAAGAGTCAAAATGGCAACTTTTTTTTAAAAAGAAAGTACATTATTTTGTTTAGCATTTTTCTTGTTTCTTGGTGTATGTTACTGTTATTTGTGATTGGCTATCACAGAGATCAGTCAATGTTCAGCCCGCCACCTAGTTTTTTTCTCATGCTCAGTGTATTTTATATATGATTTAAAAAAAAAAACTACAACAATTTTTAATTAAGTATTAATGTCAATTAATGTCAGTGTGTTTTAAGTTGGATAAAAAACAAACAAAACAAAAGGCACACAATTGTTTCTGGGCAGTACTACAGGTACAAACAAATACCATACACATATGTGCTATCTCTGCAATCATCAGGAGTAGGAACATTTATTTTGGGTTGTTCTTTGGCAGTAGGTTTTGGCAAGAAATTTACAGCTACATTTTAAAACATTTTTTTTTCTATTTTGTGCCCGTTTTCCTTTGATAATAATAATAAAAATAAAACAGAAGATACCCATTACCACTTACCACCAAATGAAGGCCCACATTGTGTTTATGTGCTAAGATTTGTTTTACCCTCCATAATGTGGTCATTACATTTACATGATTCATTTTGTTTTCAGTTTTTTTAACAAATCACACATTTTTTATTGTGTTTTTTTTTTCTGTATTTTCGGCATGTTTGTTTTATAAATGTTTTTTTAGACAGTATGAAAATTAGGGACAGCAGAATTGTTTTCACTGGCCTGGATTCAGGTAGATTTGCGCTTTTTTTACGGAGGCGCAGGGCAAAGTTTTTGCCCTGCGCCCCCGCAAATTTACTGCGCTGCCCTTGATTCACGGAGCAGTAGCTCCGTAAATTGCGTGAGCGCGCCGGCAAAATGCCCGGCGTAAGCGCGCGCAATTTAAATGATCCCGTAGGGGGCGGGAATCATTTAAATTAGGTGCGATCCCGCGCCGATCGTAGAGCGCATGCTCCGCCGGGAAACTTTCCCGACGTGCATTGCGGCAAATGACGTCGCAAGGACGTCATTTGCTTCAAAGTGAACGTGAATGGCGTCCAGCCCTATTCACGAATCACTTACGCAAACTACGTAAATTTGAAATTTCGCGACGCGGGAACGACGGGTATACGTAACATTGGCTGCCCCTGCTAATAGCAGGGGCAGCCTTACGCGAAAGACGCCGTACGGAAACGCAGGGCTCACGTAACGGTGTGAATCGGCGTTAGTATGCAATTTGCATACTATACGCTGAGCACAACGGGAACGCCACCTAGCGGCCATCGCAAGAATGCAGCCTAAGATATGCGGGCATAAGAGCCTTATGCCGCGCATATCTTAGGCTGCAGTCGGCGTAACGAGGTTCCTGAATCAGGAGCATTCGTTACGCCGGGGCAAGTAAGCAATTGCGCTGTGTAACTATGGTTACATAGGCGCAATGGCTTCTTGAATCCGGGCCACTGTTTTCCTTATTTGTTTATTTGTGTGCATATTTACTGTTCTATGTTAGGTCCCGTTCAGGTCCGCCTGTCAGTTTTTTCGGCGGACCTGAACGGCCGCTCCATACAGGTCTATGGAGTGTCAGATGTCAGCGGTGACATGTCCGCTGGCATCCGATCCAATCCGCTAAAATCAGATGGATGGCAATATGATGCCATCCGTCCATGGCGAATTGGATCGGGTGAGATCTGATGAAAACGGACAAAGCTGTCCGTTTTCGTCCAATCTCTCCATAGGAGACAGCGGTGCTCGACAAGCCCCTCTTTGCTCAGTGAGCAGAGAGGGACCTGTCATCCGCTGGCTCAGCGAAGATCAACGGAGAGATCTCACCCGCTGAGCTGGCGGACCACTGCAAGCGGATCTGCCCCATGTGGAAGGGGCCTAAGAAGCTACAAATAACAGTAAAATACACCAAGACAAACCCCATCTGCTAAGGCCGGTTCACACTAGAGTGCGTGTGTTTTTGTATGTTCCTGTGCATTTCGATTCTGAAAGTCTATTAATTTCAATTGGCTGTCAAACACACTGGAACACACAAATTTTATAAATCACACCTCACCAAACTGCATGGCACTGGGTGGCTGCAAATGCGCTGTGTTTGCTAATTGAATTTGGGGTGTCATTACCAGTTAATGGCACCCACACACATCTAGCAAGGGCAGTGCATTCACATACAGTGCAAGAAATGTCCCTTTTCAGCAGCCTGCTCTGGTGTGAATGGGTCCTAAAGGTTGTATTCTTACAGCTTTTTTATATATATATATATATATATATATATATATATATATATATATATATATATATATATATATATATATATATTGTCTTAAAAACCCAAATAATAAAAAACTAGACTAAACAAACAACAGAACACTCTGTAGGGGACTGTGGGGGGCTTTCCATGGTATTATGGTGTCATTAGCTTATTAAGCGATCGTTTTAAGGGGCTAAAAGTAACTATCAAAAAATGTTTCCCATTCAAATCAATGCAATTTGAAATTAAAACAATTCAAACAAATTCAGACCATAGAAATTCGGGTCAAATTTGAGCTCTTCCGAATTTTAATGCTGATGGTTAACCGTAGCTCAGAGAACACTGGCTGAATTTACTGCAAGCTCTGGCTTGTGTGAGTTGATTTACTTATGTCCAACAATGATCTTGTCTTAGTTGTGGCATATTCACTTTTATTCTAAGCGTAAGTATTTATTTTGCTTTAATCTGATGTTCCTAGTATGTAAGTCAACATAGCTTTGGAACAAGTCAATTTCCTTTTTTTTTTCAATTAAATAATAGTCTATAGAAAAAGTCTTTATGTTCTAAAAGCAACTTCATAATGTCTCCTGAAATGTTTAGAAATAGCACTGATTCCAAAATTGTAAACCTCATGCTCCTGGGCCAAAAGTAGTTTGCACACCTGCTAGAGCCATTCTTAAACACACCCTACAGCAGATCAGTAGGAAGAGGTAAAATAGCATTATAGATTTCTGCATTTAACTTGTAAGTCTTTTTGGCACCCCCTGGTGGAAAAAAAAAGAAATTGCACATTGCAGAAATGTGTGCCATGCACAGTATTTTTTGTGCATGATTCTGAATACTGTCTCTGTGTAATATGTGACTACAGTCTTACAAAAAGGCTAAGTAAAGGTAAGGCTCATTCATATCATAGTGTGCTGCTGTAATGCAGTGTACCATAAAGCACATCATGCATTGTGGATAGCTGCAGTGCACTGTAGCACAGGTGCATTCTGTATGTGCCTTTCAAAAGTAATGGCACAATACATTACACTAGGTGTGACTGAAATGCTAATAGTATTGCATTTAAAGAACTTAGTAGTCTTGTGGGTTATTAAAGGAAACCTGTATAAGGCTGGGCTCACACCGCACCACGGAGCGGCTCGCAGCAGGGGTCCGACATGATCCTGAATTTTGGGCTGAATTTGGGCCTGAAACGCACCAGGACTCCTGTGCAATTCGCACCAGAGCCGCTCCAGAGATGTGTGAACTGGCTCCATTGAGAGCTGGTCACAATCTCCTGAAATGAGAATTAGATGCAGTAAAATTTTGCATCCAATTCGCAATGGTGTGAACCCAGTCTAGTGCTTTTATATGGCGGCAGTATTTATGCACATCACTCCTGCTGACTGGTTGTAGTTTTACTTGGAGAGTGCTAGCATTCAGGGGAAATATATACAACAAACATGGCCACAAAATTTTTGGATGAACACAAATATTATTTTTTCATATTTAAAATTGGTCAGCATTGCAAAAAATGTTGGTTTGCACTTATTTTTTGCTTATCTTTAGTAACAATATTGAAACTATTTAAAAACATACAATAAGCACACATACAACTATATGCAAACACAAACAATTACACACTACATTTCAATTATAGAGTTTGTAAGATGACTAATCCAAAGCAACTATGCCATGGTTATTTTAAATTAATATAGGTCAATTGGAAAGATGGCTCCTTAATAGTTGCTGTAGGATAGAGTACATTTGCTTACTGCCCTCCCTTAATTATTGAGGATCCCTGTCCACAGCTGATAAAATGAGAACATGCTTTGCAGGGTAGATTGTATGCTCCTCAGCCAGGAACCACCACCTGTCCTCTGTAAAGGGGTACACACATTTCCCTTATTTACAGTCATGCGTGCATAATAAAACAGGAAAGTAGTGTTGAATATACTGCCTCATTTATATGACTGCTCAACTGTGTCTTGTGCACTGAAATGTACTTATTCATATATAAACACACATTTACACTGTACAAATAGGAATGTATGGATTGAGAATGGGACATAAGTAAACCAAAGTTAATAATTAGAGTTTACTATCCATCAATTTAGAGAGATTGGTAGGATGGTTGATAAATGCTGATTACTTGCTGTAGGTTAAAGCTCTTTTACAGATTGTTTTTTTCCTTATATAATTCATGCAGACTTTCAACAACCTGTATTCGGAAAAGAAAGAGTAGGAAAGAGACAGTTAAAGATGAACTAAGCCAGAAAAAAATGTATTGCCAGAAAGTAGAGTATTTTGGTACATAATTGGATGATTGGAATGATCACCTCAATTACTAAGCTCAGTGGATCTTCAGCACAATGGGGCAGCACAGTGTCTTAGCGGTTAGCACTTCTTCCTGGCAGCACTAGGGTCTTCAGTCCACATCGCAACTGCGCCACTATCTACTGAACTATAGCCTTCTCTTTGGTCTTGCACAGTTGTACAGTCTCCTCTCCTGTACTAAAATTGGTTGCCCTTATCTTACTGCACACTGTGAGCTTCTCACATTGTACATTAGAAACTGCAGCCAGACAGACATCTAATTTCCTGGCTGAAGGGCATTGAGCATTGTCTAGCTGTTTCCCCCACAGCCTTACTGTCCCTGTCATGCCCATTTCACTCATTGGATTTCAGATCTTTCAAACATGGAGGAACAACATAACATCTGGGCTTTCGCTAGGACAGTCTGCAACCAATGCAACTCCCACACCTCTGGACTGATATCCATTAATCAAAGCATTTTGATATTTGCATAACTTCACCCAAGAGTCAGCACACTGATGGCTCATGAGAGTACTGTGTGGTTAAAAGGAAGCCATGTACGGCATTCTGCTGACCTGTCCCACCAGCCATGGCGTATCTGCATTGCACAGAGAAGCACATAGACCTGATTAGGAAATAATTGAGTCTAAAATAGGGTATTACTAATATATATATATATATATATATATATATATATATATACACATATATATATATATATATATATATATACACACACAGGATCTCACAAAAGTGTGATATCTTTTCATGTGACAACAGAAATTACACTTTGCTACAATGTAAAGTAGTGAGTGTACAGCTTGTATAACAGTGTAAATTTGCTGTCCCCTCAAAATAACTCAACACACAGCCATTAATGTCTAAACCGCTGGCAACAAGAGTGAGTACACCACTAAATGCCCAAATTGGGCCCAAAGTGTCAATATTTTGTGTGGCCACCATTATTTTCCAGCACTGCCTTAACCCTCTTGGGCATGGAGTTCACCAGAGCTTCACAGGTTGCCACTGGAGTCTTCTTCTACTCCTCCATGACAACACCACAGAGCTGGTGAATGTTAGAGACCTTGCGCTCCTCCCTCTTCCTTTTAAGGATACTCCACAGATGCTCAATAGGGTTTAGGTCTGGAGACATGCTTGGCCAGTCCATCACCTTTACCCTCAGCTTTTTTTAGCAAGGCAGTGGTCGTCTTGGAGGTGTGTTTGGGGTCGTTATCATGTTGGAATACTGACCTGCAGCCCAGTCTCTGAAGGCAAGGGATCATGCTCTGCTTCTGTATGTCACAGTACATGTTGGCATTCATGGTTCCCTCAATGAACTGTAGCTCTCCAGTCTGGGGCAACACTCATGCAGCCCCAGACCACAACACTCCCACCAGCATGCTTGACTGTAGGCAAGGAACGCTTGTCTTTGTACTTTTCAACTAGTTGCCACCACACACTCTTGACACCATCTGAACCAAATAAGTTTATCTTGGTCTTATCAGACCACAGGACACGGTTCCAGTAATCCATGTCCTTAGTGTGCATGTCCTCAGCAAACTGTTTGTGGGTTTCTTGTGCATCATCTTTAGAAGAGGCTTCCTTCTGGGACAACAGCCATGCAGACCAATTTGATGCAGTGTGTGGCGTATGGTCTGAGTACTGACAGGCTGACCCCCCACCCCTTCAACCTCTGCAGCAATGATGGCAGCACTCATAAGTCTATTTCCCAAAGACAACCTATGAATATGAGGCTTAGGACGTGCACTCATACGTCTATTTCCCAAATATAACCTCAACTTCTTTGGTCGACCATGGCGAGGCCTGTTCTGAGTGGAACCTGTCCTGTTAAACTGCTGTATGGTCACCATGCTGCATCTCAGTTTCAGGGTCTTGGCAATCTTCTTATAGCCTAGGCCATCTTTATGTAGAACAGCAATTCTTTTTTCAGATCCTCAGAAAGTTCTTTGCCATGTAATGCCATGTTAAACTTCCAGTGATCAGTATTTGAGAGTGAGAGCGATAACACCAAATGTAACACATCTGCTCCCTATTCACACCTGAGACCTTGTAACACTAATAATTCACATGACACCGGGGGGGGAAAATTGCTAATTGGGCCCAATTTGAACATTGTCACTTAGGGGTATACTCACTTTTGTTGCCAGCGGTTTAGACATTAATGGCTGTGTGTTGAGTTATTTTGAGGGTACAGCAAATTTACACTGGTATACAAGCTGTACGCTCACTACTTTACATTGTAGCAACGTTTCATTTCATTAGTGTTGTCACATGAAAGGTATAATAAAATATTGACAATAATGTGAGGGGTGTACTCACTTTTGTGAGACACTGTGTATATATATATATATATATATATATATATATATATATATATATATATATATATATATATATATATATATATATATCCAGGTGCTAGCATAAAGTACCCTCTTTGAGAAACAAGGCTGAAACAGGCTTTGTAAAGTCCCAGTGTAGTTATTAATACTGCCTCTATAAGCATAGCATATCACCCCCCCCTCTGTTGGTTATCATTGATTAGCAAGAAGGAGACACTGCCAAAGAAAGGAGTATGGGAAATATAGTTTTGGTACATGCAATCACATGACACCACTGCAGAAAGGAAACTACAACTGTCACAATGCGTTGCGGCCAAGGGGGAGGGGCAAAGAAATGAAGAGGAGTACCTTGAGAAATATCTAGCTCTTAGTGGTCTTAGTGGTCAGACTGGAGAAGAAAAAGGAGGCAGGAATCTGAGCACCTAGCCTGGTGGATTTGCCTGTCTTGCAGCACAACTGATGCATCTGCCGAGGAGTGGCTAGGACCGACAATCTGAAACTCATTAATATAGGAGCATCCACAGCCAATGGCAAGATACAGCATACGAGTGACAACAGCCATTTAAATAAATGGCAACAATCCCAGGGTGAGTTGTCAGCTGGACTCAAGGCTACCATTACAAAGAGGTATGGCAGGTCATTTCATGAAGGGAGTTAGATAGTTAATGGCTTTATACACCTCTCAGTGATTTAAGGTGAGGACCCCAGACAATTATAGGGACTTCTTAGTGAGTCAAGGCAAACCTTTCCAAACATCACTTACAGTCTATGCATCTTAGTACGGACCTGGTGGCCCCCCATCATACCTCATACATACCTCATACATACATACCTCATACATCAGATCAGTCTACCCGAAGTTTGAGCTATAAAGCTGAACAAGGGTCCCTCCATCATTAAGACCAGCGAACAAGGATTGGTGAGAGGGTTGTCAAACACACTTTACACAAATTACAGAAACAAACAGAAACTGCTATGTCACATGTTTTAGGACATCCAAATATAATTCATCCTACTCTCTATTCCTGTTAGAGCTTGTTTCAAATTATCTTCCCTTGTCAGTGTTTCCACTTACAAACTCTTACAAACCTTACAAACTCCTTTAGAAGTATTGATGGACCTAGCCAAGATTCACCACTTGTGCACCATCAAAGAAGGACCACAACTAAACAAGCAAAAAGCAAAAAGAAAAGAAAGTCTACATTTTAAGGAAAGTCTCACTATTTATTTTATTTAAAGGATAAGTTCACCTTTTGTAACATGTTACTTGTTACACCCATATTCAGGGTATAACATGTAACAATTGCACCAGCTCCCTCAGTTTTGACAGTGAGCAGGGCATCTTCTCTCCCCCTCTTGCTGCCAGAATCTAAAGAAAACATCATTGTGCGGGGCTTCGCCCGCCAGGCCACGTCATCCATACACAGTGTACGTTGAATTTGAAAACTGTAAGTCCTGATAGCCCTTGCGGCTGTCGGCTTGGGGTTCTCAATCAACTACCACAGCACTGTTTAGCTTCTGTGTATCTGCCTGTCTGTATGAGGTACAATCAGACAGATACACCGTCAATTGAACAGGAGTCCTGCATGGCACCCGCGATCTGCTGATCACAGGTGCAATACTTTATAGGCTCCAAGTTATATATCAAAGCCCTGCAGTCAACATGTCCTTTCACTATAGGCATCATATAAATTTAGATATGAATGGAAACATCGCTGTCATGCATATTTGTATTCATTCTGCCCATACACTTAACGTTATGAATTGCTGGCAAAATGTAATTCCAGACTCTTTCCATGAAAATGCAATTTTGTCAAAATCCAAGATTTCCAGGAAAAGTGACAAAAACAAAGGATGTGGAGAGATTAACCCATGTGAACTACAAGCCATGTATGTTCTACTGCTCTATCTCTATATCAATTATTATCATGCATTTTATGTTGGGTGAATGGGGGACCAACATTGAGATGTTTACCCTGGGTCTACCAGTGTCCTAATGGCCCTGTCTGCAATATATGTAAGTACCTAATGACTGGCAGATCTTAAAGTGGATGTAAACCCGATTTTTTTTTTGCTGTCACAATGTAGAGTAAAAGATTTCCTATCATCTGTGCCCAGTCTTGCCACAAAGAGTTAATCCAGCTCTGAGCAATCCTTTTTTATTGTTCAGTAAGATAAAACGGACTAACAGAGAAAAACCGCCTCCTTGCTGTGAATGACAGGTTATTTACATATCTCATGCACTAGCCTGGAGACAGGCATTATTTTTAATTCCCACCTCCACTCCTTTTCTGAAGCCATGTGGTTACTTTTCTGGATTTGACTGGATGTTAGTGATCATAGCAGAATTCAGTGTAAGTAATACACAGGACAAAATGCATGTTGACAAGAGGAGTGTAGATGTGGGCGGGGAGTCTACTGACATCACGACTCCACCCACCGAGCTCCAGACAACAGACCCACCCACAGAATCTGCAGTTTTTCAGTTCTTATAACAGACACAGGGGAGACATTTGACAGGTAAGGATACATGCAGGAGACATCTATATCCTCATAGATCAGCACTATGGCAGTAGTTTAGAAAGGATGAGAGTGTTCTGTTGTATTGCAATTTATAGCCACTCATAGATCTTTTTCCCTAGAAATAAGCCATTACTGGGATGTCCTTCTGCTCCCCTTCTACCTTCCCCATTAAAATGCATGTTCAGGTAATTAGGCAATACATACATGTATATTGAAAGATCTTTCACACAAGATTGCACCAACAAGACCTCTTTTAGTTGTTTCCCCTCTTTGTAATCTGCAGTACATTCTAATATAAATAGAGAGGGCTCTTTTCCTTACTGTCGGGTATGGTGCCAAACGTCATTTAGTAGCAATCTCTATTGTGCATATAAATCAGGCATTGAAGTCTGTGGAGTTAATCTAATCCAGATAAATGATCTGTCTAGACTTAAATGTTAATAACCTTTGTAGGCAATATTAAGCGTTAATGTGTTACTAACTTCCTTAAAACAAATGTTCAATTGTATTATGCAACTTATAATCACTCACAGTTATGCAAAATTGTCCAGGGAGGCAGAAGATCATAAGGCTGCAACTTGGGATGTTGTTTTCTATATAGGAAAAAAACATGCAAAACCATGTTAACCATGTTGAAATACAAGCCAACATAGATTCTAAAACAGCCTTTTATACGCTAAAGCATAAACTGACAATATTGCTGTCGTGCATTATAGCTTTTATACAGTGTAAAAAGTGGCATAAAATGTGCCAACCTAATTGCAGAATGTTGGTTTAAGGTAGTTGAACGTTTTGGCCACTGGATGTTCACTGGTGAAAGAGCATATGGATGCAGATGGGCTGATGTACTATAGAGTTAAAAATCCTCATACAATAAACTGTGTGAATATACATCAGTTGTCTAATCTTTTGGAGATTGAATAAGTAAAAATGAATTTGCTTTCACCTGATTGGATAATTGAGGTGAATGTCCACTCAATTTATTGTGTGACAATTTGGATTTTTTGTATTAATTTAAAGTGTTACTAAATCCAGGACCCTGCATTCCCTATATCTGGTTTCCCACAGCAGTACACAGAAAAACGGAAATGCAATTATTTTAGTAAATATAAACTGCTAAATACCCTTTCTCATCAGCAGTTAGAGCAATCTTGTGACTTCTTTCAGTGTCCAGCCAAGCACTGGTTAAAGTGTGTAGGAGGAGTTTTCTGACTGTCCTATGAGACTGCAGGACCACTGACCCTCTGTTTGGACAGTGCTGATTGGCCCTGTGCTGATGCCATGCATTTTACCAAGAAAAAAAAACTCTCTAGCAACACACACCAAACTGAGCATGTGCAGCCTGACTCCATATACTCTGTGTTATCAGGAAATTATAAGGGGACAGAGGGGGAAGGAGAGGATCAGAGAAGACGGGATCAAACAGTCTTTTTACACAATGTGGATGATTAACCCCTTAGGTTCAACAGTAAGTATAACAAGCATGCTTTACTGCATATGCACACTGATTTTACTGTTGTGGGGTTAGTAACACATTAACCTCCAAATTGCGATTCTTTGAAAAACAAGCATGATCTGGTTGTAGAAAGTTGTTTGGCGTATTACAAGCAGTGGGTACACTATTGCCTCCAACACCTATATATTAGGAATATGCAGGGGAACCCAGACTTGCTTCCAGCCTTGACAACATCCAAAAAGGGAACATTTTGTTAATTAAAAATGTATTTTTTTTGCTCTCTAATTAGCACAATATCCTGCTGTGCTTAACACTTTGTCAAAAAGTATGTATCACAGAATCCAACCTGGGTCAGCATTGAATCACACCATTAGGCCAGCCATAGGCAGTACAAAGGTTTTGCCTACTGTGACAAGTGACTATCTCTCCACAGTCAACAGTGAAAAAGAGCACTCTTCTGTGCAACGCCATACCACGTACCTCAAGTGTAAAATTAGTATCAGTATTTAGTTTAGAGTTGGTATCTATGCTTTTTTTGCTAGGGTATTTTGCTTTCTAAAAACCCTCTGTGGGTTTGACAACCAGACAGGTAGACTCATAGGTTCATGGTTCCCAACTTCCTATCAGTCTGGATATAGATATCAGATATTCCAGCTGCTCACAAGCACACAACGAGACGAGACTTGTTTGTCTGCTGAACATGGAGCGTTTAATAGAACCAAGAATACAACCTTATATACAGTTTAAAGAGGAGGTAACCAGAACATAAATTAACATTAGCTAATTAACTAATTATTTACCCAGACTAGGTGACTCCGAGATATGGCCTTTCAAGGTAGGCGTCCCGTCTCTTCACTCACCTGCTATACAATACACATTATCATAAGTGTAAACACAGGACATATTCACACAATAGCAGGGCCAATTAGCACAGAGAACAGACAGATGGCTGGAGGGGAGGACATTAGCATCTAACAGTATGTGTCCCAACATTATGAACGAGTCACTCTTACAATCAACTTGTTGAGTTCAGAATCAACTAACAGTAAATAGTTCTTTACAGATATCCTGGAATATATTGTGGATAATAATTACATAATAATCCCATCTCAGGTAGTCCAAGATATCATTCCTCAGTCATCCTGTGCCCCTAGTGGACAAAGGATGATTTTAGACATAAGAGGGTCCGGGGATGTCCCGGGTGAGTTTGTCACACCATCCAATAACAATTCTGACTTTGATCACTTTATTCTGAACATGCTAGCTATCTGACAATCTCTTTTTTTTTTTTTTTTTTTTTTTATATCCGCCTCAGAGAACCATCAGGATACTCAATCACTTTGCGTTCAGTTCGCAGTCTCCTTAGTTCGCATCATGGTTGGAAAATATTTTTTTTTTTTTATTTTTTTTTTTTTTATTTGTTGTTTCTTTCTTTTTTTCGTTGTTATTGCAAAAGTGCTTTTTTAAATATGTGTCAATAAATGTACGAAAGGAGAGAAAGGAAAAAATACTTAAATACATAAATAGATACATTAGTTTCCCCAAGCCGAACAAACCCTCGCCCCTCCCTCAAGCCCCCCCCAACCCTTATCCCCACCCTCCCGCCCTCCCCTATCTCCGGAATTCTGTCTCCTATTGAATCGCTCTTTGCCCGTTCACCTACCTACACTATATCATCCTATCTATATACCTTGGTCCAAGTTTAAAATTAACCCAATCCTGCCATTTCCGTTTAAATCCGCCTTCTCCCTCCTCTCCCATGTACCTGAGCTGTTCAGTATAATATATATCATTAATTCTACAAAACCAGCTCTTCTCTGTCGGGCTCATAGGGTCCTTCCATTGTTTGGGGATCAGACTCTTTGCTGCATCTAGTACATGGGGAAGCAAAGTTCTCATGTACTGTTTAGTTGACATTTCTGTCCCGTGAAACAGGCAGATCCATGGGTCGGGAGGAATTTTAATTCCGGTTATCTCCTCAATTATTAGTAATACATTATTCCAGTATATTTTAATTTTTGGGCAGGTCCACCATATATGTGACATAGTGCCCACCTCAAGACAGCCCCTCCAACAATATTTGGAGGTGTCGTCTTGATAGCGGTGTGCTATGGCCGGGGTTATATACCATCGTGCTAAACACTTAAAGTTCATTTCGATCAAAGCACAATTAAGTGAGGTCGTATGCGTCTTTTTTAATATTTTCCTGGCCTCTGTCTCGGTTATACCCGTTCCCAATTCCTCTTCCCATTTGTTAATATAAGGAGGGAGACCGGAGTCTTTCAATCCCATCAGTATTTTATAGATAGCGGATATCGCGCCCCTTCCCCTTGGTGCCAAACACAGACGCTCCAAAGGGAGCAAGTATCTATCTGACCTCAAGGGGGAGGGGAAGGAATCCACAAAATGCGTCAGCTGCAAGTATCGCCACCTATTCAACTCAAACAGTTCTTTTTTTTTACTTAATTCCTGGTAGGTAAGAATTTTACCGTCTTTTAATATGTCTTTTAATTGTACATCTGGTTTTTTAATCCAGTTACCAAACAGGTCCATTTTCCCTGGTACAAAAAAATTTGTGTCAAATAAAGGGATTAGTGGGGAGTTATAACCCCATCTGTGTTTTTTATGTGCCCTATCCCATATAGACATGGATGCCAATGTGATTTTGTGCAAGTGCGGATTTATTTGTCTAAAATGTGGCGGTATCCAAATCTCTTTTCCTAACAGTGACTTATTTGAACAATTTTCTAATCTCACCCATCTTTTCTCTTTGTTATCTCTAACCCAATCAACCACCCGTGCCATGTGAATGGCCATATAATATGTGTAAATATCAGGTACCCCCAAACCACCATGTTCCTTATCTCTAATTAACACCTCCATACTTATGCGTGTTTTTTTGTTCCGCCATATAAACCTATTTAATAACTGTTTTAGTATTTTAAAATAAGCACCCGGTAGTGCGATTGGTAACATTTGAATTATATATAATATTTTAGGGAGAGTAAACATTTTAAAACAATTTATTCTCCCTAATAGGGATCTTTGTCTCAATGCGATTCTCTTTAAATCTTTTTTAATATCATTTAATAATGGTATGTAATTCTGTACGTAGATTAAGTCAGGGGATGATGTAATATTAACTCCCAAATATTTTATCTCGGTGTCTCTCCAAATAAATGGAAACTCTTGCTTATATCTCAGTACGTCCTGTGGATTCACACTAATATTAAGGATTTCTGATTTTAAAGGATTGATTTTGAAATTAGCTACATCTCCGTACAATTTGAGGGTTTTTAATAGATTCGGGAGTGTTATAGTTGGGTTCGTTATAAATAATAAGATATCGTCGGCGAACGCTGCGAGTTTATGTACCCCATCATTTGTTTGTATCCCCCTGATGTCGGGGTTATTTCTAATCCCGGCCAGCAATGGTTCCAAAGATAAAATAAATAAAAGGGGGGACAGGGGGCATCCCTGTCTAGTCCCATTGAACATTTCAAATGTCCCGGATAATGTCCCGTTCACCTTAACTCTTGCCGTTGGGTGTTTATACAGGGCGCTTATCCACCTCATCATTTTTGGACCGATCCCGATAAACTCCAATGTGTTCAATAGAAATCCCCAGTCTACCCTGTCGAAAGCCTTTTCGGCGTCTATAGACAGGAGTAGACCTGGGGACTTACTATCTTTTATAATCTGTGTCAACAGAAGTGTTCTAATACTATTGTCCCTGCCTTCCCTCCCGGGGACAAAGCCTACTTGATCAGTATGTACTAAATCTTTCATGATTGTTTTCATTCTCCCTGCTAAAATTTTGGCGAACAATTTTACGTCTGCATTTAATAGCGAGATGGGTCTAAAACTAGAACATAAGGAGGGATCTTTACCTATCTTAGGGATTACTGTAATTGCGGCCTCTAATGCCTCTTGCCGAATATCCCAGTTTAAACCAATACCGTTTAAATAAGAGCACATCCTGGGGATCAGAATGTCACTGAACTTTTGGTAATATGTAATTGTTAGCCCATCGGGGCCTGGGCTTTTCCCCTTAGGTGACTCCTTTAAATTATTACGAATTTCCATTTCCGTTATAGGTTCTTCTAAAAAACTAATTTTGTCATCTGGTATTTTATTTAAACATGTGCTACTTAAAATTTTTTTTGTATTAACACTTCTCCTTTTAATTTTTTCCGAGGTGTCCCCTTGTGATAGCGAAAACAACTTCCCGTAGTATTCTTGAAATACTCTTGCGATCTCTGATGTTGTATATACCTTACTCCCTTTGCCTGTTTGAATACATTCTATAAAATTACCCTTAGATTTATTTTGAAGCCCTTTTGCTAGGTATTTACCCGACAAGTCACCCCATTGAAACTTCTCTTTCTTACGTCTATAAGATGCCGCTCTATTTTCATATTCGATAAGATCTCTTAATTCCTCTCTTTTTAAAATAACGGTACGCTCCGCTTCATGCTCTCCTGTTAGTTTATGGGTCTGTTCAAGCACCAAGATAGTTTTATATAACTCATCATATTTCTTCTTGGTTTCTTTTTTTTTCGCTGATCCAATTGCGATCAGTATGCCCCTAATGTAGGCCTTGTGAGCTTCCCAAACTAGTGCTTCAGACATGTGTTCGGAGCAGTTTGTCTTGAAGTACCATTCTAATTCCTGTTTTATCCTTTCTACAACCTCTTCATCCTGTATTAAATCCTCGTTAAGTCTCCATTTGATGTTACTTTTGGGGGCTCCCTCAATTTTTAAATTAATTGAAACTGGCGCGTGATCCGACAGGGTAGTTATCCCAATTCCCGAGCTTGTCACTACGTCCAATGAGCTATGATCCACTAGGAAAAAATCGATCCTAGAGTACGTCCCGTGCACGGCGGAGTAGAATGAGTAATCACGTGTTTTCGGATGCTGTATTCTCCAAACATCTATCAATTGGAGTTGTTGTAATTTTTTTTTAAGTAATTTTCTTTGTACGTCTCCAGTCCGCTGTGCACGTGACGTACAATCGAGATCCAGATCCAGACAGAGGTTCATATCGCCCGCCACAACTACTCTGCCTATCCTGAAGTCCATGAACATCTCGATAGCCCCCTTAAGAAATCTCATGGAGTTCTTATTTGGACAGTAAATATTCGCAATAGAATAATCCACTTCATTTAATTTTCCCCTAAGTAGGAGATACCGCCCCTCGGGATCTGCTTTTCTCTCTACCAGGACGAATCTAACTTCCTTAGCGAACCCTATGGCAACCCCCTTTGCCAGCTTAGTCGGAGAGTCTCCATAGTACCATAATGGGTAATCCGGTGAGCTTATTTTAAGATTTGATTCCTGCGAGATATGTGTCTCTTGTATGAGTACTATATCTGCTTTAAGATGTTTAATTTCTCTTAAAATATTACCCCTTTTTAACGGGGAGTTTAATCCCCTTACGTTATATGAGAGTATTTTTAGGGTTCCCATAGTATCAACTAGGTAGTCACTCGCCCCACGACCACACCCATTACATTGATATTATTGTATTCGGTTGCCAAAAGTTGAATCATGTCACTCATCCTCTTACATAGGCAGGCGTTCCAATACGCATCGATGCAAAACCATAACAGGTAGCTTACTTCTAAAACTGATAACCGGAGATACTCCCCCCCAACCCCTCTCCCACTCCCCCCCCCCTCCCCCCATTTACTCTGCACTATGACCCCTCCATTCACCCTAGCCCACCCCCCCTCCCTCCCTTCCCCCACCAATAGGGGCATTGCGGCCTTATATAGGCACCTGGATCCGTGGCCAACCTACTCCACCCGGCCCACGGTTCTCGCCCCAGAGGTTGAACTCTGCGAGTGTGACTACATCCGAAATGCCGCCGCCCTCCCCCCAACCAAAAGGCTGGGGGTGGGTGAGCAGCCCCAGGACCCCAGGACACCCCGGGCCCACGCCAGCCGCTCCCCCCCCCCCCCCCCCCACGACCCCCCTCACCCCCCAGCCCCCACTTCATCGTCTTCGTTTTTTAATATTTATCTGATGTGGGTATTTTTCTTAATTATTTTCCTCTTTTATTTCCTGGAATAAGGTTCCATGTCTGATGGCCCGGTATAGGTAATATCTTCTCTTGTGGTTCATTCCAACCAGGTATCTCTATCAATGGGATATCCAGTCTCGTACAGAACTTAGTCATCTCTTCAGGGAACCTTAAGGTCGCAGACCTGCCCTCCTTCTTCCCAATTAGACACGCTGGGTAACCCCAAGAATATTGGATACCATGTATTTTTAAATGTTCGAGTAGTGGTTTTAGTACTCTCCTTCTAGAGAGGGTCTCGGTGGCAAGGTCTGGAAAGATCTGTAATTCGGTCTCGTTGAATGTTACCGGCCTAATGGTTTTAAGACGCTGCCAAATCTGTTCTTTATCTTGGAAATTATGAAATCTTGCGATCACATCTCTGGGTATTCCCGCTGCCAATTCCGCGGGTTTTCTAATCCGATGAATTCTTTCAAATTTGATTTTTTCCGTTTCTATTTTACCCAAAATGTGGCCGAATAATTTATCAAGTTTTACTTGGAGGTCTTCTCCTTCCAGGTCGGGCAGACCGCGTATCCTCAAATTTTTCCTCCGGTTCCGATTTTCTTGATCTTCCATTCGGTACCTCAAGTTCCTTTGTTCTATTTGTAGTTCCTTCATTTGCATTTTTAACTCAGCCACCTCAGCTGCTTGACTATCCAGTTTTTCTTCAGTTTCTTCCACTCTTCTCAGTAAATGACTCATGTCATCGTGTACAATCGTTATCTCATTTTTTAACGAGAGCTCCATACGTGAGATTGATAGTTCTAGTCGCGAAAACATCTCTAGTAGCTCTGTTTTTGATGGGGGTAAATCTTTATGGGTAGCACCATGTGAATCCGCAACAACCTCCTCAGACTCTCTGATTGTCACTGATTCAGAGTACCTTCGCTGTCCATTTTTTTGTTGGCCCATTGATAGTCTGCTTTTTGCCCCAGATGTTTCACTAGGACAGTCTTTAGAAGTGTCTTGTGTCATGGATTTTTTTATAGTACCTGGACTGGCGCTTATTTTGGGGGCGTTTGCCACAGCACCCCTTACTGGGCGACCTCTCATTTCTAATATTCAGTTGATGAACCTCTAAAGAGAAAGAAAAAAAAAAAAAAAAAAGAGGTGTCCTCAATTTTCCTTATTATTTTCTCCTTCTTCTCCTTCTTGTCCTTTATCTCATATCTCCTGCTCAGGCGTCTCCCAGCCTTTAATATTTAATGTGTAGTGACAACCAGCGAACTGTGGGAGCAATATGAGCTGGTCAGTAAACTTGAGCTAAAAGGTGGTCGGGGGCAGGAAAAGAAAGCCACGCTTCCCCGCGCAGTATTCTGGCGGACTATTCCCCACACACCCCACACCCCTGTATAATCACTTAAGGTGACAATCCGCAATCCACTCAGCTTCAACCTCGCTCTCTATAGTGCACTGCAGTGCGCTGTACCCTGACACGCTAATCGCCGCTCAATTGCCTATAATTGTAATCTTTTAAAGTTGCTTATCGTTGCTTATAGCTGCATGGGTTACAATATAATTAGCTTGCAATTGGCTGATAGTTAGTAAAAAAAAAAAAAAGAAATTTTTTCTTTCCCTTTTCTTTAAAGCATTTAGTTAGTTAGTGGCAGTCTCCCATCAGCGAACCGCTTCAACACTTAGCATCACTCGCATCACTCGCTAAAGTGCAATTTTATAGTATGCAATTTTATAGTTAACTGATGGTTAGTATTTGGCTAGCATTTAGATAATATTGGGTCAGATGGTATTGGGTCAGTGACAGTTTTATAACAATCGATCCTCCTCTGTCAGCAATCCGCAGCTGCAGCCATAATCATTGAGGTGCCTTTATACAGTTTAAATAGTTTGCTGATGATTATCCTTTAGGTAGCATTGGATAACATGACATAACATATCCTTTAGATAGCATTTAGATAGCATTGCATTTAAGGTTGATCAGTAGTAATCACAGTCTTTTATATTGAACCACAATCTGTAGTCAGCTGTAGCTGCAGCTTCACTCACTGAAGTGCGCTCACTGTTCTCAGAATCATGCTGACATACTGACAATCAGGTGATGCTGGTAACTCACACACCGCCGAGTCAGACGCCGAGTCAGCTGCGCTTCCTCCCGACTCCTCACGACTCCTCACAGCACGCCCAACGCACGGAGCCCAAACGGAACCCGAGCCCGAGCCCTTCAGCTTCTCCAGCGCCTGCAAGTCGGGACTCCACGCTCCAAGATTCCGGGAGAACCCCACGGCCTCACTCCACAGCGCGGCGCGGCGCCAAGGTAACACGGCGGAAGGAGGGGCGGGGGAAGCAGGGGGAGAGGCACAGCGGGGGGTAGGGAAGAGAACAGCTTAGCGCGTGCCGGAGGGACCCATGGAGCCCACGGAGCTGCTCAGAGCTAGCAGCCTGTTCCGACGCGCACTCTCATCAGGCCCCTCCCTCTTCTGATCTGACAATCTCTGACCTCACCTAATGAAAGCATGCAGCTAAAGAAGTCAAAAGGGAAGCTAGAACTTCTGATCATAAAAAAGTTTAGCCAAATTTGTTCTTGGTTGTGTTTCTTAAAAGCATCTTGGTGGGGAAAATATACACTTCCCTTAGGTAAGTAAGCATATAAAAACTCTGTGTTATCTTCAGATTCATATGTTTTCCATGTTGTGCCATAAAAACTAAATAAAGTTATGGATAAGTTCATGGACAAGCTGTTAGTTAAGTAAAGCAGTTTCAACACTTGCTTATACTTGTCAGCTATTTCTGGAAAAAGAAAATCACTACATATAATGTTTGCCACCGGGAAGCTGGATGTGTAAGCCTCCTAGAGAGATCTTGTATGATAAGTTCAATGAGCTAGAATCCTTCCCAAGTGAACATTATAAGCATTCTTTCAAAATAGTGGTCTGGCCCCCACACGATTCAAGCAGAGTCTTGCCAGGACATTTGAAAATAATTTTTCATACATTTAGTTGTAGAATTATTAACATGAAGTTGCACACACGTCGATCTTTTTGTTAAATGGAAGAGTGAAAGAACGCTTGTTGACAGCACCATTAAGATTCTTTTAGAGGAAAATAAACACACACAACTTTTAGCCCTTAAAGATAGGCAACACGTTAATTAATACCATCCTAAAGAATTTTTAATAACACAGTTCTGAAATCACTCTACATTTTGTCATCAGCAATCTCAAAGAGTAATGTTCACATAACCCTCTGAGTTAGATCAATTCCACGTGGGAATGTTATGTTATGAGAAAATGATTTTTAGAGGAAATAACAAACACAGTTCAAATAGTTTATACAGTTTAGAGGATTCACTCCTTTGCCTGTTATATTTGTTTGTTACTCTAGTCTGTGGCTATCACAGCAGACAGCCTGGACAGGCTTAATGACAATTTTATATGTTAAACAAGGATGATGCCCAAAATCTCCTCAGTGGGTACACTGACAGTGCCTTCAGTACTGCCAATATGTGCCCTTCACTGCTGTTAATCAGTGCCCATCAGTGCTGCCTATCAGTGTCCATCAATGCTGCCTATCAGTGTCCATTAGTGCTGCCTATCAGTGCGCTATAAACAAAAATAGAGTGACAATTTAAAAAAAAATCTATATTTTTTACTTTTTGCTATAATAAATATCCCCAAAAAAGATATAACATTTTTTTTTCCTCAGTTTAGGCCGATATGTATTCTTCTACCTATTTTTGGTAAAAAAATCACAATAAGCATTTGTCGATTGGTTTGCGCGAAATTTATAGCATTTACAAAATAAGGGATAGTTTTATGGCATTTTTATTAATATATTTTTTTTACTACTAATGGCTGCAATCAGTGATTTTTTTTGTGACTGCAACATTATGGCAGACACATCGGACACATTTGACAAATTTTTGGGACCATTGTCATTTTCACAGCGAAAAGTGCTATAAAAATGCACTGTTTACTGTGAAAATGACAATGGCAGTGAAGAGGTTAACCACTAGGGGCGCTGTAGGGGTTAACCACTAGGGGGCTCTTTAGGGGTTAAGTGTGACCTCATGTGTGTTTCTAACTGTAGGGGGGCGGGCTGGACGTGTGATGTCGTTCCCTATATCAGGGAACAGACAATCACTGACATTGTCACAGAGAAGAACGGGGATGGTTTGTTTACACTCACCTCTCTCCGTTCTTCAGCTCCTGTTACCCCTATCATGGATCACCCGCGGCGATCGGGTCCACGGGTCCCGCAGGTGCGGTCACGGAGCTTCGGACCGAATATGCCATCATAAATAAAGCGTCTATGATAAACTCTGCCCCCCTGTCTGCATAATGTAAAATACATGCCCATAAACTAGAAATCAATAATATTTAGATGTATGTTTCCAGACACAGGTCTTTGTGGTGAGAGAACAATAATCTGCGTTTTACTTTTCCAGTTGTCAGACTGGGCTGTCTCAGGCAACAAACCACTTCTTGCTTTAGTTGTCAAGATATTTTTTATGAACAGCAGCTAAAAGAAATTTTCAAAATGGGTAAGAACACCATTAATATATTGAAATAATAATAGAAACATGAATAATAATACGTTTTAAAAAAATATTAACTTTTTTTATTTTTTTGTATAAAACTTTAAGAAAACATGAAGAAAATCTGGCTATTTATTCAAACAGTCAACCAAATAAAAACTGCATATGTCCTAAAAAAAAAATTAAAATTATTTTATGTATACACATTAATAATAGCATTAGAGTCAAATTAATCTAGACATACTGAAGACACTAAATTACATTAATGACCCTTGGTCACCTAAGGTTAAATAATATGGGCCAGATTCACAGAGAATTTCCCAGGCGCAGCGTATCAGCGATACGCTACGCCGCCGTTCCTTACCTGGAGTATTTTGAAATTCACAAAGATTTTGCGCCGTAAGTTACGGCGGCGTAGTGTATTTCTCGGCGCGTATTTCAAATTGGGCGGGTAGGGGGCGTGATTCATTTAAATGAAGCGCGTCCCTGCGCCGATTGAACTGCGCATGCTCCGTTTTGAAATTTCCTGCCGTGCTTTGCGCGAAATTACGTCGCACCGACGTCATGTTTTGAACTTCGACGTGAGTTACGTCCTTTCCTATTCACTGACGACTTACGAAAAAAAAATTAAATTCGACGCGGGAACGACGGTCATACTTTAACATGGCAAGTCTATCTATACGCCTCATAATAGCAGCTTTAACTATACGCCGGGAAAAGCCGACTAGCGACGATGTAAGAGAATGCGACGGCCGCGCGTACCTTCGTGGATCGCCAGAAAAAAAAATTAGCATACCCGACGTGGAAAACGACCCAAACTTCACCCAGCGGGTGCCGAAGTATTGCACCTACGATCCGAAGGCGTACGAAGCCGTACGCCTGTCGGATCGAAGCCAGAAGCCGTCGTATCTTGGTTTGAGGATTCAAACTAAAGATACGTCACGGCAAATGTGAATCTGGCCCTAACTTCTCTTTAGTGCACTTATCCTTCTGTGGTCCATTTCCCTCCTCTTGTATTTTTTCAAAACAACAAATTTACCAGGAATTTGCTGCCTCTGGCTCCTTGGGTTTAACTGAATTGTTACTTACAGTTTTACTTGATGAACTGAAGTCAACAATACCTTCTACAAAGTACTTTTTCTTTTTACTGTCTAAGTTCAGAATTTTTACCTGCAGTTTGCTTTAGCTCCTTAAATGTCAGATAACAACCAATGTTGCAAATGCGTTTAAAAAATAATGAGAAGTAACAAATGCCTTATGAATTTTTATCTAATATGTTGTTTTTAAAATAATGGAAGCTATGGGGCCATTTACAAGAAGATTACAAACTCTAAAACAGAATGAGAGCAGCTTGATAAACAATGAAGAGAAAGTCAAAAGATGGGAAAAAAAATGAACTAATAAAGGGAAGATCCTTGATGTCCACAGAAGTTAGAAAGTCTCCCTGGGGAAGAGAGGTGATAACAGACATGATGAATTTATCTATTTAAAGGAAGACATTTAGAAATATGAGATCCAAGATGGGGTAAAGGTCCTCTTTGAGTATGATCGATCTCTTTAAGGGAAATTAATTAGCTAGCAATATTTTGACAAGGTACAGACTCAAGTAAGATGTGTTTTTTTCCAATTTTCAACTGAAGTTACCAAAGAAAGTGAAGAGTTTGTGGTATGCATAGAGGAGGAAGAACCAGGGCCAGTGATAGAACACATACAAGAGCAATGAATTAATTCCACTAATCCAAGAGTAGTACTGACCATCGCAATAAGTTGAAAATAAATTCTCTGATTTAGGAGTAATAGCTGCAAACTGAAATCAGTAAGAGCGATCCTTTCTTCTGAGGGGACATACAGTAAAATCCATATTTAAAAAGGAATCCTCAGAGGAATCCTGATTGGATCAACAAAAGCCAATGTGTCTTGGTCTGTGTAGGCAGGGAAGGGGAAAAACGAATGTTAGTGAGTGTGACATATGAGTCAGAGGTGGACCCCCAGTGGATAGCTGATTCTGACCGTAAGGAACCGTAAGGAACAGTTGCATCAGGGTAGAAGGTGCTGCCTAGGAACAACTTTACTCAAAAATCCACAGCAGCCTTCGAAATCAAAGGATACTTAAAAAACTAGACTCCGGCAATACAACATGACTGTGGTCAGTTACTTTGTGGTGTGTTCTATCATGGGGTTCAACTATCTAAAGCAAAGGAAATCTGTGCTTTATTGAGTTTACATGGTGATTGTGGTAATGAACAATGCCCAATCTCCAATAACTGTCATATGTTTTACAGACAACCTGTATACATTAGTGTACTAAGATCCATAAACCACAGGTACATGACAGTAGGGCTGGGTTGATTATGGACTGTAGTTAGTGACTCTGTAAATAATTGTGCTTGAATCCACTGCTTTTGAGTAAAAATCTGGCAGATCTAGCATTGAACATCATGTATGCACTTTCCCGCCCCCCCCCCCCACCCTATTGATGACCATCCTCCCTCCCACAAACATGCTCATGTGCACTCCTGAATTAGAACAGCATCAGAAATAGCTAGGAAGGAGGGGGAAGGTAAATTAATACCTAAACCTAAATCAATACCCTAACTAACGAAGTACATAAAATATAATTAAAAAATTAATAAAATAAATGTTTAATTTTGTTTCTGCAGAAAATAGTCTTGGTATTAAAAATCAGACCATAACAAGCATGAGGTTTTTAGATACCCCCCCCCAATAGTGAGTTTGAGAGACAAGGACAGCACAACTGCCTTAGTTCTATATATAACCTGATTATAGCTTTAGGAGCTGAATTGTTAAATGTGTGTCACAGCTAGTAATGTAATATAAAGGTGGACCACATACAAATATTCCTATGGAGTTGGTACCTAGTTATGACCCTAAACAAGATGAACATTCCCATGTGATCCCTTTGAAGCATGATATTATTGCTCATGAGTGTATCTTGATCGGTGGACTGCAATCAAGGCTGCTTGAGGCCTGACTGATAGACCATAGATCAAGAGAAAAAGGAGAGGGAGGTTTGTTTGGGACTTTTAAAGGCACTAGTATACAGCAGTATAAAATATATATATAAAAATTTATTTAATAATTATAATAATAATGCACAATGTACAAAACAGCAAAACAATTGGGACAAACCCCACATATCAGATTGATCACAAGACCGTTTTTTCTAATCAGTGGAGTCGTGGTCTCGACCGGTTTCGCAGTATGAAACTGCTTCTTCAGGAGAGATGTCTATAGGGTACATATGTAAAATATAAACAACATAGATATAATAATAATAGTAACAAGCAATTGTGTACAATAATTTAATGGGAAGATTGCATAAGTTCAGTGTTGCGTCTTATAGGAGAGTCAAAGACTACTCACCTTGATTGGCCAAGGTGATCGTGGATTGGCTTAGGCAGTGGCCCCCTAGGGCGCACGTGGGGGATAATAGGAGCGGGCTCTGATGGAGAAGGTTTATAGGTTATTCCTGATGATAAAAGTAATGGAGGATGGTTGTGCAGGAAGAAGGAAGGCAGGGGATGGAAGTAGGGAAGAGAAAGGAAAAACAAAAAGAAAATAATAAAGTGGAAAAAAGAGGAAAAAGAAAAGGGAAGAAGGAAAAAAGAAAAAAGAAAAAAGAAGAAAAAGAAAAAGAGGGGGTGAGGAAAGAGGAAGGAAGAGGGGGGGGGAGGGGGGGGGAAAGGGGGGGGGAGGGAAGAGGAAGGGGAAGGTAGGGAAGGAGGGGTGGAGAGAGGGGGGGGGGGAAAGAAAGGGGATTGGGTAAAGGGTGGGGAAGGGATAGGAAGGAAGGGGGGGGGGGGAAAGGTGGGGAAAAAAGGGGGGGGGGAAAGAAAAAGAGATGGGTTGAGAAATAGGAAGGGGAGAAGGGAAGGGAAGGGGGAGGTATGGTAGTGAGGTGGTGAATAGTGAAAAATAAAAATAAAAAATAAAAAATACCCGGGTAAAAAAATATATATAATAAATAGATTATATATGGAAATTGAAAACAGCAACCAAGACAAGTAGTGCTTCAGTAGCGGGACACCAGGGAGTGATAATCAGTGCTGGAGTGGAAAGGGTAAATAAAACTGCAGCTTACCCTCCAAGAAAATGTAATCAGTATAATGAATACTGGGGTGGTGGACACATGATGGTGGCAATTAGATCACAGCAAGCAATGAGAGAGAGCCAGTGTAGGTAAACACAAGCAAGCCAATCTAAGAAAGATATGATATCAGACGATTGCTTGGGGATAATGATCTCCAATGGTAGAATGGCACAGCAGTAATTGATGCAGGATCAGTGTTATTAAAGTATGCTTACCACAGAATGTGTAGTGTCAGTCAATCCCCAGGGAGAGCACCGTGCACCTCACTCAAGCCGCTCAGAGAGCGGCTTAAATGAGGAATCCCAAGACACGTCATACGTCACGTGGGCGTGACGCAGACGTGACTCACCGTTCAGAACGGCCGCGCATTGGTCAATGCGCGGCCTTGCAGACAGGACACCCAATGGCCGGGGGCCGGGTGAGGTGCTGCAAACAACGGGCTCCGATTGGAGCCCGTGGTCTGAAGGGTCCAGCGTGCGCCAATCAGAAAGAGGGGGCACGGCCGCGGCTGGCCCGATCACATGGCAAGGTCCTAAGCTGACAAGGCACAGCACTGAAGCGTACAAAGAAAAATTGAAATGTAAACATTGATGTGTGAGTATCACAGACATTATCATTGTAGATATATACAGGGGGATAAACCTGCAATATATTAAATTGTGAAGTCATTACGCAGTAATGATTCAAAAATCAGGGAAAAGACAATCATAATGAGAAAATTCAATTAGGCTATGACAGGCATCTAAAATGTAATGACATTAGAAGAGGTGTGAATACAGACAGAATTAATATTTGTAGTCATGAAGAATTAGGGGAAACAAAAAAGAGATTTGTTTTAAATGATGATAGCGTTATGGTAGAACGATCAAACATAACAAATTGAAATAAATGAATAGTCAATCAGTCCAAGTCCCGCCTATATGAAGGATTTGTATGAATTGACCTCATTCAGACCTGGATAGGTCATAGCGTTCAGATGTTCTATCCATAAACATTCCTTTTGGAGAATGGATTTGTCCCAGTCCCCACCACGTGGATGCGGTGGGATGACCTCCAATATAAGGAAGCGTATCACTGTCAAGTCATACCTATGATAGAGTCCTATATGACGTCCAATAGTGGTCAGTTTACCAACTCCTGTGTCATAAAGGTGGTCACCCATACGTTGGCGGAATTCTCTTATTGTTTTTCCAACATAAAAGGCATTACAGTTGCACACCATTAAGTAAACCACACCTTTGGTACCACAATCAGCGTGAAAAGAAGGAGAGAAGACTTCATTATTGGGTAAAAGGAATCGTTTGCCCTCCAGTACCCACGGGCAACGCGGGCAATTGCCGCATTTATATGTTCCCCTGAGTGCTGGAGGGGATAAACGTTCTTGTGTATAATGACTCTGGGTGAGTCGGTCTCGCAGTGAAAATGCACGGCGATAGACCATTTCAGGATGTACTTTCACATGTTTGGACAAGGTATTGTCATCCGTAAGGATGTGCCAATGTCTATTGAGGATATCACGTAGGACATTGTGATGAGCTGAGTAAGTAGTGATAAAACGTACAGAATTGTTAACTGGGGTGGTTGTATTTCTCTGTTTCAGTGTGTCATATAACAATGAATTCCTAGAGCGTAGACAGGCCCTATTGTAGGCTTTTTAAGGTTTGTCCGGGCATAGCCACGGTCAAGTAGGCGCAACCTTAATGCGTCTGCTTGTTTTTTGAAATCGCTGGGTAGTGTACAATTCCTGCATAGTCTTAAATATTGGGCGAAAGGAATGCTTCTAATTAATGGCTTAGGGTGAGCACTGGTAGCAAACAATAAAGTATTTCCTGCCGTAGGTTTACGGTACAAGTCCGTATGTAGAATACCGTCACTTTGTTTGATGACAGTCAGGTCAAGAAATGGGACCCGAGTGTCATCAAATTCGACAGTAAATCTAAGGTTAAATTCATTTACATTAAGTAAACGTACAAATTCTAGTAGGGACTCAGAAGTGCCGGTCCAAATAATGAACAAATCATCTATAAATCTATACCAAAGTAAAACCTGATCCAAAAAACTTCGGAAAGTGTCATTAGCGTGTAATGAGCGTTCCCAGCCGCCAAGATATAGATTGGCATAGGCTGGGGCGCAAGATGTACCCATCGCTACCCCCTGATTTTGCAAAAATAATTAGTCGTTAAACGTGAAATAATTTTTTGTTAGGATAAAAGATAATAACTGTAAGATAAATTTGACCAGGGACCATGAAGTATTTTCCTGTTCATATAAAAAGGACCCGGCCGTTCTGACGCCCTGCTCGTGGGGGATGCTCGAGTACAAAGCCTCGACATCTAGGGCCACGAGCAGGGCGTCAGGAGGGACTTGGGTCCCCTCGATATGTTTCAAGAGATCAGAAGTGTCACGAATATATGATGGAAGGCTCGTGACATGAGGCATGAGGAAGGCATCTACAAATTTACTAGCGTTGTCTGTAAGAGATCCCATGCCAGACACAATCGGTCGGCCGGGGGGTTTTGTACGTTCTTATGCGTTTTGGGCAACGAATAAAAAGTAGGTAACCGGGGAAATTTGGGGATCAAGTATTCTAGAGTATCCTTATCAATCAATCCTAGGAAGTAGGCATCTGTACAAAGTGATCTGAGTTCTGTAATAAAGTTAGAAACAAAAGTGGAGGGAATCCGACTGTACCAGTCGGTATTGTTTAATATTGAATAGCACATGTTTTGATAAAATTCATGTGTCATAAGTACAATATTTCCACCTTTGTCCGATTGTTTGATTACAATATCGGTACATTTCTGCAGAGATTTGAGGGCTTTGGTCTGTCTACCGGTTAGATTAGGAGATATTGTATGCCATTCCTGTCTTTTGAGATCTCGAATTGTAGCCTGTACAAACTTTACAACTTGTTTGTACAGGCTACAATTCGAGATCTCAAAAGACAGGAATGGCATACAATATCTCCTAATCTAACCGGTAGACAGACCAAAGCCCTCAAATCTCTGCAGAAATGTACCGATATTGTAATCAAACAATCGGACAAAGGTGGAAATATTGTACTTATGACACATGAATTTTATCAAAACATGTGCTATTCAATATTAAACAATACCGACTGGTACAGTCGGATTCCCTCCACTTTTGTTTCTAACTTTATTACAGAACTCAGATCACTTTGTACAGATGCCTACTTCCTAGGATTGATTGATAAGGATACTCTAGAATACTTGATCCCCAAATTTCCCCGGTTACCTACTTTTTATTCGTTGCCCAAAACGCATAAGAACGTACAAAACCCCCCCGGCCGACCGATTGTGTCTGGCATGGGATCTCTTACAGACAACGCTAGTAAATTTGTAGATGCCTTCCTCATGCCTCATGTCACGAGCCTTCCATCATATATTCGTGACACTTCTGATCTCTTGAAACATATCGAGGGGACCCAAGTCCCTCCTGACGCCCTGCTCGTGGCCCTAGATGTCAAGGCTTTGTACTCGAGCATCCCCCACGAGCAGGGCGTCAGAACGGCCGGGTCCTTTTTATATGAACAGGAAAATACTTCATGGTCCCTGGTCAAATTTATCTTACAGTTATTATCTTTTATCCTAACAAAAAATTATTTCACGTTTAACGACGAATTATTTTTGCAAAATCAGGGGGTAGCGATGGGTACATCTTGCGCCCCAGCCTATGCCAATCTATATCTTGGCGGCTGGGAACGCTCATTACACGCTAATGACACTTTCCGAAGTTTTTTGGATCAGGTTTTACTTTGGTATAGATTTATAGATGATTTGTTCATTATTTGGACCGGCACTTCTGAGTCCCTACTAGAATTTGTACGTTTACTTAATGTAAATGAATTTAACCTTAGATTTACTGTCGAATTTGATGACACTCGGGTCCCATTTCTTGACCTGACTGTCATCAAACAAAGTGACGGTATTCTACATACGGACTTGTACCGTAAACCTACGGCAGGAAATACTTTATTGTTTGCTACCAGTGCTCACCCTAAGCCATTAATTAGAAGCATTCCTTTCGCCCAATATTTAAGACTACGCAGGAATTGTACACTACCCAGCGATTTCAAAAAACAAGCAGACGCATTAAGGTTGTGCCTACTTGACCGTGGCTATGCCCGGACAAACCTTAAAAAAGCCTACAATAGGGCCTGTCTACGCTCTAGGAATTCATTGTTATATGACACACTGAAACAGAGAAATACAACCACCCCAGTTAACAATTCTGTACGTTTTATCACTACTTACTCAGCTCATCACAATGTCCTACGTGATATCCTCAATAGACATTGGCACATCCTTACGGATGACAATACCTTGTCCAAACATGTGAAAGTACATCCTGAAATGGTCTATCGCCGTGCATTTTCACTGCGAGACCGACTCACCCAGAGTCATTATACACAAGAACGTTTATCCCCTCCAGCACTCAGGGGAACATATAAATGCGGCAATTGCCCGCGTTGCCCGTGGGTACTGGAGGGCAAACGATTCCTTTTACCCAATAATGAAGTCTTCTCTCCTTCTTTTCACGCTGATTGTGGTACCAAAGGTGTGGTTTACTTAATGGTGTGCAACTGTAATGCCTTTTATGTTGGAAAAACAATAAGAGAATTCCGCCAACGTATGGGTGACCACCTTTATGACACAGGAGTTGGTAAACTGACCACTATTGGACGTCATATAGGACTCTATCATAGGTATGACTTGACAGTGATACGCTTCCTTATATTGGAGGTCATCCCACCGCATCCACGTGGTGGGGACTGGGACAAATCCATTCTCCAAAAGGAATGTTTATGGATAGAACATCTGAACGCTATGACCTATCCAGGTCTGAATGAGGTCAATTCATACAAATCCTTCTTATAGGCGGGACTTGGACTGATTGACTATTCATTTATTTCAATTTGTTATGTTTGATCGTTCTACCATAACGCTATCATCATTTAAAACAAATCTCTTTTTTGTTTCCCCTAATTCTTCATGACTACAAATATTAATTCTGTCTGTATTCACACCTCTTCTAATGTCATTACATTTTAGATGCCTGTCATAGCCTAATTGAATTTTCTCATTATGATTGTCTTTTCCCTAATTTTTGAATCATTACTGCGTAATGACTCCACAATTTAATATATTGCAGGTTTATCCCCCTGTATATATCTACAATGATAATGTCTGTGATACTCACACATCAATGTTTACATTTCAATTTTTCTTTGTACGCTTCAGTGCTGTGCCTTGTCAGCTTAGGACCTTGCCATGTGATCGGGCCGGCCGCGGCCGTGCCCCCTCTTTCTGATTGGCGCACGCTGGACCCTTCAGACCACGGGCTCCAATCGGAGCCCGTTGTTTGCAGCACCTCACCCGGCCCCCGGCCATTGGGTGTCCTGTCTGCAAGGCCGCGCATTGACCAATGCGCGGCCGTTCTGAACGGTGAGTCACGTCTGCGTCACGCCCACGTGACGTATGACGTGTCTTGGGATTCCTCATTTAAGCCGCTCTCTGAGCGGCTTGAGTGAGGTGCACGGTGCTCTCCCTGGGGATTGACTGACACTACACATTCTGTGGTAAGCATACTTTAATAACACTGATCCTGCATCAATTACTGCTGTGCCATTCTACCATTGGAGATCATTATCCCCAAGCAATCGTCTGATATCATATCTTTCTTAGATTGGCTTGCTTGTGTTTACCTACACTGGCTCTCTCTCATTGCTTGCTGTGATCTAATTGCCACCATCATGTGTCCACCACCCCAGTATTCATTATACTGATTACATTTTCTTGGAGGGTAAGCTGCAGTTTTATTTACCCTTTCCACTCCAGCACTGATTATCACTCCCTGGTGTCCCGCTACTGAAGCACTACTTGTCTTGGTTGCTGTTTTCAATTTCCATATATAATCTATTTATTATATATATTTTTTTACCCGGGTATTTTTTATTTTTTATTTTTATTTTTCACTATTCACCACCTCACTACCATACCTCCCCCTTCCCTTCCCTTCTCCCCTTCCTATTTCTCAACCCATCTCTTTTTCTTTCCCCCCCCCCCCCTTTTTTCCCCACCTTTCCCCCCCCCTTCCTTCCTATCCCTTCCCCACCCTTTACCCAATCCCCTTCCCTTCCCCCCCTCCTCTCCCCCCCCCTCCTTCCCTCCCTTCCCCTTCCTCTTCCCCCCCCCCCTTCCCCCCCCCTCCCCCCCCCCTCTTCCTTCCTCTTTCCTCACCCCCTCTTTTTCTTTTTCTTCTTTTTTCTTTTTTCTTTTTTCCTTCTTCCCTTTTCTTTTTCCTCTTTTTTCCACTTTATTATTTTCTTTTTGTTTTTCCTTTCTCTTCCCTACTTCCATCCCCTGCCTTCCTTCTTCCTGCACAACCATCCTCCATTACTTTTATCATCAGGAATAACCTATAAACCTTCTCCATCAGAGCCCGCTCCTATTATCCCCCACGTGCGCCCTAGGGGGCCACTGCCTAAGCCAATCCACGATCACCTTGGCCAATCAAGGTGAGTAGTCTTTGACTCTCCTATAAGACGCAACACTGAACTTATGCAATCTTCCCATTAAATTATTGTACACAATTGCTTGTTACTATTATTATTATATCTATGTTGTTTATATTTTACATATGTACCCTATAGACATCTCTCCTGAAGAAGCAGTTTCATACTGCGAAACCGGTCGAGACCACGACTCCACTGATTAGAAAAAACGGTCTTGTGATCAATCTGATATGTGGGGTTTGTCCCAATTGTTTTGCTGTTTTGTACATTGTGCATTATTATTATAATTATTAAATACATTTTTATATATATATTTTATACTGCTGTATACTAGTGCCTTTAAAAGTCCCAAACAAACCTCCCTCTCCTTTTTCTCTTGATCTATGGTCTATCAGTCAGGCCTCAAGCAGCCTTGATTGCAGTCCACCGATCAAGATACACTTACTACAAATAACAGGGATGTTGGCACAGTTTATATACTTTGCTATTTATTTCTAACGAGGCAATACTCGCAATTTTCATTATTGCTCATGAATGAAGGAAACCAGTGCAGCTGTGTCCCCATGAGCCTGCCTTTGAGCCTTAAACTGGCCATAGATGGATCCAAATGTGTCTAGTTTGGCAGAAGCTGGCTGAATTTTAATCCATGTCTGGCTGTCCCTGTTCAACAGAAGTAAGGCCTCGTACACACGACCGAGTTTCTCGGCAAAAACCAGCAAGAAACTTGCTGGGAGATACGTGTGTACATTTTCGTCGAGGAAACTGTCGAGAAACTCGATGAGCCAAAAAGAAAGCAAGTTCTCTATTACCTCGACGGGAATGGAGAAACTTGCCTTGTCGAGTTCCTCGACAGCCTAACAAGGAACTCGATGAGGAAAACGATGTGTTCCGCCCGTCGAGTTCCTCGGTCGTGTGTACGAGGCTTTAGAGTGACTTCTGTTGAACTGGAAAGTTGGAAAACTTTTCTTGATCAGCAGCGACTGATCAGTGTATTCTAACAGCTGAGATTCCCACTATTAAAATACAATGTCCTGGCGAGAGGATTCCTCCATCCACCTATCTATGGCTAGCTTACATCAGCCAAATGTAGTTGACTTGGACAGTGGCTTTCCCTGGCTGGGGAATGCTGATAAACTCTTCTCTCTAGGGGGCTCAGCCTAGTAAGGGTAGGAGTAGGTGACAGCGGGGCATCAGTATTTCATGAAACAAGTTACTAGTTGTCAAGAACTATTACGTTTACAGTAAAGCAATCAGAAAATGAAGATCCAGATTCATGTTTTATTGTGTGTCTGTCTGTGACCTACACCTGAAATATGATTATACATCTGGCTCAGCTAGGTTGGGCTGGAAGATGATGTAGAAAATATATTGTGAAACTGTTTGTGTAAGTATTCTTTTGTGGAATGGGTTTCCACATCAGCCAAATGAAGCTTAAAAACAGTTGGTGGGGCCTGAGACAGGAACATACTGTATGGTAAATGTTAGCTAAACCTCTGCATACATACTTTAATTATTCAGCTGAGACATAACCCTTCATTTTACTTAAAAGAATGGAGACGTAATAGCAACAATGGGGCAAGATAAAAATAACCTCTCTCATTTTCATTAATGACGCTCACTCAAAAGCACAAAAACACATATTGGCACAATCACACATGCACAGACAAGCAACATTCAAATATAAATTAATACATTCTAGGCTTTATTCAATTACATTTCCATGTACATCTGCTAAAATTGCAGATCATAATGCCCATGGGGTAGAGTCCCAATGTTGTACTATAGGATTGTTTTATAAACAACAGTTCTAACAGTCTCATTTTATAGGCACATATCAATAGAGGGAGACATACATACATACAGTATCTCACAAAAGTGAGTACACCCCTCACGTTTTTGTAAATATTTTATTACATCCTTTCATGTGACAACACTGAAGAAATGACACTTGTATAACAGTATAAATTTTCCTGCCCCGCAAAATAACTCAACACACAGCCAATAATGTCTAAACCGGGCCAAAGTGTCAATATTTTGTGTAGCCACCATTATTTTCCAACACTGCATTAACCCTCTTGGGCATGGAGTTCACCAGAGCTTCACAGGCTGCAACTGGAGTCCTCTTCCACTCATCCATGATGACATAAGGACATCGCGGAGCTGGTCGATGTTGCAGACCTTCTATTTGAGGATACTCAACAGATGCTCAATAGGGTTTAGGTCTGGAGACATGCTTGGCCAGTCCATCACCTTTACCCTCAGGTTCTTTAGCAAGGGAGTGGTTATCTTGGAGGTGTGTTTGGGGTTGTTATGTTGGAATACTGCCCTGCGGCCCAGTCTCCGAAAGGGGAGGTTCACGCTCGACTTCAGTATGTCACAGTACTCATACGTCTATTTCCCATGGCCAGCCTCTGGATATGACGCTGAGCACATGCACTCAACTTCTTTGAGCGACCATGGCGAGGCCTGTTCTGAGTGTAACCTGTCCTGTTAAACCACTCAGTTTCAGGGTCTTGCCATCTTCTTATAGCCTAGGCCATCTTTATGTATAGCAACAGTTTTTTTTTTCAAATCCATAGAGAGTTCTTTGCCATGAGGTGCCATGCTGAACTTCCAGTGACCAGTATGTGAGATTGATAGCGATAACACCAAATTTAACACACCTGCTTCCCATTCACACCTTAGACCTTGTAACACTAATGAGTCACATGACACCGGGAAGGGAAAATGGCTAATTTGGCCCAATTTGGACATTTTCACATAGGGGTGTACTCACTTCTGTTGCCAGCGATTTAGATATTAATGGCTGTGTGTTGAGTTTTTTTGAGGGGACGGCAAATTTACACTGTTATACAAGCTGTACACTCACTACTCTACATTGTAGCAAAGTGTAATTTCTTCAGTGTTGTCACATGAAAAGATATAATAAAATATTGACAAAAATGTGAGTGGTGTACTCACTTTTGTGAGATACTGTACATGTATACAAATTCAAACACATGTTTGTCAGGAGGGACCCTAATGAAATCATTATACATTTAGAAAATACTCAATGGTTACATTTTAAAGGCTAGGAATACAATTGGCTAGTAGGCATAACTGCTTGAAAATATTTTAGTTGCTCAAGTGCTTTTTAAAATACAACTACTATACATACCTAAATTTACCTTTAGTATAATTTCCTGTAATACTACTTTGGATTAGGATTGGGTGACCGGAAGCTTGCTGACAGGACAAAAATGATAGATACTACTGATGTGCTGGTACTCCTTTATGATTCAATCACAGGCTTTGGTAGTTATTAGACCAAGCTGTATTGTTTACCACCAATGAAGAAAAGTGAGCTTAGGAACCTTGCTTTAGTGTTTAATGCCAGGATCAAATCACTGATTAAAGGTAATAATATTATCTTAAATTTATAAGACAGTTCACAATTACAAGAATTTAGTCTGTGTAATTGGATGTCTTCCTCCTTTGCAACTTTAATGTATTTAGACTTGACATGCGCAAATCAGTTAACAGTGACAGTATTATTTTCCTTCATAGAAAGACAACACATGTGCCATATTTAAAGTGTTAACCATGTGCTTTCGCATTCCATGTTTCTAATGCTTAACAAAAAACATATGACATCTGAAATGTGTCAAGTGACTCAAGGAATAGTTTTCTGGCAAGGTCCCAGTGGCAAAGTTTCCTTTTTTTTATAGCCAGATCTAGCCTTCTTTACCACTTCTAATTGAATGTTTTAGAGGCACATTAACTGTTAGGGACATTGTAGATTCTGCTGACCATATTTTTCAAATCTGGTGTAATGCAACTGTAAAAATACATTCTAAGAAGGCATTTAGGAATGGAAATACTATTTTACTTTATTTGTTATGGCTTAAGCTGTAATACATATAAGATGTCTGACATCTAGAAAGCAATAGCTTTCTCTCTGTGAGTTTATGTCATTTAAAGTCCCAGCAGAGAAATAAGAACATCTTCATTAATCACACTTTATGATTAGATTAATATATCAAAGTTTAAAAGGTTGATTGGTGGCTTTAGGCAACACAGGAATTACGTATTTTTGGCTCAATTTCAGCCAAAACATTTCTTTTTAGTCTGGAATAGAGCGAGGAAATACTAGAACCTGTGTCAACTTTTTTACAATCTGTGTTCATATTTGGGAAATTTCTAACTATTTTCTGTCTATTTGACAAGCGTCAAAAAACCAAGGATGAAAGCATTAGTCTACCTAATATGGACAAAGACGACAATTAAAAAACAATTTCTAGTAGAGTTAGGAATGTTTAGAACCACGGGTATTAAAGAGAAATCTCCTCTATGAAAACACAGACAACATTTAAAACCTGTTTTCAATCTTCCCCATTCTACCTTATTTGCCGGCGTATAAGACGACTGGGCGTATAAGACGACCCCCTATTTTTCCAGGAAAAATTTTGGTTTTGGAATATACTCGCCGTATAAGACTACCCCCTTCTTACTAATCTTTCTGGAAGCTGAGGGGTAGCCGGAACAACCACTAACAGGAACAACCACTGACAGGAACATGCTTTTTTCAAATCTTATTGTGCCATTGCATTACATTACATGCCTCCACTGTGCCATTACATTACATTACATGCCTCCACTGTGCCATTACATTACATGCCTCCACTGTGCCATTACATTACATTACATGCCTCCACTGTGCCATCACATGCCTCCACTGTGCCATCACTTGCCCCCACTGTGCCATCACTTGCCTCCACTGTGCCATCACTTGCCTCCACTGTGCTATCACTTACCTTCACTGTGCCATCACTTGCCCCCACTGTGCCATCACTTGCCCCCACTGTGCCGGGCCAAGACGATCTCCCTACCTTATTTTGTTGCAGATTCTGGCTTCCAGGCTGCGGGTATCCATGATTCAAAAGCCGCGCCTTCTCCTCAGACTGTTCCGTGATAGGCGGAACACAAATTTTCCCAGCAGTGCCTCTGTTAAGTATTTTGCCTATCACGGATGTCCTCTCGTCCGTTAGCTCCAGCTAACAGAATGAATGCCAATACAGTCTGCAGAAAAATAAGTAATATTTTTGGAGGCGGTCTTACTAAATTTACAGACTCACTGAGACATTTCAACTTTATTTATACATATTTCCAATTCATAGGAAACCATTGGATGTCCCAGTTGCTCCAAGACCACAGACAAATGCAAACAATGCTTGTCTGGTTGAGTATAGTAGTACTCTAGGGCCCCGTACACATGACCGAACATGTCCGCTGAAACTGGTCCGCAGACCAGTTTCAGCAGACATGTTCGGTCGTGTGTACGGCCTATCGGACCGTTTTCCAGCGGACATTTGTCCAGCCGACAAAAATTTCTTAGCATGCTAAGAAACATGTCCGCTGGAAACCTGTCCATCGGACATGTTCGGTCGTCTGTACAGACTCACCGGACATGTCCGCTCGGCCGAAAGCCCTCGCATGCGTCGAAGTGATTCGACGTATGCGTGGAAGCATTGACCTTCCAGGGCCGCACACGTCGCCATGTCATCAGAAATCCGGCAGCGGACATGTCCGATGAAAACGGTCCGGCGGACCGTTTTCATCGAACAGTCCGTCCGTGTGTACGAGGCCTAGCAGTTACATTGTAGTCAAAATGGGCTATACTTATTGTACCTGTTATAAAACTAAATATAGATCTCAGAATTTGTAATTGACTATAAATGCACCAGCAAATAAACATTACACTCTAATATGTGTACTATTACATACTCTATTAAGTGAACTTGTAATAACATATTGACAGAATGCGCTAAAAGGAAGGTATTTACTCAACCTGACATAGCAGAAGCATATCAAGGGACCCCTAGGGAAGAAACCTTTCTGTATTTTGAGATGAAATCTCTTTTCCTCCAGATATAAGAGTGCCCCCTTGTCCTCTGTGATGACCTCAAAAGGAATAACTCACCACCAAGTTCACTATACTATATATGTTGATTATATCTCCCCTTAATCTCCTCTTCTCAAAAAAAGTGAATAAATTCAGTTCCTCTAATCTTTTCTCATAGCTTAGCTCTTCATGCCTCTTATCCGTTTTGGCTGCCCTTCTCTGCACTTTCTCCAGTTCCCCAAATTCCTATTTTTTTTTTTTTTTCATTTTAAAAGAACAATAATTTTATATCTTTTTCCAACTAACCTAGTTATTATTCTAGATGTTTATTATAAACATCCATTATGATTTTTAACCTGAAGCTGGATAGAAGAAGGAGAAGTTACAAAATGTAACTGTCCCTGCTGGGCCAGAAATAAGGAACCATCAATTTGTATTTCCTGGTTAACCACATAACCCCCGGACCATATTGCTGGTCAAAGACCAGAGCACATTCGGCACTGCGTCGCTTTAACTGACAATTGCGCGGTCGTGCGATGTGGCTCTCAAACAAAATTGGCGTCCTTTTTTTCACACAAATAGAGATTTCTTTTGGTGGTATTTGATCACCTCTGCGGTTTTTAGTTTTTGCACTATAAACAAAAATAGAGCAACAATTTAGAAAAAAAATATAATTTTTTACTTTTTGCTATAATAAATATCCCCCAAAAATATATAAAAAAAATTCTCCTCAGTTTACGCCGATACGTATTCTTCTACATATTTTTCGTGAAAAAAAATCGCAATAATCATTTATTGATTGGTTTACGCAAAAGTTATAGCGTTTACAAAATAGGGGGTATTTTTATGGCATTTTTATTATTATTTTTTTTTTACTAGTAATGACGGCGATCATCGATTTTTTTTCGGTACTGCAACTTTATGGCGGACACTTCGGACACTTTTGACACATTTTTGGGACCATTGTCATTTTTATAGCGATCAGTGCTATAAAAATGCATTGGATTACTATAAAAATGCCACTGGCAGTGAAGGGGTTAACACTAGGAGGTGGGGAAGGGGTTAAGTATGTTCCCTGGGTGTGTTCTAACTGTAGGGAAATGACTGATCTTCTGTTCATACATTGTATGAACAGAAGATCAGCATTTCTCTCCCTGACAGGACCGGGAGGTGTGTGCTTACACACACAGCTCCCGGTCCTCGCTCTGTAACGAGCGATCGCGTGTGTCCGGCAGCGATCGCGCCCGCCGGGCAAGCGCACGGGAGCGCCCCTAGTGGCCTGCGCGAGAGCCGACGTATAGCTACGGGCTCTTGATCAGGGGAGCCGACCTGCCGCCGTATAACTGCGGCGGCTGGTTGGCAAGCAGTTAAAAGAAAGCCTTATGCCGCGTACACACGATCATTTTTCGACATGAAAAAAACTTTGTTTTTCAAAAATGTCATTTGAAATGATCGTGTGTGGGCTTCACATAATTTTTCAGGTTCTGAAAAACGACAAAAAAAATTTGAACATGCTGCATTTTTTAACGTTGTTTTAAACAATGTTGTTTTTCGGGTTGTAAAAAATGATCGTGTGTGGGCTAAAACAACGTAAATAACCCGCGCATGCTCAGAAGCAAGTTATGAGACGGGAGCGCTCGTTCTGGTAAAACTACCGTTCATAATGGAGTAAGCACATTCATCACGCTGTAACAGACAGAAAAGCGCGAATCGTCTTTTACTAACACACAATCAGCTAAAGCAGCCCAAAGGCGAATGGAACTTCCCCTTTATAGTGCCGTCGTACGTGTTGTACGTCACCACGCTTTGCTAGATCATTTTTAAAAAAGATGGTGTGTAGGCAACGTCGTTTTAATGATGAAGTTGGGAAAACTTTGTTTTTTTTCATGCTGAAAAACTTCGGGTTTTTTTCATGCTGAAAAATTATCGTGTGTACGCGGCATTATATTTTTAACTGCAAGAAGGGCTGTATTGAATGCTACTTTTACTTTTCACATGAAACACAGACTTTAACAATAGTAAAATAAAGAGCAAATTACAATTGCTGCGTGTTTGTTGTTGGCCAAGACAAAATGCCTAAAGTCATTAGGAAAAAAAATGAACTTAATAAAAACAGTGGCAGTGGATGTTTCACTGAAACATTATTCTAGGTTGGAAAAAGTAACAGTAACATTAACAGCAAGAAGAGCTCATTTATCCCATCCAAGTAGTTGAAATTGTTTACTGGATGAATGGTTAATCATTTCATTTTCAGTAACTCAAGAAATTTTTGTTATTTCTAAGTATCTTTCATACTAGGATGCATTTATTTAAAGTATTTCAACTGTTAATTTCATTCTCTGACATGTCTAATGTTCCCTGTACAATCTCTAAAAAACATAAAAGAAAATGAATGTCAAATTCCCCCATTGTAATTTAGCAAAGCAAACTTACTCCCACTGGTGTATAATCAAGAGATCAATGAAACGTGTATGGAATTCAATAGGAAACTTTGGAATATATTTTTCATAAAGAAAAAACATTTTAAATTGATCAAAACTGACTAAAGAATAATTCAGGATGGAATTTTATATTTTTTTGGCACCAAGTTAATAACTTTTATAAAGCAAATTTTAAAACGTTTTTCAACTCTAAAAATGACCAGAAGCTTAATTCTGTATGCACAGCCCATAAAGGCTCTTAAACACGTTTTCCAAACCCATAAAAAACATCAACCCACAACAGTCCTTCTGTGCCATTAATTGTAATATAACCAACACAGTCCAATGGTTGTAAAGGCTCAAGGTGTTTTAGCTTCATATTTTCTATGCATTCCCAGCACCCCTAATACTTACCTGAGCCCTATCTTAATCCAGCGATCTGCACAAGTGCCCCAGTTCTCCTCCTTATTGGCTAAGACAGCAGCACTGAGCCAATCAAGAGAGAGAGGGTTGCCACAGCTGGGGAGTGAGCCTGCTCGGGTGCCCCCATTGCAAGCTGCTTGCTCTGGGGGACACGCAGCAGGAGGGAGGGGCCAGGAGCACCGGCGAAGAACCCCAGAAGAGGAGGATCGGGGGGGACACTCTGTGCAAAACCACTGTATAGAGCAGGTGACTTTGACATGTTTGTTTTTTCTTGTTTTTTTCAAAGAGACTTTAATATTACTTTCAAATACTAACACTGGCATAATGATATACAGTACCATACAATACATGCATACAATATATACTGTAAATAAGTACTAAAATAACAATGCACTAACTTAAAAGAAATTCATAACAAAAACACCCCACATATGTATGAAATGGTACAAAAATAGTAAGCACAGCAAAATAGCACAACCCATGTAAGAAAAATAAAACTATACATTTGTGTATGTAATACATATTGTATACTGTATAGATATTATAATATACAAACATAAGCTTGTATAATAAAAGTGATCATGATAAGTGCATCATGAACTATCAGGTGAAAAAATATCTAAAAATTATTGTGATCAATTGGATAAATAATATACAAGTGAAAATTCATATAAATACAAACTCAAGACCACAACAACACCCAATAATGTCTACAAGTATAGGATGAAGATGAGAAAAGGGCAAGGTAGGTAAGTAATAAAAATGAACTGGAGACCAATGAAAAAACAGGGCCACTAAAACAAGTAGAGGAACAAGGGGTATTCACCCAGGTATCTGGGTGAATAATATAATGGGAAAAAAAGAAGAAATTGCCTGCATTGTGATGAGGGAAGAATGGTAGTCAATAAACTGGACTAATGCAATGGTCTCCAAATGGCAGCCCATGGCCCGGATGCAGCCCTTTGCTAGCCTTTATCCAGCCCTTAGGACACTTTTTCACTGACTGATTCCTCTGGCTGATATAGAACTGCTCCTCTCACTGACACCAACAGTGGAGCACAATTCTTGCCACTGATACCAATGATAGAGCACTATTCCTCCCACGAACACCAACAATGGGCCACCATTCCTCTTGTTGATACCAAAGATGGCCACTACTTCATCCAATAATACCAATGATGGGGCATTATTACACCCACTAAACCAATGATGGGGCACTATTCCGCCCACTAATATCAATGATGGGGCACTATTCCACCCACTAATACCAATGATGGGGCACTATTTAATCCGCTAATACCAATGATGGGTCAATATTTCTCCCAATGATATCAAAGATTGGGCACTATTTCTCCCACTGTCCATGGGTGCTATGTCCTTTTCTTTTACTCCCAGTGACCACCCAGCCTGAGGCATTGTTTACTCCCATTGACACTGGGGTATTTTCTACCCCAACTGGCCACAGTCTGGCCCCTAAAAAATCAGAAGGACAGCACAGTAGAATTATGACCACTAGATGCTGGAGAGGGTAGTTGGTGACTTTTGCATCCCCTCTCCTCATTAAGCCTCATTCCCCCTCATCCTTTCTCCCCTTCCTACCCATATATGCCCTCCCTCCCCACCTATCTCTCTCCTCTCCCTAACGTGCCTCCCTCCCCCCCTTTTTTTTCTCTCTTTCTCTCTCTCTCCCCTTCCCTTTCTCTCTTTCTTCCTCTTTATGTCTCAACTCTCCTAAAATATGCTCACCCAAACAAATCATTTGACCCAGGAAGCTATTTATTGTGTAGACCTGTATTGGATCTATGTTTTGCCGAAATCTGCCTGTACGACTTTTTGCTTGGGCTCATGGAGCCGTTCCATTTTATGTTATATGCAAATCTTTTCAATAAAAAAAAAAGGGTAAATATTAAAAAAATAAAATAAAATCAGAAGGACAGTAAACTTTGTTTAGAAAGTCTGGAAACAGCCACATCTTTAAAGTGGAGGTTCACCCTATAAAAAATGTCTAACACTACATCCAGCCCAGTTTTATTCGGCGCCTGCGCACCGGCGCCGAATAGAGCCGAGCCGGCCCGAGCTTCTTTCGGGAAGTCGTGACGCGCTGTGTGCGTCGTCGTTTAGCATGTCAATCAATTGGCATGTCAATAGGAACGCCCACTCCCGTGGGATTCCCTACCCGGAAGCCGCGGTGAATTCCACGGCTAAACGCTATCTATGGGGAAAAAAAAAAAGGTCAGTGTCATTTTATATGCAGAACTGGGCTGGATGTAGTGTTAGAAATTTTTTATAGGGTGAACCTCCACTTTAAGTATAGACTAAACCCAATTTCTTCTGAAGAAGTGGCTGCTTGTCATTATAGTCTTTACCCTGATTTGAAAAGATCTGTAGTTATTGACTAGGGTTGGGAACTAGGTAATGTGACATATATTTCTGCAGTAGGGTGGGTGTGGGACTCATTTTAAGATATAGCGTCACCCATATGTTGAGGACAAGAAAGCAAAACAGGGTCTAGTATGACAAAATACTTCCAAAATTCAAAGACAAATATATCAGCTGATTAGATTTAATTAAATTGGCTCAAAGAAGTGTTATTGAAAGTGAGGGATGCACTAGCTTGGTAAATGACTAAGCCTTATAATGAATTTATTGAATGAAGTCACTCTTTGTGTTATTTGGTTATTGTCTTACAACTGCCAGTGTTTCTGCTTTTTCTTCATTTCATCACACTATTTTAAGTCTTGGCTGAAACATTACGTTTCCACAACCTTCTGACAAAGCCATGTGTCAAAAATACATTCAGATTGCAAATGTTAAGCCAATATTAATTCAAAGATTGTGATATGTTTTGGCAGCATATTGTTCCCATAAATAGAATTGCTTTCACTGAAATGATTTGGATCAAACATTGTAATACGAGGAAAGAACTTCACTTCTTAAAAAACTGAAATATTAGGATAAAGAAATAAACAGTTTAAGTTTTTTCATTCTGTACTACAATTGAAAATGAGCAGATATATATGACCACATATGAGCTCAGCTTTTAAAGCTTAAAAGTGGAGCTAAGCATGGAAAAATACAATAAGGACACAAAGTAATTCAGATCCCCTTACCTCCGTGTGTGTAATGGTCAACATCCAGTGTATTAGTAGGTGAACCTGTTTATTGCAATAAAGTTTATATGCAGCTCTTAGTTATTTTAGCTAAGTATGTACCTTCTGGTCTGGCATTCTGTAGTTTTACCTCAGAGATCAATAACCAGTTAAGGCTAGATCCAGGTTAAGCATTTGACAACCACTTCTGGTAGTTAGAGGTCTTGGTGCATTTTTCCGATTAGAAACCACTAGGGAGGGATCAAAGAAGTAAATAACAGAAAACCAGAAGCACGATCCCAATGCAATATACAGTGTAGTTTATTAGAATGCAAAACAAAGCACACTTACATCAGAGGCTTCCAGGTTCTAGCAGCAACTACACAGGATCCTATGGCCACACTTGTTTAGAATGTTTACTGAGCTGCACATGCACATTTACATTCTAGGCCAAACTGGAATGAATGAACTCCCATAAGCATATAGGGTTATGTCCAGGGGCATATCTCTCGCGAGGCAAACAAAGCGTTTGTTTTGGGCGGCATTTTTTAATGGTGATGCCATCCCCAGGCTGAAGGGAAACTACAAGCAGTGGCGTCACTATGGGGGTGCGGAACACACATGGGTGACACCCGCCAGAGGGATGACACCAGGTACTGACCATTCAGTGACATGGGAGCAAAGCGGAAGCAAGAGGCGCCAGTGGCTGCAGCCTCCAATCCCAGAAGTAGCTCACAGCAGAGCAGGTTGGAGTCCTGGACTGTGACTGTGCCTTGACAGCCTTGCTACACACAGTTAGTAAAAAGGAACCGGTGGGCTACGGAAAGGTGAGAGTTCAGTGTAGTTTGCCTCGTACACACGATCAGTTTTCCTGACAAGAAAAGTGCGATGTGAGGTTTTTGACAGGAATTCCGACTGTGTGTGCGCTCCATCTCGGCCATTGATCTCGGCTTGTCGTACGACGTGTACGTCACTGCGTTCTTGACGTTCAGAATTTCAGACAAGATTAGTGTGACTGTGTGTATGCAAGACAAATTTCAGCCATTTTCCTGCTGAGAAAAAACGCGGTTTTCCTTTCGGAAAAACTGATCCTGTGTACAGGGCATAAGTGCTGTTCATAAAAAAAAAAAATGCTTCAACAAAGTATAAGTTTAAGGGTGTGCTGACTTATGCAACCATTGTATTTTTATTTTTACTTACCTCCACCTAAAAGATTTCAGTTTGTTTTTCAACTGAGTTGTACAGTTTATAGGTCATATTAAAGGTGGAAAAGGTCCCATTTTTTTACATCACAGAAACCTGAAATTTTTAACAGGGGTGTGTAGAATTTTTATATCAGTTGTATATATATAATTGTTGTTTCACTGTTGAACCTCTCTTGTTTTTTCATTTTGCCCCCTTTGTCTGTTAAATATGCCATTGAAAGCATTTTGTTATATCCATTTAATCAGTGCAAAAAATACCCATTGTTCCTGTGAGAAATTGATAGCTCCCCTGTGCCTTTTCCGACATCCTGTATTTTCTCAGAGAGTCAAATTAGCAAATTAGTTTCCCCACCATCCTACCCCCCTTATTCTGGACTACATCACTTATGCCTTGTACACACGGTCTGACTTTTGACCGTGCAAAAGTCTGCTGACCTTAAATAGAGATTATGTTCTCTTTTTGTCCGTCGGACTTCCAACCAGCTCACAGCAGACTTTTGCACGGTCAAAAGTCAGACCGTGTGTACAAGGCATAAGTGTTTTGTAGTCCAGAATAAGGGGGGTAGGATGGTGGGGAAACTAATTTGCTTATTTTGACTCTCTGAGAAAATACAGTCTGCCGGAAAAGGCACAGAGGACCAAAAAAGTCAGATGGAGGCTACACACAGTCGGACTTTCCGAGAAAAAAAGCCTGTCTGACTTTTTTCTCGGAAAGTCCGGCTGTGTGTACGAGGCATTAATCTCTATGTTGTAAAATGAGGAGATAGTTGGGATTCTGTAGTTTAGGAAGAGACAAGGCTGACACCCCTTTTCTTGCTGACACCCTTTTCTTGCGAAAAAGTAAACAATGCTATTCCTATTGCTATCCCACCTAAGAGTACATGTTTATTGATGTTGTTGTAAGTTCTTTATTGCTCACTTTCTTATGTCACAACTCTCTAGAGATCTCTATATAACAGGTGTGAAAAGAATGTGTAAAAATCACCTTATTATTAAACCCAAAAGCAAACATTTATTATATTGCAGCTCAACAGCTCACCAATTCTTATATGTGATGGCTGCATTTGTTTTAGTTTTTTTAAAGCTTTCTTCCTTTTTTTACCTGGTGATCCTGCCATTAGGTCTGTTTTTCAACCGAGCAAGCTCTCCTGCAAATGTCTCAAGTATGAGTATTGAAACAAACCTTTTACCCTTGACAGGGGTGCTTATAATAATAAACTTTTATTTATTCATGTAAAACCTTTATCCCAAAAGAAAAACACTGTTGCTGTAACTGCTTGTGTAACTGTAGTGTGAGCTGGAGTTTGACTTAATATTTTTTAGATCTTCTAGTACACCTAAGGCCTCATACACACGATAGGTTAACCAGAGGACAACGGTCTGAAGGACCGTTTTCATCAGTCCAAACCGATCATGTGTAGGCACCATAGGTTATTTAACCTTAGGTTAAAAAATAGACAACTTGCTTTAAAATTTAACTTATGGATTGGTAACCGATAGGTCAAAACCGATCGTTAGTACGCACAACCATCGGTTAAAAATCCACGGATGCTCAGAATCAAGTCAACGCATTCTTGGAAGCATTGAACTTCGTTTTTTTCAGCACGTCGTTGTGTTTTACATCACCGCGTTCTGACACAATCGTTTTTTTAACTGATGGTGTGTAGGCACGACAGACCATCGGTCAGCTTCATAGGTTACCCTAGGACAACGGTCCTTCAGACGGTTGTCCTCTGGTTAACCTATCATGTGTATGAGGCCTAACACTACCCTCCCCCTGGACTAACAATACTACTGCCCAAAGTTGCCCCCTGTGCCCAGAGTATGGGCACTCTAATACAAATGCTGGCCAGATCACCAGGTTCAAAAGTGTGTTACATGCTGAAGATTTTTCAGCAAGCTTCTTTTTGATGCATCTAAGTTCGGTGATGTTAGAAGCTTAACAAATAAGTATTCATTGTTCCTCCCAGGAGTGGAGATGTCAGGGATCTTCCCGGGAACATAGATGTGCGCATGCGTGTGCAAGCATGCGCACGGCCGTTCATGCCATTGAGACTGGCACCAAAGACTTACCTATTTAAATATCTCAGCTACACAGAAACTTTGCTGTCTGATCTGCAGCTTGTACCTGTGAAATCCTGTTCCTGAGATCCCGATCTGTTCCTGTGTTTGACCCGGCTTGTTTGACTACGCTTTCTCTCTGTTATCCTGACCCTGGCTTCCCTTATGACTACGCTTACCTCTCCTCTGATATCCTGTTGCCGAACCTTGCCTGCATCCTGATTATTCTCTGCCTGTCGTTATACCTGCTTGATCGTGTTTTACCAAACCCGGCTTGTCTGATCACACATTCAGTGTCTCCACAGCTCTGCACATACCTGCTTCCTGTTCCTACTTCCTGTCTGCATCAGCTGAGCTGATTGCACCTGCTGTTAACCTGTTGGCCTACTCTGAACACATCCGCTGCACTGAAGATGATCCAGACACTCATACACCACCTGGCTCTGGTGACCACTCTTACCAACATCGGTGGCCCTTGAAACGGGATTGTATGCGAGGCCTTCCCACTGCACGTCAGGCTCATCTGTCAGGTACGTGACAGCAGATTTCTTTAGCACTCCACTTCCTAGGCCCAAAGGCTTAGGAGAAAGGAAATTCTCCCAATGGCATCCTCAGCAGGCAGAAACCCAAGACGGAAGACCATGGGCCAGGACGTTTTTCAGTTATTTAATACCTTTCCAGCCAGCTCACAAGGTTCCAAGTCTGCTGATTGGTTGAGTCGATAAACATCTATATACTTAGAGAACACTAACAGGAACTACATCCCTCCTACAAAACAAAAAAAGAGAATTTAGAAAACATCTACATCCCTACACACAAGAACTAAAAAAATTAAATTTTCAATGTCAGAATAATACATCCATTTAGGCCTCACATAACAGAAGGTTTGGCCTGTGCCCCCAGAAATCCCTGTGTTTGGCAGGTGATGCAAGCATCAAAACGAAATGTACAGTGGCTGTTCACACTGGACACTGCACAGAGCGTTACTCATGTTTCAGGCAGTATGCATTTAGGGACAGATGCCTGGAATGCAGGAATTCTGTGTACCCGGCATTTGTCCCCAAACATATATGGCCCTTAAGGCATTTACCGCTCAGTACAATATCATACAACATGCAGCTGCTACGTATTGCAGCCTATCATAGATTTTGATGGCTGGATGCTGCATTTGTGCCTTCTAGGTGCCCAAAAATGCCAGGATTTGACAAACACAAGCCAAACCACCTGTAGATGACAACGTGTATGTAAAACAAACCCACATTTTACAGAAGTTTCAGTTGACTTGTCTCTCTTAAATTATATGGCACATGTGTAATGTGTATTTTAGTAAATGTTGAAATACCCTGGTGTCCAGCACACTGCCCGTCTGCACTCTGTATGTGGCAAACCACGTATTCTCTGTGTTCCAGACCCTGGTACAGAAATAAAGACTGTGCCTGTTAGGTATCTCCTGTCACAGTATTATTAAAGTCCCAGCCTCAGAAAGAGAGTGGTGCGGGGCATGTGATCAGGTAATGACCACCACTGGGGGGTTAAGTTTCACTGCAACTGGCAGCCAGTGCAGGGGAGCTCGGTTTGGGGGGTCAACTTTCATTGCACTTATCACTTTGGCTCTGAGGAAGAGGGTTCTCCCTCGTAACGCATAAGCCGCCCTGTGGTGCCGTCTGTCCTTCCGTAAATTCCAGTCCAGGTTGCAGATTCTAGCGACACGGTTCCCTTACTGTTGCATTGACAAAGCCTTTTTTATCCCGTCTGTATGTGTGTATGATCATTGCTGTTATACATCTAAATACATTTTTGTTTTGGTAATGCACAAGGTCGGTGCACCCTCCTTTCTCTTCTATAGGTTAACTTTCATTGCCACTGACCACAAATGGCAGGAGGATTACATTTCACTGCCATTGACCACCAATGTGCAGAGGTTATTTGTACTGTCACCAGTGCTGGGGGTTATTATTGTGTCCAGTCACACAGTGCTAAAGGTTATTATTGCATCCCCTGACACCAGTGTTGGGGGTTATTGTTGCATACCCTGACACCAATGTTGGAGGTTATTATTGTATCCACTGATGTCAATGTTACTGTATATTATTGCACTCACTGACACCAATGTTGGGGGTTATTGTTGTACTCACTGACACCAATGCTCAGGGTTATTTTGAGTCCATTGACACCAATGTTGGGGGTTATTATTGTACTCATTGACATCAAAGCTCATGGCTATTAATACACTTACTGACAGCAATTTTTTTTTTTGTAATTTAACCTCTTCTGCTGTGTGCATTGTGATACACTGCAAACAAAATACAGCAGGGCATTGAGATGCATTACAGCGCATTCATTTTCAATAGGTTGCCAGCTTGATGCAATGCACCTCAATGCACAGAAATGCACTGCTATTATATGGCTCTCTGAAAGTGTTGGAGCCCTGTGTGATTTCAAGTTGACCACCACTGGTGTAACAGACAAGTGTAACAGTCCATGCTGACATGTAATTAATGTGTAAATGGAGCATACTGAATTACTTATTGGCTTAATTTATAAACCAGACAAGAGCTCACCCTGGTGGTGAACAATCATGAGCATCTTCAGTTAGTTTTAATGGTAATATGTAATTATTTTTTTAAATCGTAATAAGATTGAAGTAGATTATATTTTAGACAACAATTTTACCAAACGAGGAATGAAAATCTCTAACAGGGATACAGATAGAAAATATGTGACACAAGATTCTGTGCTACCCCAAAAATTACTAATCCAAAAAGAGCTAACCCAGACAAAGTCCCACAAAGTAAACCAATCTACAGAGCTAAAATCGGAAGCCGTGTACACATGATCGGTTTGTCCGATGAAAAAAGACAGATGGACTGTATTCATCAGAAAAAACGATCGTGTGTGGGTCCCATCGTTTTTTTTTTTCCATCGGTGAAAAAAATAGAACATGTTTTAAATTTTTCCTATGGATAAAAAACCGACAGAAAAATCTGATCGTCTGTGTGGAACTCCATCGGAGAAAAATCCACGCATGCTCAGGATCAAGTTGACGCATGCTCGGAAGCATTGAACTTAATTTTTCTCATCATGTCGTAGTGTTTTACGTCACCGCGTTTTGGCACGCTCGGATTTTTGACTGATGGTGTGTAGGCAAGACTGATGAAAGTCAGCTTCATCGGATATCCGACAAAAAAATCCATCGGATTAGATTCCATCAGATATCCGATCGTGTGTACAGGGCTTACGTTAGAAATATAAAAAAAAACACTCATCAAAAATAAATACTCATCAAAAGAAATACGTAGCCCAGATAGCAAAGATAGCTTGCCACAAATTTGTGGCAGCGTTGAAGTGTAATGCCGCGTACACACGACTGTTTTTCGGTTGTAATTTATTTTTATTTTTAATGGTCTAGAAAAAACAACGTTTTTTTCAACCCGATCATTAAAACGGCCTTGCCTGCACACAATCGTGAAAAAAAAAATGCTCTAGCAAAGCGCGGTGACGTACAACACGTACGACGGCACTATAAAGGGGAAGTTCCATGCGGATGGGGCCACCCTTTGGGCTGTGTTTGCTGATTTCGTGTTAGTAAAAGACGATTTGCGCTTTTCAGTCTGTTACAGCGTGATGACTGTGCTTACTCCATTACGAACGCTAGTTTTACCAGAACGATCACTCCCGTCTCATAACTTGCTTCTGAGCATGCGCGTTTTTTTCACATCGTTAAAGCCCACACACGACTATTTTTCACGACATTAAAAACGACAACGTTAAAAACGTAGTGAAAAATTAGAGCATCTTCGAAATTTTTAATGCCCATTTTTTACATCATGAAAAATGCGCTGGAGCCCACACAAGATCGTTTTTAATGACATTAAAAAAAAACTAAATTTTTTACAACTCGAAAAACGGTCGTGTGTACGCGGCATAAGTCTTGTTAACTTGCTGCACATTTTCACTGGCAAGTTGTACCTTTGCGGGGCACTTAAAGCACAAGTTCTAGTTGACACTTTTCCAAATTTGTAGCAAATTTGTGTGACAAGTCTCTAGCAAGAGCAAAGTTGCAGTGGTGAGTCTAAAGCAAGAGCTATGTAAGTTTATAGCATGAAAATTCAGCCACAGTGACCCCTGTGGTGGGATGACTATTGCACAACATAACTGAATAAGAACTTGCAGCAGATTTGCAGAATGTTTGCAAAGAAAGTTGATCTTGAGTCATGCAATGCGGACTTGATGCAATTGTGCAACAAACCTATGAAGCCTGACAAGTCTAGCAATAGCTTAGCGAGTCATTTTCAAACTTGCAGCACAATTGCTTGCTATCTGGGAGAAAATGCACAATGTATAATAATATATAGTCACACATGATAATCTTTTCAGTGATATAACAGTGCAGAATAAATCCACAGTCCAAAATGTTATATGGTGTATTGGTTGCTGAAATCACCATGCCAGAAGTGATGGGGAATCTCTCTAATATAGCTACCTATAGCAGTTAAACCCAACAGGGGGTTTAATCCCCTTCCCCAACTTATCTACAATAAAACAAAAAGACATATACATTAAAGCTAAATTAAACCTAACTAAGCTCTTGTCTCTTATGTGAACAGCCTTTCAAAAATGAAATGTGAAATATTCAGTTGAAGATATAAGCTTCATTGTACTTTGCCTCCAAAAAAAGTCAGTTGATAGTAGGCGTGTTTCCTTACCGCTCTTGGTAACCCTAGAATATTATGTATTGTGTCACCCATTTTATTACCCTCCCTCTACTTTAACCTGTACATTTATTGAACATCCTATGCTGTATAATGAGATATCTACCTACATTATACAGTATATTATATACAGTTTCCTATTAGATCAATCAGACTGAGCTTTACAATCAGCTAACAATATATAGATATTGAAAAAAGATCTCTTGCCCAATCTATATATAAGTTGCAAACATCAAGTGAATAAACACCTAAATTAAGAAATAAATAAAGAGTGCTGCACTCATATAATTATCTCTGTGCTGAATTACGCCACAAATCACAAGTGCTATTTATCTAACATATTCGGCACCTTCTTGTGGTAATCAATGCAACATGTGCCAAAACAGGTGAACACATCAATATATGTGCTTTGAACAATAAAAAGAGTTCAAAACCAAAAGTGCCCATAAAGTATTTTAAAACGCCCACAAATCATGAAGGACTGCCACAAGTGAAAAACTATTTTTCTGTTTGGGCCCAACACCTCCACCACCTCTTATGGGTATGCTGTCACCTTTTCTTAATGACCTCTAAAATAAAAGGTGAGAGGATGCTGCCCTGGGCTTCAGGAGAGACGATTTAAAGTGAAAGTGATCTGTCTTTATGTGAATGTATTTTTATTCATTAACTAAATATTTTGATTAGCAGAAAGCACTATGATGTTTCCTTTTGTATTTCTCTGATCCGGTTATATGGATTAATTCTTGATGTTTAGTGAGATCTGGAAATATCAGTGGAGTGACAGCTCTGTCCAGACTCTAAAAGGCATATGCACATAAGAACTTTTATTTTAGAGGTCAGTTAGATAAGGTGAGAGTGTACCCATAACAGGTGGTGGAGGGGTTGCACCCAGTGGCGGCTGGTGCTTAAATTTTTAAAACATCAATTGCAGCCTCACTGTGCCCATCAATTGTCGCCACTGAGCCATCAAATGCAGCCACTGTGCCCATCAATTGTTGCCACTGTGCCATCAATTGTTGCCACTGTGCCATCAATTGTCGCCACTGTGCCATTAAACGCAGCCACTGTGCCATCAGTTGTCACCACTGTGCCATCAAACTCAGCCACTGTGCCCATCAATTGTCGCCACTGTGCCATCAAACGCAGTCCCTGTGCCCATCAATTGTTGCCACTGTGCCCATCAATTGTCACCACTGTGCCATCAAATGCAGCCACTGTGCCACCAATTGTCGCCACTGTGCCATCAAACGCAGCCACTGTGCCATCAAACGCAGCCATTGTGCCCATCAATTGCTGCCAGTTTGCCCCATAAAATGCTGCCAGTTTGCCCCATAAAATGCTGCCAGTTTGCTCCATAAAATGCTGCCAGTTTGCCCCATAAAATGCTGCCAGTTTGCCCCATAAAATGCCACCAGTTTGCCCTGTAAAATGCCACCAGATTGCCCCATCAAATACCGCCAGCTTGACCACCCCCCCCCCCACCTGGCACTTACCTTTCTCGGGTCAACCATCCTCCTTCACGCTCCCTCGATGTCTTCTCCCACCCTCGATGTCGCTTCAGCCAATCAGGTGATCGGTAACCAGCCCCGGGGAACCTGATTGGCTGAGACGCGTGTCAGTGTTAACCAGGGAACGCACACCCTGTGTGCTCTCTGGTTAACCTTTTGGAAGCCGATTAGAGCCCACAGTCTGTAATCGGGAAGCATATCAAACCCGCTGGCTCTAATAGACACTTCAAAAAAACACACCTACTGCTGTTATTCAGATGGCCGGCGTTCAACAGGGGGCCGGCCACCTGAAAAGTGGGCGGCAGCGGCGACAATACATAGATTCATGCAATGTATGAATCTATGTATTGTTGAGTGATGGGTGCAGGAGAGAGTGGACAGCGCTCCTGCGCCCACTATGGACGCACTGCCACTGCAACTGAACATAAAATGAAAGAGTTTTTCACTTGCAGAAGTAAGTAATTATTCTGGGAGTTTTAAAAGACTTATATTTATGGACACTCTTGTTTTTTAACACTTACAATTGTTCAACACATATATTTTAATGTCTGTTTAGGACACATGTAATGTTGATTATTACAAGAAGGTGGTGAATATACAGTATTTAAATACCTTCAGGGAATGCTATTACAACTTATATTTTTTCTTTATGTCTGGCTGTGGTATGCACACATTCTGCATCTATCAGAAAGATAAGCTGTAGTCGGGGACACACAGGGCCAAATTCTCAAAAAGCTGTGCAAATTTAGTATTACCTAACTTATGTCATTTAAGTTACGGCGCCCTAAGTTGGTGTCGTAAGTGCCGTATCCTCAGCGCATTTGCGCACAAAATTGCGCCATCCTTAACCTAAATTCCAAGGTGTAAGGCGTGGTTATGGCAAGTGGGAATGAAGTGGGCGTGCTTCATTGTAATGAGCCGTGACCCCATGCAAATGAAGGGCCGGCCGTACTGCGCATGCGCGCACGAATCTGGACCTCACTGGGCATGTGCAGAACTTTGCTCATCGCAATCAGTGAGATAGGTAAAAGGCCAAGCGTACTTAGTTTGAGGATCGCCCTGTGTCTAAATAGCCCCAGTCAAACACACTTCCCTTGCAAAAGTATTTCCCTGTGTTCCCTTCCTAAAGCAAGTTGCTTCTGCTTTGAACGTTTGTCAGTGTTTGTTGGTAAGATTTGTTTGTGAGAAAAGTTGTTGAGGAGTTGTAGAGTATAGTTGGTGTTTGTTTTTGAGAATTTGTTATTTGTTTTGATTGTTTGCCTGTTTGTTTTTGATAAGTGTTTCTTTTTTGGTGTGTGATTGTTTTTTGTTTCCCTTTTTTGCCTGTTTGTTTTTGAATTTATAGTAGCTGTCTGTTTGTGTTTTTTTTTTTTGCTTGATTTTTTTTTCTTTGTTGTGTGTGTATTGTTGATTGTTTTTTGGGTGAGTTTCCTGTTGCTGGGTGTTGTCTGTCATGGCCACCAAGCACAGGAAGCTAAATTTTACAGTGGCAGAGAAGCATATTCTTGCTCAGGGCGTCATAAAATATGGGCGTTTTCTCCATGGCCCTGAGAGCCACAACACCACACCGGCCAGGAGGAAGGAGATCCTTAAAAAGATCACCGATCGGATCAATGCGGCAGGGGGGGGGGAGACCAGGACCATCGCTGGAGTTAAAAAAAAAATCAATGATTTGAAGAGCGTGTCCCGGAACAAGCTGGCAACGCTGCATGCCCATACCAGGGGCACTGGAGGAGGGGGACCCTGCCCAGTCAGGATGAGTGAGGAGGAATGGGCAGTGGCCCAGTGTTTCCACCCACAGCAGGTGGTGGGCCTGCCTGGCTTTGACTCTGATCCTCTTATGAAGACAGGTAATTTTTTTTCATTTTCTATATGGTGATTAGCATGTGTGGGTGGGGGAAGGGAAGATGTGCCAAGTGTGTGGATCCACCAACCTGTGATTGTTTTGTGTCCTCCCCAGATGGCCAGGAGGTTGCTGGGTCATCAGCCCAGGAGGTTGCTGGGTCATCAGCCCAGGAGGTTGCCGGGTCATCAGCCCAGGAGGTGGCAGCCCCATCAGCCCAGGAGTTGGCAGCCCCATCAGCCCAGGAGGTTGCTGGGTCATCAGCCCAGGAGGTTGCTGGGTCATCAGCCCAGGAGGTGGCAGCCCCATCAGGGCAGGAGGTGGCAGCCCCATCAGGGCAGGAGGTTGCTGGCCCATCAGGGCAGGCTGCTGCACCACCCCCAAGACAGGCTGATGCAGAGTCCCAAGAAGTGCAGGATTCGCCATGGGAGGGGAGTGCCCACAACTCCCCTAATTTGGATGTTGAGTGGGAGGAGGATGAGGGGGAGGAAGATGAGAATATTGATATTGGCCAGCAAATCCTGATGGGCCAAGATATGACCTTTGAGTCATCCCCTGAGGGTACCCCAGAGGCGCCCAGCAGTCAGGCCACCATCATGGGTGGCCCCTCCCAACCCTCCTCCAACATGCAGCAGCACCCATGGGTCACTCCAACCCCTCCTCCAAGGCCACAAGCCTCAGGGGCAAGTAGGAGGCCGACCCCGGAAACCAGGGGGGGTTTGTGTGTCTGCCGGTCAGTCTGTTGAGGGACAATGCCCGGCAGACCCGCAGTCTGTCTGAAATTAAAAAATCTATGAGCAAGGTGGAGCACAGCCTGGGTTTAATGAGGGAGTCACTGGGTGACGTGGCCACCAACTCAGTGGGGGTCATCACGTGTTTGTGGGACCTGAAAAACGCCACAACAGGCGTGGCCCAGGAGGTGACTGCCCTCACCCAGGCTGTGCAGGCCAATACCCGGGCTGTGCAGGCCAATACCCGGGCTGGCCAGGCTAATACGGCTGACATGACTGCCTGTCTGACAAGGATAGCCGTGGCCTTGGAGGGCAGGCCAGCAGGAGGACAGACACCAGGGGAGGCTCCTTCTTCCCCTGCACAGACCCCCCCTGTGAAGATACTCCCTCCCCTGCACAGACCCCCCCCCGTGAAGATCCCCCAGTTGGCCGTGGCCGTGGCCGTGGCCATGCCCGTGCCCGTGGTCAGCCCAGAAGGAGCACTCGGCAACATCATTAAGTTGCTGCAGGGGTACTTTTGATATTTTTTTTTATACTGTACTTATGATTTGGTTTATGTGTGTGAATGATGTGTGAATGTGGGGGGGTGGCATTCCTGATAACATAAGGGTGTCACCCTCAGTTTTGGTGGAGTAGGGATCCCCAGGACCAGGGAGAAGTCATCCCAGGTTCCTGAATGGTGTATGAATGCACAGTGACATAATTGGAGCCGTGGCGGGGCGTTACTGCTCCCAAGTACCAAAGGGGGGGGGGGTACTTGGATCTAATCCAATTCGATGTGCATGTGATGTGTCTGTGCTAGGGACCACAGTGGCGTGCATTCATGCATTCTCATTGTGAGATAATTAATGTGCGTTTTGTATCAAAAAAGACATTCTCATTGTCATATAAGTAATGTGCATTTTATGTGCAAAGTAAATGTTTAAAGGTCACATAATCTCTGTGATTTTTTGTTGGCAAAGCAAAAAAATAAAGATAATTAAGGTCCATTTACTGGGCAAAGATGCCTTCAGCCAGTTGTCTCCTTATTGCCTGGCCCTCAGCAGACCGGGTAGAGGTGGTTGGGGGGGGGGGTTGCCTGGGTGGGGGGTTAGGTCAGGACATATCTCAACATGCAGGCCCCTTCTCAGAGCAAAATTATGGAGGATGCAACATGCCCCAATAATTTGACAGACAAAGTCTGGGGAATACAAGAGTGTACCCCCAGTCTTGTCAAGGCATCTGAATCTGGACTTGAGAAGGCCAAATGTCCGCTCTACTATTGACCGGGTCTGGATGTGCACCTCGTTGAATTTGCGTTCTCCGGGTGTTTGGGGGTTCCTAAAAGGGGTCATGAGATGGGGTCCCAACGCATATCCAGAGTCACCTGTAAGGGAAAAGACAGGAAGATATTAGTCATGCATGTGCCCCTTGTGATGTCTGCATCATGGGGGGGCATACCTGACACCAATGTCACTCACCAATCAGCCAGCTGTCTCCATAAACGTTCATCTTCAAGTCTTGGTAGATCTTGGTCTGCCGTAGAATGAAACTGTCGTGGCACGACCCTGGAAACTCGGCAAAAACGTGCCAGATGAGGCCATGGGCATCTACAATCATCTGGACGTTGATGGAATGCCACCCTTTTCTGTTTCTGAACAGGTGTTCAGTTTCATGGGGGGGCTGTAGTGCCACATGGGTGCAGTCTATTGCCCCGATGGTCCTTGGGAAGCCAGCAATGCTGTAAAAGTCAGTCATGGCTTGCAGACGCTGCTCCTCCTGGGTGGGCTTCACAAATTGATTGGTCATGCGCCGCAGTATGGCAGGGACCACCTGATGGACACATCGGCTCATTGTCGACTGCACCATCCCAGCCAGACCTCCAGATGCACACTGGAATGAGCCACTGGATAAAAAATGGAGGGTTGCCATCACTTTATGTAGAGGTGTCAGGGCATGGGAGTGTCTGGTTGGGGTGATAAGATCCTCATGAAGTAGTTGGGTGATCTCCAGGATGGCTTCCCTATCAAACCTGTAGTTGCCATACACCTCATAATCTGGCATTTGAAAAAGATCACGCCATGGCCGATAAACTCTCTCCTGTGCCCTCATCCTCCTCCTCTGTGCCCTCCTCCTCCTTTGTGCCTGTAAGGTGGCAAGTGCCGTCAGAATCATTGATGCCCCAGGCATTTTTCCAGACAGATCCTTCACAACTATAGCTCTAGTCACTACCTACAGCAAACCCTTCCACGGCATGTGTAAAATTAGGGCTGCTTTTATAATGTGGAAATTTAGACAGGGAAACTAACAGGTGCGCACAGGGCGGAAAATACGCCGCACACACTTAATTTTGAGAATCGCCCTAACTCCCTCATTTGCATCTTTGCTTATCAAAAACAGCGGCGAGACTAGCGTAATTTGCGCCCGGGGATGCGCAGGTGTAACTATTTTAGGTAGGACTGAAAATCCGGAAATCTAGGCTTAACTCGTTTTGAAGATCGGGCGCAAAGATACGCGCCGTGTAAATTTAGAAAACTTTAGTTAAGTCCGCGTATCTCTTTTGAGAATTTGGCCCACAGTTTGGAACTGGATCAGGAATGAATACTAACTTGTATATCTATTGTAGCATCATCAAATTCAATACACTGTGCAAATTGCAATTAACTTGGGCCACTGGGACTAGACATACTGGGCCAGATTCAGCAATAGATACGACGGCGGATCTCCTGATCCGCCGTCGTATCTGTGAGACCCGACGGTCGGATCTGTGAGATCCGACGGTCGGAGCTATGCGACTGATTCATAAGTATCAGTTCCGCATAGATCTCCCTTAGTTCCGACTGGTGTAAGTGACTTTCACCAGTCGAATCTTAGGCTGTAAACTCCCGCCGGCCGCTAGGTGTCGTCGCTTTTTTTTACCCGTCGCATATGCAAATGAGGAAAACCGCCGATTCACGTTCGTACGCCCGCCCGTCGCTCGTTTTCTACGTCGTTTGCGTTCGGGTTTTTCCGGCGGATAGCTACTCCTGCTATATGAGGGGTAGCTAATGTTAAGTATGGCCGACGTTCCCGCGCCGAGTTTTAAATTTTTTACGTCGTTTGCGTAACGCGATCAGGAATCCCGATGGCCGCAATCGACGTACCCGCCGCAAACAATGACGTCCTAGCGACGTCATTTGGAGCATGCGCACTGGACTTTTTCGCGGCGGCGCATGCTTAGTTAAATCGGCGCGGGAACGCGCCTGATTTAAATTGTACACTCCTCCTAGCCGCGGAATTTGCATTCCGCCGGGGGGAGTTACGATCCAACGGTGCAGTTTGCGAGGTAAGTGCTTGCTGAATCATGCACTAGCCTCGCTAAATTGCACCGGCGGAACGTAAAATACTTAGATCCAGCGGATCTAAAGATCCGCTGATCTACCTGAATCTGCCCCACTGTATAATGAATAAGCAGAACTTTTATATACTGAAACCTGTGTGTAAAAATTGTCAAGAGATCTAGGGCTACCGGCTGCTAAAATGATACGCAAATCTTGACTCCTATAAAAAGTGAGATAGGTTTATCCACTTTCTAACACCCAAACCAACATGGATAGCTAGATTCAGGTAGCCGGGCGCATCTTTGAGGTGGTGTAGCGTATTGTATTTACGCTACGTCGCCGTAAGTCAGAGAGGCAAGTACTGTATTCACAAAGCACTTGCCTCCTAAGTTACAGTGGCGTAGCGTAAATGGGGCCGGCGTAAGCGCGCCTAATTCAAATGAGGATGAGGGGGCGTGTTTTATGTAAATGATTGGTGACCCGAAGTGATTGACGCCGTCCATGTACATATCCCAGTGTGCATTGCTCCAAAGTACGTCCAGCCCCATTCACGGACGACTTACGCAAACGACGTAAACATTTCAAATTTCGACGCGGGAACGACGGTCATACTTAACATTGACTAGGCCAGCTATTTGTTCGACTAACTTTACGCCGTAAAAAGCTGTACGTAAACGACGTAAAAAAAATGCGCCGGGCGCACGTACGTTTCTGAATCGGCGTATCTAGTCATTTGCATATTCTACGCTGAACTCAACGGAAGCGCCACCTAGCGACCAGCCTAAATATTATACCTTAAGATACGACGGCGTAGGAGACTTACGCCGCTCGTATCTTAGCCTAATTTAAGTGTATCTGGTTTCCAGAATACGCTTAAATTTAGGACAGAGTAGAATCAGAGTTACGTCGGCGTATCTACTGATACGCCGGTGTAAAGCTACCTGAATCTAGCTAGGAATGTACATTATTCTGGAAATGAAAACAGCAGAGCTAGCTCTTATTTTAAATAGAAACTCATGATTTTTATATTGATCGTCTGCCCATATCTCTGGATTCATTGATTTATATCATATTTATGAAATTCGGGTTAGCAGCAGAAAACCTACAATGGGCAGCACACAGACACCAAAGGAAGCTATTTTAAAGGAAAACAATAGTGTATGTTCAAAGGCTCATCAATTCCTTTCAAGAGGGTTCTCAATTTAGGATTGTATTTCAGAAAGCTGCATGTATTTTACATTTTGGAATTAAGTTTTTGACATAACGTAAACATTTTACTTGCTTGCACATCTGTTTTGTGAATATTGTATTTCTTGAGCTTTGTAAATGCTCCCTCTAGTGGTTGTCATGTATATGTTAATCTTTTAGTAAAATAAATCAAATCCATCCAATTTCATGTCTGCAATCTAACCTGGCAGCACCCTTTCCCGACTGGCTATAGGCAGACAGGTACAAGGGAAGATAGGAGGGTAGAAAAACTGCCAAAAGTTCTCAGCTATTCAAAAGAAGTAAACTGGTAATATATCAGGTTGAAACCTGGTTTACATAAATTACTTTGCTTTGGTGGGAATTAGCTCAGTAGAGTGTCTATAATGTGTGCAGTACACACCGGCACTAAAGGGCATGGGGCCCACTGTGCACTCACTCACTTATTGCATTGGGCTACTGGTGCAGAAGGGTTGCAAAACGCCACACAGTATTTAAAAATCAGTGATTTTTTTTTTTACAACTGCCAGTAAATATCAGGAGCTGATAATTTCATGCTGTGTTAACTTTTTAAGTGTAAATCAATCAAGTTATTTTGTTATAGGTATTGTCAGTGGCCCAGATTCAAGAAGCAATTGCGCCCGTGTAACCATAAGTTACACGGCGCAATTGCTTACTTGCTCCTGATTCAGGAACCTCGTTACACCGACTGCAGCCTAAAATCTGCGCGGCATAAGGCTCTTATGCCTCGCAGATTTTAGGCTGCATTCTTGCGGGGGCCACTAGGGGGCGCTCCCATTGTGATCAGCGTGTAGTATGCAAATTGCATACTACCAACTGATTCACAAACTTGCACGGGCCCCGCGCAAGCCAGGTACGGAGTTTCCGTACGGCAACTTTAGCGCAAGGCTGCCCCTTCTAATAGTAGGGGCAGCCAATGCTAAAGTATAGCCGCCGCTCCCGCGACGTGAAATTTGAATTTCACGTCGTTTGCGTAAGTGATTCGTGAATGGCGCTGGACGCCATTCACGTTCACTTTGAAGCAAATGACGTCCTTGCGACGTCATTTGCCGCAATGCACGTCGGGAAAGTTTCCCGACGGAGCATGCGCTGTACGCTCGGCGCGGGAGCGCGCCTAATTTAATTTACATTGCGCGCGCTTACGCCGGGCAATTTTGCCGGCGCGCCCTCGCAATTTACGGAGCTACTGCTCCGTGAATCGAGGGCAGCGCAAAATATTTGCGGGGGCGCAGGGCAAAATCGTTGCCCTGCTCCCCCGCAAATATTGCGCAAATGTACTTGAATCTGGGCCAGTGTTTCCATATCATGTTTATACTGTTCAAATATTCGCTGTGTTAGTTTTCAATAGGAGTTCTGTAATTTCTCAGGTTGCCATTAAAAAATGGGCTCCGCCAGTACATTTTCCATGTTTTGTCAATAAAAAATGCTGCGGGAGGTTATCATCCCTGGTGCAGTATCAACGGTAGTGACAGCAAGAGCAGTGCTGCCAACAATCAAAATCTACTATGCGCCTACATTCCAGCTGTGACAACTTGTCCCATACTTTGCCAACCCTGTTCAGACACTCAGGTTGCAATGCCAGTGCATTGAGTGCTGAACCAGTGGTGTGGTGTGTATGCAGATGGGATGGTGGTGGTGTGGAAACTCAGTCAATCCTAAACCATTCTGCAAAGCAGTGGTTCTCAACCCTGTCCTCAAGTACCCCAACAGGCCATGTTTGCAGGTTTTCCTTTATCTTGCACGGGTGCTTTAAATCAGAGTCAATGGCTTGGTATTTTGGACAGCTAAATATCTCCAAAAATTTGGTGTATCAGGCTTTATGCTAGGGAATATTGTGCTCACTGACAGTAGTGCTGAGGGTTATAATTGTGGTGAGTGACATCAATGTTGGGGGTTATTATTGTGGTCACTGACACCAATGCTATGGGTTACTGCTTAATCACTGACACCAATGCTAGGGGCTGCTGCTGTGGTCACTGATACCAATGCTAGGGGCTGCTGCTGTGGTCACTGATACCAATGCTAGGGGCTGCTGCTGTGGTCACTGATACCAATGCTAGGGGCTGCTGAAGTGGTCACTTATACCAATGCTAGGGGCTGCTGCTGTGGTCACTGATACCAATGCTAGGGACTGCTGCTGTGGTCACTGATACCAATGCTATGGGTTACTGCTGTGGTCACTGATACCAATGCTATGGGTTACTGCTGCGGTCACTGACACCAATGTTATGGTTTCTGCTGCAGTCACTGACACCAATGCATACCTCCCAACATTTTGAGATGGGAATGAGGGACACCTACTAACATACGTATGTAGGCATAGGACACGCCCCCTGTCACACCCTCTTAAAGGAGAATTAACCCAAAAAAATGTAATCATATCCACAAGGACTTTTTTTTACCACTACTATTCCTTTATATTGGCTTTTAAAATGTACAAATTAAGCACTTTAGAGATTGGATGAAAGGTTTAGCACTGGGAAAAACTTTTTGAAGTGCATTTTATATACAACACTACAGATCAGACCAAAATGAGGGACAAATGAGGGGGAAAGGGGGACAGAGGGACATTGCTTCAAATCAGGGACAGTCCCTCGAAATCACGGACAGTTGGGATCTATGCCAATGCTATGAGTTAATGATGTGGTCACTGACACCAATGCTAGAGGTTCCTCCTGTGGTCACTGACACCAATGCTAGAGGTTCCTCCTGTGGTCACCGACACCAATGCTAGAGGTTCCTCCTGTGGTCACCGACACCAATGCTAGAGGTTCCTGCTGTGGTCACCGACACCAATGCTAGAGGTTCCTGCTGTGGTCACTGACACCAATGCTAGAGGTTCCTCCTGTGGTCACCGACACCAATGCTAGAGGTTCCTGCTGTGGTCACTGACACCAATGCTAGAGGTTCCTCCTGTGGTCACCGACACCAATGCTAGAGGTTCCTGCTGTGGTCACCGACACCAATGCTAGAGGTTCCTCCTGTGGTCACTGACACCAATGCTAGAGGTTCCTGCTGTGGTCACTGACACCAATGCTGGAGGTTTTTATTGCAGTCACTGACACCAATGCTATGGGTTAATGCTGTGGTCACCGACACCAATGCTAGAGGTTCCTGCTGTGGTCACTGACACCAATGCTATGAGTTAATGCTGTGGTCACTGACACCAATGCTATGAGTTAATGCTGTGGTCACCGACACCAATGCTAGAGGTTCCTGCTGTGGTCACTGACACCAATGCTATGAGTTAATGCTGTGGTCACTGACACCAATGCTAGAGGTTCCTGCTGTGGTCACTGACACCCATGCTGGAGTTTTTTTTTATTGCAGTCACTGACACCAATGGAGGGGGTTATTATTAAGTCACATCCAATATTTAGCGCAATGCAAACCATGCCCTCTTTTTGCCCACTTTCTTTTTCTCGAGGAAGGGTTCCCAGCTTATTATTTTGCATATGGACCCCTAATTTAACAATTTCCCACGCAATGAAGTAAGCAGTGGATTGTGGTGACAAAGTACCTTTCTTGACTTGTGACTTTGTAATACTGGGACACATTGTGCCTCTGTACACATTTAACAGCAAAGACCTCTGACCATAAAAGTGTTAAACATTGCAGTTATAAACATCAAATAATATATTACCCAGCTATTTTAGTGTCTCTTAATTGAATGCAGGTGCTTGTCTGTATATCACCTAATAATGTAATATAATGAAGATCAAAAAAGACTTACAATACAGATGTTTCTGAAATGATGTATAAACAGATGTGTCCATGTCTGCATTATGCATTGCGTCCTGTGACACTTCATTTAGAATACCTATACACTAACATTTTTCAAGTTGTGGCATACCCGTGTACCACCAATGTCTGTGGCACATAGCATTATCCTTTAAACCTTTCTCTGCTGGGTTCTACAACATAACATGTGACAATATAGCAAGTCATTAGAAAAAAATATCAAATATTTTTGCTATTTTCCCAGTTGAAATCACCTTTTTATGTTTTTTGTGTTATCACATTTGCATACGTCCACTCCTGGACTACAGAATTCCTCACCCCTATGCTAATGGAGATGGGGGTGTTCTCTGGTCTAAATAGTTGAACTGGGCAGAGCTGGCAACATTGTTTTGGAATTTAATGCAGTGTTATTTTATTTCTAACAGAAAGTTATGGCAAATCAAGAGGTACTTTTCAATACTTGCAGCATTTTTAAAGAGAAAAAACATGGGGAAAGAAAAGGTTAGGAAAATATTAATGAAAGAAAGTCACATAGTCTTCATCCCTTCACCATGCAGGCAAGGTCCCTTCATCCCCTTCTCTATAATCCAGAGTGTGTATCTATTTTTTTTTATTGTGGGTTCACTTACTGCTATCCATGCTTTGTGCAATCACTGAGTTTCTTCTTGCTGTTCCTCAGGGGTGGTGCAGTGTCTGAGTTCTTCTTTGCCCATGCTTTAATTGCAGACATTGGTTGTACCCTATTGTAGTCCCGTGTATAGAGCAGCAACAAACTATTTCCTCTCTGAATGCTCTAATGTCTAGGAACAGACCTGTGATTTTACGAGCCCACTGTACGAGATATCATTTCTACAAAATAGCTAGTGTGATCGGCAGGGCCGGGACAAAGGGGTGGGTAGGAGGGGTGGCTGCCCTGAGCATTGTGGTATCATATGAGGTGGTGGTGGGGAACCACAAGGAGATGGGGGGGTATTTGTGTTGGGAGGGGGAGCAGGGGTAAGTATTATTAGGAGAATTTGGAGGGAGGGGGGGGGTGCTAAAAAATTTGATTTGGGGGATTTGTGTTGAGAAGGGGAGGGATGGGGAGGAAGATTTGTTCTGAGGGGGGGGGTTGTGCTGGGAGGAGGGATTTGAAGTGGGGGAAGGATGCGTACTAGGAGGGAACATTTTAGGTTGGAGGGGGCATTTGAACTGGGGGATGGGGAGGGGCAAAGATTTGTAGTGGGATTTCAGGGGGGGCAAATTTGTATCGGGAGGAGGTCCAGTTTATTTTTGGGGGGTATGCTTAAGGGGTAATTATGTGGATTAGTGCTCAGTGTTTTTTGGGGGTATTTCTGCTGACGCATAATGCTCTTACATCTTGGGGGGGCACAGTTTGGCAAGTTTGCCCTGGGCAAAGATGACCTTGTCCGGGCACTGGGGATCAGTGATCGCTAAAAAAAATTGTAATGGAAGGTTTGAGGACACTGGTGTGAAGGACTCCGAAGACACTGATATGAGAGGGGCTCAGAGGATTCTGATGATGTGAGGGGGGGGGGGGGGCTTTGAGGTCTCTGATGTGAGAAGGGCTCTGAATGTACTCATAGAAGAGTTACTTGGAGGAAACTTATGTGAGGGGCTCTGAGCACTCTGGTGTGAGGGGACTCCATGGACTCTGATATCTGAAGTGAGAGGGGACCCGAGGACACTGATGGGAGGTAGCTCTGAGGACTCTGATGTGAGAGGGGCTCCACAGACTCTAGTGTGAGTTGGCTCTGAGGACTTTGATGTGGGTGAACTTTGAGGACACTGATGTGAGAGAGACTCTGATGACACAGATGTAAAAGGGACTCTGAGGATACTGATGTGTGGATGCTTCAAGGTCTCCTATTTGCGGAGTGGGCTCTGAGAACTCTGATGTGAAGGGGCTCTCAGGTCATTGGTGCTCTGATCTTAAGGGGGAACTCTGAGTGAGTGAGTGAGTGAGTGAGAGACTTGTAAAGCTCGAAACATGCGAACTGAATCGCCTCTGGGCGCTGTATCCATTTCATGGGTAAGGAACCCCTTGACCTCAGAAGAGATGGGTTTTAATCTTTCTCTTGAAGGCCAAGTGGTCCGACTCCAGTCGGATGGTGGTTGGTAGTGCATTCCTCAGCCAAGATCCCTGGACTGCAAATCTTCGATCTCCTCTGGACTTGTATCTGGCTTTGGGTATCTGGAGTAGGTTTTGATTGGTGGATCGCAGAATGCGATTGGGGTTATGGGCTTTTAATTTTTGCATAGATATTGGGGGGTGTTTCCTTGAATACACTTAGGCCTCGTACAGACGAGGGGATTTCTGCTGGAAACAGTCCGCCGGACCGTTTCCAGCAGAGATTCCCCCTCCGGATTTTGATCCGATGACTTGAACACACCGTCGGATCAAAATCTGCGCGGAATACATCCGCGGTGACGTGTCGCGCGTCGCCGCGACGATGACGCGGCGACGTGCGCGACGCTGGAAGGTAAGTACTTCCACGCATGCGTCGAATCATTATGACGCATGCGAGGGAGGGGAGCGGACGGATTGATCCGGTGAGTCTGTACAGACAACCGGATCAATCCGCTGGACACGATTCAAGCGGACAGAAATTTCTATCCGCTTGAAATCGATCGGCCGGACGAATCTCCGCGGATAAATATCCGCTAGGCCGTACAGACGATTTGTCTGATCCGCGGATTAGAGGTGCTGACAGAGCTGGAGAAGAAGCTCCAGGACCCCGTAGGTATAGGGCGGAAGTGATGTAAGCTTGGGGGCAAACTGCCTATACATCTCCTCCAGCCCTGTGAGCACCTCCAGCAGCCATGATTTTCTATCATCAGCAGGACCGGGCACCTATGTAGATTTTGCATTTGAACTGTACTTAATGTGAGTGCTAACATTTTTAATAAACTGTCCACTAGATGGCGCTTTTCCCTTTCTATATATATACACACACACATAGGAGTGATGGGGGAAATCACGTGCAATCCGTACATGAATTTCACCGTATTCCTATTCAAATCGCATACGATTCTTTGCAGCCCAATTTGCGCCCATTCATTTTGTATTGATGCAAATTGCACCGCAATGTGTCAGTTTGGGTATCAGGAGCATTTTCATGAGTGAAAATGCTTAGTATCAGCACTGATACCGATGCCAGTATCGGTGCATTTCTACTTAGAACCAAACAATATATATATTTTTTAGCAGAGACCCTAGAGAATAAAATGGCAGTCAATTTTTTATGTCACGTGTTTTTTGCGCAGAGGTTTTTCAAACGTAATGGGAAGAAAATACACTTTAATGAATTAAAAAACAAAACATAATAAACACCCCAATTTTTTTGTATGATATGAAAGATGATGTTACACCGAGTATAGATACCTAACATGTCATACTTTAAAATTGTGCACGCTTGTGAAATGGCGCCAAGCTACGGTACTCAAAAACCTCCATAGGCGACGCTTTCAAATTTTCAACAGGTTACAGAGGAGCGTGAGCATGTGGGGACGGAGGCCCTTTAAAACATTTTTATTCATTATTATTTATTTTATTCCACTTTTTAAACATGTTATACTTTTCCTTTAATTTATTTTTTTTAGCACTTTTATTGCAAACATCGCTTGTGATAGCAATACAGTATGACCGATTATCTTTATGGAGAGATCTGAGGTCAATAGGACCCCAAATTTGGCCAAAATGTATACTGCTATATATCTTTGGTAAAAATAAGTACAAATTGGTGTATATTATTTGGTCTTTGTGAAAGTTATAGAGTCCACAAGCTTTGGTGCCAATATCTGAAAATTCATCTGAAGTACTGACGGCCTATATCATTTTTTGAGACCCTAACATGCCAGAAAAGTACAAATACCCCCCAAATGACCCCTTTTTGGAAAGAAGACATTCCAATGTATTTAGAAAGAGGCATGGTGAGTTTTTTGAAGTTGTCATTTTTTCCCACAATTCTTTGCAAAATCAAGATTTTTTTTTCTTTTTTTTTTTTACAAAATTTTCATATTAGCAGGTTATTTCTCACACACAGCATATGCATGCCACAAATTACACCCCGAAACAACTTCTGCTATTCCTCCTGAGTATGGCGATATCACATGTGTGAGACTTTTACACGGCGTGGCCACATACAGAGGCCCAACATGCAGGGAGCACCTTCCGGCGTTCTGGAGCACCCAGGCCAATTCTGTAATTTCTCTCCTCCTATGTAAAAATCATAATTTATTTGCTAGAAAATTGCATAGAACCCCAAAACATTATATATGTTTTTTTTAGCAAAGACCTTAGAGAATACAATAGCAGCTGTTGCAACTTTTTATCTTGCACTATATTTGCACAGCAATTTTTCTAAAGTGTTTTTTACAAAAAAAACTGTTTTGTGGTTAAAAAAAAACGAATCAGTAAAGTTAGCCCAATATTTTTACTGGTTATATGTTTTTAGTTACAGAGAAGGTCTAGGGCCAAAATTATTGCTCTCGCTCTAACGTTCGCAGAGATACCTCACATGTGTGGTTTGAACACCGTTTTCATATGTGGGCGGGACTTGCGTATGCATTTGCTTCTGCATGCAAGCACACGGGGACAGGGGCGCTTTAAAAAATATATGGCACCAATACTCAATAATCCCTCATTCACCCCAGGTTTACGTTCACAGGATTTCACATGGTGGACCAATAAGGGTTTACTTAGAATTGCAGACCTGTGTGACCATAAAGGAGTTCTATCCAGATCTACCCTGAAACAGGGATGGACTGGCCATTGGGACTACAGGGAGTTTCCCGGTGGGCTGATGGCTCAGTGGGCCGGCTTCAGTGACAGCAGACTGCCACCCCCCTCCGCTCCTCTGTCTCTCCCTTCCCCCAGCACTCACCTCCTCTCCCTCGCCGCAACACTAACCTGGGGGAACAGAGAAGCAGGGGGAGGACCAGAGGAGCAGGGGGGACGACAGAGGAGCATGGGGAAGGGGACAGATAGCTGACTCAACAGCTATGGCCTGGGAGTTTCTCACTTCTGCCTAATCTTGTCCCATGAGGGGGGGCACCGAACTGATTCTTTTCCCTGGGTGAAATAATGTCTAGCTTCCCCACTGGTGCTGCCTATAAAAGTACCAGTACCAGCCGTTCTACTCTAATAAAGTAGAACAGCTAGTGGCTAGTGAAGGGGGAGAGGGGGCTTGGGTGGCCGGGGGGGTTGCGGGAGTTGTCTGGCCGCCATGGGAAAGAACTGTAAAAGTGGGCCAGTCTGGATGAAGTCCAGGGCCAAATTGTTGTCCCAGTCCAGCCCTGCCCTGAAAGAGCGATTCAACCTACCTGACACAGAACATCATCGCTACACTCTTATAAATGATTTTTTAACAAAGATGGGCCACATTTCTGATTTAAGAACATCCACCACCATAGAGACTCTTAGTAGATCTATCGATAAATACTCAAACTATATATCTATGATTTATGATATCCTTTCCCTGAACCATCAAAAACTATTCTATATGCAAAAATGGGAACAAGATATCGATATCTCAATGGAAATAGAAGATTGGAGTAAATTTGCTTGCAATGCTTCTAAATCAATTATAAACACCTCCTTAATAGAAGCAAATTATAAAGTCTTATTGAGATGGTACATGGTTCCAACCCGTATAGCTTCATATGTCCAAGGTGCATCCCCAAACTGTTTTAGGGGATGTAACACTGAAGGTGCCATGTATCATATCTGGTGGACTTGTCAGAAAGTAAAAAGATTCTGGATACAAACGTATAATTTTATATATTCACTAACACTAGTGAATATCATCAAATCACCGATTAATGCACTCTAAGGTCCCATACACACGGGAGGATTTATCCGCGGATACGGTCCAGCGGACCGTTTCCACGGTAAATCCTCTCGAGGATTTCCGCGGATTTCTATGTGATGGCGTGTACACACCATCGCATTGAAATCCGCGCCGAAATCCTCTGGCGATGACGTGTCGCGCCGTCGCCGCGATTATGACGCGGCGACGTGCGCGACGCTGTCATATAAGGAATTCCATGCATGCGTCGAATCATTACGACGCATGCGGGGGATCCCTTCGGACGGATGGATCCGGTGAGTCTATACAGACCAGCGGATCCATCCGTTGGGATGGATTCCAGCAGATGGATTTGTTTGGCATGTCAGCAAATATTCGATCTGCTGGAATCCATCCCAGGGGAGAAATATCCGCGGAAACAGATCCGCTGGAGTGTACACACCATAGGATCTATCCGCTGAAACCCATTTGCTGGGATTTTTCAGCGGATGGATTCTATCGTGTGTACGGGGCCTTAGGCCCCGTACACACGAGAGGATCCATCCGCTGGAATTTATCCGCGGTTTCAGCGGATAGATCCCCTGGTGTGTACAATCCAGCGGATATTTATCCGCGGATATTTTTCGGCCCGATGGATTTCCAGCGGATCAAAATTTCTTAACATGCTAAGAAATCGATCCGCTGGAATCCAGTCCAACGGATTGATCCGCTGGTCTGTACAGACTCACCGGATCAATCCGTCCGAATCCATCCCCCGCATGCGTCGTAATGATTCGACGCATGCGTGGAAGTCCTTATATCACAGCGTCGCGCAGGTCGCCGCGTCATCATCGCGGCGACGGCGCGACACGTCACCGCGGAGGGAATTCCGCGGGGATTTTGATCTCATGGTTAGTACAACCATGAGATCAAAATCCGCCAGAGGATTTATCTGTGGAAACGGACCCCCGGACCGTTTCCGCGGATCGATCCTCTCGTGTGTACTAGGCTTTAGGCCGCCAGGTGATGGGAACATCAAAACAAATGAAAAGATTGATTACTTTCATATTTATCGCTGCAAGAGTCACTATTGCAAAATCCTGGAGATCCCCTGTCATTCCATTTTACCTTTTAAAAACCAAGCTATCTTGGATAATGGTTAATGAACGTTTATCTGCTCTGAGGGAAGATAAGCTAGACTGGTTTAATTTGGTTTGGGAACCCTGGATTAATTATTTATCTATTTAAAATATTTTATTCTGATTCTGATTATTCCTCATTTAAATAGGAGAGTACCCCCCCCCCTCTCTCTCCCCCTTTTTCTTTAAATTCATTCTTTTAATTTATGTATCTATTTAACTTCAGAATTTAACACATAATTACCAAATTGGTCCTCTTTACCATATATATATATAGTTAAAAATATATCTTTGAGTCAAAATTATAACCTAATACGATGTCTTCATGATATAACCAAGACAATTTGAAGAATATATGTTTGTATCTTATTTTATTATAATATCTGATGTGATATATTGTATATTTATGCATACAAAATTTCAATAAACACATTAAATCATAAAAATATATATATATTTTATTGTTCATTTTACTTTATTTATTTTAGTTTGACATGTTTTTCCGCAAAAAATAAAAACATTTGATCACTTTTATTTCTATTACGAGGAATGTAAACATCCCTTGTAATAGGAAAATGGCATGACAGGTCCTCTTTATAGTGAAATGTGGGGTCAATAAGACCCCACATCTTACCTCTAGGCTGGGAAGCCTGAAATCATTAAAAAAAAAAAAAAAAAAATCTTGGTTTCGATCATAGGGTTGTCGGTAGAAGCAGGAGAGGGGCGTATTGCAGAGTATTGCACACAGTATTGCGCACAGTATTGCAGAGTATTACGCACAGCTAGCTAGATTCAGGTAGGGCGGCGCATTTGTACGGCGGCGTAGCGTATCTTTTTTACGCTATGCCGCCATAAATCAGAGAGGCAAGTGCTGTATTCACAAAGCACTTGCCTCCTAAGTTACGGCGGCGTATCGTAAATGGGGCCGGCGTAAGCGCGCCTAATTCAAATGAGTATGAGGGGGGCGTGTTTTATGTAAATGGGTGGTGACCCGGCGTGATTGAAGTTTTTTACGAACACCGCATGTGCCATCCGTGTACATATCCCAGTGTGCATTGCTCCAAAGTACGCCGCAAGGACGTATTGGTTTCGACGTGAACGTAAATTACGTCCAGCCCCATTCACGGACGACTTGCGCAAACGACGTAAAAATTTCAAATTTCGACGCGGGAACGATGGCCATACTTAACATTGACTAGGCCACCTAGGGGGCAGCTTTATCTTTACGCCGGCGTACCTCTTACGGAAACGGCGTATCTTTACTGTGACGGGCGCACGTATGTTCGTGAATCGGCGTATCTAGTCATTTACATAATCTATGCCGAACTCAACGGAAGCGCCACCTAGTGGCCAGCGGAAAAATTGCACCCTAAGATACGACGGCGTAGGAGACTTACGCCGCTTGTATCTTAGACTAATTTAAGCGTATCTGGTTTCCAGAATACACTTAAATTTACGCCGGAGTAGATTCAGAGTTACGACGGCGTATCTACTGATACACCGGCGTAACCCTACCTGAATCCAGCTAAGTATTGCAGAGTATTGCGCACAGTATGCCCAGAGTATTGCAGAGTATTGCGCACAGTTTGCCCAGAGTATTGCAGAGTATTGCGCACGGATGGCTGAGCATGCAGGGAGGGATGGATGGCTGGATCTGTGAATGAAATTGTCACAGATCCAGCCCACAGCACTGCCGCTGGAACCGGCATCATCACATGACGCCGGTTTGATTACAAGTGATCGCTCCGTCATTGGACGGAATGATCACGTGGTAAACCGCCGCTGTCAGCGGCGATTTACCGTGATTCGTGATGCGCCGGGTCCTCTGGTCACATACAGTCCCGTGTGCGCGCCCCAGGTGGCACGCGGGAGCGCGATTCTGGAAGGCCATTAAATAACAGCCTCCCAGAGTTAAGCAACCGCCCTGTAGTCGTACTTTGGCTATGGGGCGGTTGTCAAGTGGTTAAAGAAAAAAAAAAGCATGGCCTGAGAACCTCATGGGGTTGCTCTGGTCCTCCAAGGCCATCTTTCCATCGCTTATCTCTATGGCAAACCACCTGTAAGGGAAATGGCCGTGGAAAAGTATTGGCAATCTTGCCAGTAGAAGAAATGGGTGCTATAGGCCCATGTGACAGATGAATCCCCCTGCTGGCCTATAAAAGACTGCCACTGTCTAACCCAAGTTGCTGGATTGTCCTCAGCTTTCTGTACCTCTGTGTTACTTCTTGTATCTCCTGTTCTTGACCTGGCTCGTTTCAGACCTGTTGACCTCCTCTCCTGGCTCATCCCCTGGCTTGCTCCTTGACCTTCCTTCTGCTGATTATGCGTGCATGACCCCTGCTTTCTATATGGACTTTGCCTCTGCCTGATTATCTGTGCATGACCCCGGCTTGCTATATGTATTTTGCTCCTGCTTGATTACCAGTTTATGACCTCAACTTACTTCACAGACTTTCTCTTGCTTCTTGCCATCCTGTGTTTGACCCTCAGCCGGGTGTCCACTGGCCATCCTGTGTTTGACCCTCAGCCAGGTGTCCACTGCTGTCCTCTAAAGCACGGTTTATTCCAAGCACAGGGGGAAGTTCCTGACTGCCTGTGCACCACCACGCCTTGGCATTCCTCACAAGGTGATGCTCTTCTGGACCAATCCAGATGCTTCCGGCAACCCGTGCTTCTTTAGGCTGTATACCTTCTGTGGCACTCAGAGGTATACCGCACCTAGCCGCAAGGGGAACTCCTCTCTGCATATTGGCTTTGGATTAGGTAAGGGACACCACCGCCAGTGCCAGATGGTTTACTGGACTCAGCGATCGGTATCATAAGCCCGGGAAGCGGCGGGAGGGGGGACACCCTTTCCCACCGCTTCTGAAAGTGATCCCTTTTTTTTCTGACAGTCCGGTGCCTTAGGAAAAAGAAAATGCTGGGGTTATAGCATTTAGCTGCAGCCATAACACTGGTATTGAACATCAAACAAATGATGTATTTTCCCAGTAAAGCCCTGTACACACGATCGGTCCATCCGATGAGAACGGACCGATGGACCCGTTTCATCGGTTAACCGATGAAGCTGACTGATGGTCCGTCACGCCTACACACCATTGGTTAAAAAAACGATCGTGTCAGAACGCGGTGCCGTAAAACACAACGACGTGCTGAAAAAAATGAAGTTCAATGCTTCTAATCATGCGTCGACTTGATTCTGAGCATGCGTGGATTTTTAAATTTAAAACAAGTTGGCTATTTTTTAACCGATGGTTAAATAGCCGATGGCGCCCACACACGATCGGTTTGGACCGATGAAAACGGTCCATCAGACCATTCTCATCGATTTAACCGATCTTGTGTACGCTGCCTTAGATGGTTGGTAAGTGGATATAGTTTGTAATGAACAAGAACAAGTATGGATGAAAGTTTTTCTATATGAACAAAAATCCTTGTCCTTTCCTATCCATTCTTTCAGTGCCCACTCACTCAAGGTGACAGAGACAGCCATCTTTTCACTACCTACCATTAAAGTGATACTAAAGTCTCGTTTTCTTTTTTTCTTTAAAAATAACAAACATGTTATGCTATGGGGACACCTGAGCCGCTGTGTACGCGGCCGCTGTGTGTCCATTCAGACATGGAGCCGCGATTCAGCCCCACCCTCTCTCTCTTGTCATTGGCTCACTGACTTTGACAGCAGCAGGCGCCAATGGCGCCGCTGCTGTGTCTTAGCTAATCAGGAGGGAAAGTCTCAGACGGCTCATCGCTGGATCGGGATAGGGCTCAGGTAAGTATCAGGGGGGCTGCTGCACACAGAAGGTATTTTATTTTAATACATAGAATGCATTAAGATAAAAAAAAAAAAAACTTCTGCCTTTAAAGCCACTATAACTGTGGCCACATGTCCCAACTGTATACGTACAATTGACCCTAAGTTACATTATAATTGCTAGGAATTTATACCTATACTGTGTTAGTTTGTAATGGACCTCTGTTGCAACCCCAACAAGGGAAGGATCAACCTTTTGTCTCTATGAACTTTCTGTACTGACCTTTTTCTTTAAATGTGTATTTGTGTTCAACCAACTAATGACCTTTAAAATTTTTTTTAAAATAAATGGGAAATAAAAGGTTTTCGGAGATGTCAAACCCTGTGAGTACTATAGACAATTTGTAATAACAAGCAAACTGAATGTGCCATTGGTGTCCTCTATTTCACTTGAAAGTCTGTTATGGTACTCACCTGTTCTCTCCTTATTAAACAAAGCTGTATAAGCAGCATGACTGACAGTTAAGCATAATTTTTGAAAATACAATTGTGTTGCACTATTAAATAAAGAACCAGTGCATCAATAATACAACTAATTTACACAGAGCATAACAATTGTGCTTAAACATGTCAAAATAAATCATTCATGAATATCTAGAGGCAATGTATTAACAAAATGCACAGTGCAGCGTTAGTCCAAATAAATCATTCTCAGTGGAAAACAATTGATTTGGGTGTCGCAAGAATCCTCCTGTGTAAACTTATTCAACTTCACACTGGTTTGCGAACCCCACTCACAACATTTATTAAGGTGACAAAACTACTCACCCAAGGCAGGTAAAACGAAGCATGTTGACTGATATGCACAGTAACCACCCTGGCAGGTGTGATTACATCACCTCTCTAGCTCCACCAGATGCGTTTCGTCCTGTCATTTTTATATGCCTGTGGGTATGTAGTGCTGCTGACACTATTTATTTATTTTTTATTTGCTTGATAGTTATTATCTTGACACTTAGCACAATCAATTTCAATTTTTTTTACATAAGTAGAATTCTCGGCCCATGTATCTCTGTTGTAAAAGATTTTGTTTTCAAGCTCATGTAAAGGAGACTATAGAAGATTTGGTTCTCTTCTATGGCCTTTGATCTGCACCATACTTTGCCAGCTGCACATTAAAGCAGAGGCAATTGTATGTTCTGTTTGTGGTGATATCTGCCACAAAAACATCGGGCCAGAGGAGATCACCATTACATAAAAGATTCCTCTTTGGTTCTTTAGTGTTTGTAGACAGCTTTGGAGAATGGACTGATCAATCCATTTTAGCTACTCCTCGCTTTCACTGAGGTCCTGGATGTGTGAGTAGGCCAGATGTTTTGCAATAATTTTTATTACTATATTCCCAGCATGGGATAAATGACGGCCATATGTTTCAGTGTTCTGTTAAAGGAAAATAAACCCTACCTATTTATGAAGTATATTTTCCTATAAATTTTACTATTTAACAGGATTTTTTTTTCAACATTCACTGGACACACATTGAACCTTTCAATTCCGCTATTAAAATAAAGGAAAAATTGTAACTGTGTGACTATTCATAAAATATAAGAAAATCCCAAACCTAATCCAAGAATTATTTTTTTACACTGCAAATATAACAGGAAATAAAAAAATTCAGCTCCTATGAAGTTACTGTTCCCTTTGTATCTATAAATATATCAACATATTTGTATGGAGTTTTCTTGGTTTAGTTTTTTGTTATGTCTGTACTGGACAAGGCATATGCAAGTTACATATTCAGTGGAATTAGCTGGATCTACCCTGAGATATTACTTTTTTGTCAGTAGGCCAAGGTAGTTCTAAAATATGTGAGTAATGCCGCGTACACACGATCATTTTTCAGGTTGTAAAAAACAACATTTTTCAGCATCTAAAAAAAACTTTGTTTTTTCCAACTTCATCATTAAAACGACGTTGCCCACACACGATCGTTTTTTAAAAATGCTCTAGCAAAGCACGGTGACTTACAACATGTACGACGGCACTATAAAGGGGAAGTTCCATGCGGATGACGCCACCCTTGGGGCTGCTTTAGCTGATTTTGTGTTAATAAAAGACGATTCGCGCTTTTCTGTCTGTTACAGCGTGATGAATGTGCTTACTCCATTATGAACGGTAGTTTTACCAGAACGAGTCTCATAACTTGCTTCTGAGCATGCGCGGGTTTTTCACGTCGTTTTAGCCCACACACGATCATTTTTTACAACCCGAAAAACAAAATCGTTTAAAACGTCGTTAAAAAATGCAGCATGTTCGAATTTTTTTTGTCGTTTTTCAGAAGCCGAAAAATGATGTGAAGCCCACACACGATCATTTTAAATTACATTTTTAAAAAACTTAATTTTTTACAAGCCGAAAAAGGATTGTGTGTACGTGGCATTACAGTTTAAAAACAACCCAGATATTTTTTAACTTGGTATATATCTAGTAAAATAAGCCACATTAAGAATTAGGACTGGTTGAGAGTCAGAGGTGGAATTGATATGCCAAGACCTGACTACAGGAAGCTTTATTCATGGCACGTAAGCAAATTGTGCTTAGGTGGATGCAACAAATACCCCCTTCAAAGGAACAATGGCTTAAAGCGGTAAATCAAACATTCTCATATGAGAAATTAATTTCTCATATGAGAGTGTTTGATTTACCGCTTTATGCCATTGTTCCTGTTCCATTGCGACTGTAAATAATGTGGTCAGTGCCGGCACTGTTGTCTGTGTGGAAATATAACAAGCTTTGCAGCATATAAGAAAACATTACAAATAATACATATATCCAATGAACGAACAGATATTATTAGCAAGGGGCCCAACAAGAGTCCTGGTGGAATTGTACAAATATACTTAGGTATATATAGTTATTAAAGATATAAAGATACCTTCTGATGAGTGTTGCAGCAAAGTCGGGGGCCGTTGCACGGGCTTGTGTTTTACATCTGACAATAGATGCGGGGGGCGTTTCCCCACGCCTTGTGGGCGGCGGTCGCTGCTCGAGCGTGAGTGCGTCTCCCATCGCACCATGTCAGCGTGACGCTGGTGGGTGGACCCTCAGGTGGATGGGCGGCCTATATAAATCCCCTTTTGGCTTGGATGTTTCAGCTGTCCGTGGCTGCTGGCTGTGGGTTGTTGCAGCTCTCTACACTCCTACACTGGATTCATATAGGTATTTTACCTACACTATCTACTCCATGTGGTGTTTTAATCACCCTGCTTGTACACCATTATCCTCTCCCAGTGATTCTGGGTGTACAAATGTCCTTTTTTGCTGTTCCATCTTTACAACCTTCACGTTTCCAGCTATACTGTTTATTGATGCTAATATCTATCCATATATGCATTTTAACACTCGGCTCTTAGTTGCTGTCATTATTTACTTTTTATCTACACTCAAATGGGTATTTTTTCCATATACTTACATCAGATACATTTTTTACAGACAACTTGAGTCCACATCAGATATTGCCAGCCACGGCAGCGGGAATTTCCTTGTCCTGTTGGGGAGGTGTCTGCTCTTCTTTTTGCCCGGGGAACTTCTCCTACCTCAGCTCCCGGTGGAGACATTAGTGACGCTCCCTGTCCTCTTGATGTTCCGCAGTAACATGTTGAGTTTTCTAAGTGAGTAGAAAGTATCAACATTTCCCGCCCATGCCCCCTTTCCCCCATATCTTCTTTTGTTATTGGGGTTAATATATGTTCAATGTTCTATACTCTTTTTACAGAAATGTCATACGCATCAGCTCCTGACGAGGTCGTATTATCCATCGAAACGCGTAGAGCTTACAAGGATGCATGTGAATGTCCTCACAGATGGCGTCATCTGTGAGGACATTCACTCCTTTTAAATAAAAGTTTTATATGAATTTGTACATGGAGCAATAACGGGAATGTTGTTATTACATATATTTTTATGTTTAATTTCTATTGTATTTGAGTCTGTGTAAATATAACTTTACCTGGAATATCCACTTTGGCTGCATGATGTCATGTGTATGGTTGATCAATAAATTATCGTTTCTACATCCGGTTCCTCTCTGTGCCTCATCTAAAGTCCCAACCTGCCCCCTCCTCTGTATTGAAATTAGGGATGGAGGCGCCTCTTGTCCCGAGGTGCTTCATTTAAAGTCCCTACCTGCTTGTTTTTTCTCATTATTGAGCTTATGATCAACTAAAACCCCCAGATCCTTCTCCACTATGGATCCCTCCAGTTGTACTCCCCCCTAGTATGTATGATGCATGCATATTCTTAGCCCCCAAGTGCATAACTTTACATTGATCAACATTAAACCATATCTGCCACATAGTCGACTAATTAGACAGAACATTGAGGTCGGCTTGTAAATTGGTGACATCCTGTAAGGACGTTATTCCACTGCATAGCTTGGTGTCATCTGCAAAGACAGAAATGTTACTTTTGATCTCAGACCCAATATCATTTATAAATATATTAAAAAGTAAGGGTCCCAACACTGAACCTCGGGGTACACCACTGATAACCTTAGACCATTCAGAGTAAGAATCATTAACCATGACTCTCTGAATTCTGTCTTTCAGCCACTTTTCTATCCATTTACAAACTGATATATGCAATCCTGTAGACCTTGCCTTACACATGAGCCGTGTGTGTGCGGAACTGTATCGAACGCTTTTGCAAAATCCAAGTATACCACGTCCACAGCCACGCCTCTGTCCAAGGTTTTACTTACCTCTTCATAAAAGGAAATCAGGTTTGTCACAACTTCTGTCTTTCATGAATCCATGCTGTCTGCAGCTTATAAAGTTTTTTTCCAGCAAGAACTCCTCTATGTGGTCTTTTATTAAACGTTCCAGTATCTTCCCAACTATAGAAGTTAAACTAACAGGTCTATAGTTACTTGATAAAGAGTTTGTTCCCTATTTAAATATGGGCACCGCATTGGCCCTGCGCCAATCCAGTGGTACTATTCCTGTCATTAATGAGTCCCTAAATATTAGATTCAGTGGCTTTGAAATTACAGAGCTTAATTTATTTAGGATCCGTGGGTGGATGCCATCTGGTCCAGGTGCTTTATCCACCTTTATTCTGTCTAAATATTTCTGGACCATATCACTTTTGAGCCATTGTGGATTTGGGGCTGTGTCACTACCACCCCCATTGTGGACATGAGCTCCCCCATGCTCCATTGTATACACAGAGCTGAAGAAAGAATTTAATAAATTAGCCTTCTCTTTGTCCCCAGTCACCCATTCTAGATTATTTTGTAAGGGGCCTACATGCTCAGACTTCACCGTTTTACTATTAATATATTTAAAGATTTTTTGGGGGTTTGCCCTACTATCTTTTGCAATCTGTTGTTCATTTTGAATTTTTGCATCCTTGATTTCCTTTTTACATATCCTGTTATATTCTTTGTAACATTTAAATGACACTAGTGTTCCTTCATTTTTATATTTTTTAAAAGCTATTTTATTATTATTTATAGCTTTTTTAACTTTGACCGTGAGCCACATAGGTTTTATTTTTAGCCTTTTAAACTTATTGCCCATGGGAATATACTTTGCAGTGAGTTCACAAACAGTCTTTTTGAAGAATTCCCATTTCTGTTCTGTGTTCATCGGTGCCAATATTCCCTCCCAGTCTAAGTCCTGAAGAGCAGCTCTCATCCTTGGAAAATTTGCTCTCTTGAAATTGAGTGTTTTTATCTTTCCTGTATGTATTTCTTGCTTATAGTTAACATTAAATGAAATCATGTTATTTATTTTTTTGTTCAATAAGTTTTTATTGAGAAGAAAAAGGAAACACGTAGCAAAATATATCACAAAGTCAGTACAGGGAGGTACAATCATCCCCGAGAAATAGTGTATAACAAGCAAACAAGGTAACAGGCTGCAATGGCCAATCGTTAATACACTTCAGCAGGCCATATAATCGTCGCACAAAGAACAATAATAGCGCCCATTACATCCAGTCCAGGCAGACATTACAATCCAACGGTAAGGTTGTCACATAGATTCCAAGTCTCTCGGGAGAGCCATACCTCAATGCCTAAACATTGTCAAAACAGTGTATATATAAAAAAAAAAAAAAGAGAAAAAGTCAATAGGGGAAAAAAAGGAAGGCAGGCACTGTATATGGAGCTGACTTATTCCCTCTAATTTGGATACCCTCCAGGTTTCGCAAATTGGCCCCGAATATGTCTCCTCTTTCTAAATCATCATTAGCCATTTGGGACTCACTATGTAAAGCACAACATTGGCCTTATAACTCACCATTGATGCACCTAACTGGACATGACTTCTTTCTACCTGGGAACATTGACTCTAGTTTTGGAAACCGGATCTCTACTGCGCCTTTGATGTTACATCAAGTGACTTCCACTGAGGGTGTTTTACCTATGTCCGAATAATTTACATCGGCTCCAGTCTCCTTCATGGACCAGTGGAAATATCACCAGCTTTCTCAATTTGTGAGGTCTCTTCCCCAACCGCTGCGGTCGGAATCAAACCTGACCCCGGTTGAAAGGCTATTCGTGGGCATCCAACCCCCAGAGAGGCCCGTTTCGGGCTTTTATCAAGCCTTGTTGGCCCTACCACCTGTAGCTCAACATGCATTCCTTGCCAACTGAGAACGTGATCTCCAAAGCCAGTTGTCTGAGGCTCAATGCTCAACGTTGTTTCAGCTATCTCATGTTTCCTCCATATCTTCAAAAACAGCAGAGGTCAATTATAAATTATTAATGCGGTGGCATTACACTCTGGAGATTCTTCACAGGACTTTTTCATCTATCTCTGACCGCTGTTGGACGGGTTGTGGAGATTGAGGTTCCCATGCACATATCTGGTGGTTATGTCCTTTAATTAGACCGTTTTGGTCTTTTGTGTTGCATTGGATTGAGAAAATTCAAGGGTCCAGGGTCCCTGATGACCCCTGGGTGATATTATTTAATTGCACAAGTGAGCCAGTAGGATCATATTCTAAGTCAATTACTCCCTACCTCCTTAATGCGGCCAAAGCGCTTGTCCCTAAATTTTGGAAGCACAAAAGAGGTCGATCACATTTATCACATGGAAAGTAGTATGCTAGCACTACGAAATAAATCTGATCTAGCCCATAAAAAATGGTCCTGCTGGTTCGCCTTTAAGTTTTCGACAGCATATGCGGATATCATGGCACAACCTGTTTAGATGTTTAAATGGAAGGAGTAAATGTCTTGTTTTGTTGACATCCTGCTGTGGCTGGTCAAATCCCCCCACCCCTGTCCCCACCTACCCCTTCTTCTACTCTCTTCTTCTTCTTCTGTGCTGTGACGTCTTCTTCTTCTTCAGCCTTCTCCCGATGTTGACACGTGGGTAGGTACCGGAGCATGATGGGACTGTGAGGCCTATATAAGTCAGATGCAAGCCGCGCACCTGTCATTGCAGCGAGAAGAGGCGACGTGTCAACATCGGGAGAAGGCTGAAGAAGAAGACGTCACAGCACAGAAGAAGAAGAAGACGTCACAGCACAGAAGAAGAAGAAGACGTTCAGCCCTGAAGGAGAAGGCACCGGACAGCGGGAGGAAGAACCGGGGTGCGCCGAGTCAACAGCGGAGAGCGGTGAACATAGAAGAAGACCCCCGGAGAGTGGAGAAGACCCCCCGGATAGCGGAGAAGACCCCCCTGGATAGCGGAAGAAGAAGCCCCCCCTGAGAAGCACACCACCCCCCGCCGAAGACGTCGGAGGAAACCCGCCGGGGGGTGGGCGCTTTTATAAAAGCGACCCCCCCGGCGGTGAAAGAGAACCAGACGGCGGCGAAGAAGAGCGGCCCCCACCCGAAGACGTCAAAGAAGAAGCCCCCCCTGGTGAAAAGAGCTAAAGAAGACAGGGGGTGCCTCCGGAGCAGACTAATAAATTATTTTAAAAACCCTTGTGTCGTGTTTATTAACTTTAACATTTTTCCTCTAGGTGAATGGGTAGGGGTACGATGTACCCCATATCCATTCACTTAGGGTGGGGGGCCGGTATCTGGGGGCCCCCTTATTAAAGGGGGCTCCCAGATTCCGATAAGCCTCCCGCCCGCATACCCCGACAACCAACGACCAGGGTTGTCGGGAAGGGGCCCTGTTCTCATCAACATGGGGACAGGGTGCTCTGGGGTAGGGGGGCCCCCGCAGTGCGCCCCCCTGCCCCAGAGCACCCAACCCCCCCATGTTGAGGGCATGCAGCCTGGTACGGCTCAGGAGGGGGGGCGCTCGCTCGTCCCCACTCCTTTCCTGGCCGGCTGGGTAGCGTGCTTTGGATACGGGTCTGGTATGGATTGTAGGGGGACCCCCTACGCCGTTTTTTCGGCGTAGGGGGGTCTCCTTACAACCCATACCAGACCTAAGGGCCGGTATGCTCCTGAGGGGGAAACCCATGCCGGATTTTTATTTAAAATCCGGCGGGGACTTCCACCTCAGGATTCATAACAAACGCCGCACACGTGTAGAATTGGCGGGAATCCAAGTCAGATCTCCCGTCGCTTCTATGACGGCTTTGTCTCCATCGCGACAAGCCAGCTCGGCGCTGGCTCCCGCGATGGGGCTCGTAGGTGGTCAATCTCGCCGAGAAAGGGAGCGAGATTGACACAATATCGCGGTCACCCACTGTAAGTCCATTTCCAGCTGAACCCAGATTGTTGTGTCTTTATGATATTTCCAATCGGATAACCTTGTCAATACAATGGCAAAAAAATATTTCTTAAAGTCCGGAAGTGCAAGGCCCCCCTCTCGCTTTGGCTTAATCAATCAATTATAGGCGATCCTGGGGCGCTTGCGGTTCCACACATACCTACGGACCAAAGACTGTATTGTCCTAAAAAACCCAGGGGGAATCCCATAAGGAATCATTTGGAATAGAAAAAGCAGTCTGGACAAAATATTCATCTTTATAATGCTAATTCATCCTAGCCACGAGTGAGCCATCTGAGTACACTTTTGCAAATCAGCCTTAATTGAGTTCAATAAAGGAATGTAATTACTACGGAATAAGGAAGCCAGATTAGGGGGTCAGGAGTATACCTAAGTATTTCAATGAGTGGGATTGCAAGTCAAAGGGGAAGGATGGTTTCAACTGAGATACTAATTTGTGGGGAGTAGATATATTCAAAATGTCCGACTTGGTAAGATTAATTTTAAAATTAGAAAGGGATCCGAATTTGGTAAAGGCCGACATAAGATTAGGGAGTAAATGAAATCATGTTATGATCACTGCTACCCAGGTGTTCCTTTATCTGAACACCAGGTCCAACAGAGCATCATCCTAGTTGGGGCCTCAATAAACTGGACCATAAAATTGTCCTGCAATAGGTTTTAAAAATGTTGTCTTTTAACTGTCCCAGCAGTGCCATTATTCCAGTCAATTTCTGGGTAGTTAAAATCCCCCATTATTATCACCGTCCCAGCCCTTGCAGCCCTTTCCATCTGTGCAAGGAGCTGAGTCTCCACCTCCTCATTAACATTGGGTGGTCTATAACAAACTCCAATCATTAACTTTGAACTACACACATCTGTATGCAGTTCCACCCATACTGCTTCAGCCTCATCACACTCTCCATCAACCAGTGCTGGTCGTGGACACGGTGCATCCTCATCAGCACGTGGCCGTTGGACACGCTCGTCCTTGTTTTCGGCACTGGCCGTGTTGAGCTGCAACATGCCAAAGACTTGGTAGAGTGGATGACCAAGCCGTCCTCATCCTCCTCATCCTCTCTCACCCAGGCTCAGGGTGCTTTGTCTGGCAAAGTAGCTGCCAAGGCGTCCTCTTCCCTCTGCTCAATGGCATCACTCACTCCTTCCCTAGCCCCACCATGTCCTCCTGAGGAGTCCCCCGAACTGTTTGACCACAGTGTTGGGTACATGCTGCATTAGGATGCGCAGCATTTTGAAGGCACTGATGATGGTACACAGATAGAGGAAGGCAGTAACAAGAGACCAGAGAGAGGGGGTGCCCAAGAAGGACAGCAATCTGGCAGTCATGTTCCCCCAGCTGCAGCATACTGCCAGGTTTTCTACAGTGAGGAGGGAGGGGATGATGAGGTTGACGTGGGTGCCTGATAGGAGAGAGGAGGAGGAGGCACAGGCACATCTCCAACGAGGCAGGATGCCCTCCAGGGGCCAGCTTAAGGGCAGCACACCGACTGCATCACAACGCAGAGCTACGCATGTGCAGGGCGCTGCTGTGTCTCAGCGTTATTCCAAAAGTTCTTTGGTGTGGGCCTTTTTTGAGACGAGTGCATCAGATCGCACCGCTGCTATTTGCAACATATGTCTCAAGCGTCTCTCGCATGGCCAAAACTTCACCCGCTTGGGCACCACATGCTTGACCAGACATATGTCGACATGCCATGCAGTTCGTTGGCAAGCCTACCTCAAAGACCCACACCAAAGAACAAAGCGGACCTCCCCTTGCCCCTCATCAGCTGGGATCTCCAACCCCACTATACCCTCAGTCCTCTCTGAAGCCTGCACTGATAGGACTGAAGGTGTAGAATTAGGTGTGTCACAGCCTAGTACATGCGGGCAATCTACTATCGGTACACCGATGGCAGACTGTACCAGGTAAATTTCCCTGCCCCAGCTGCTGCAGCGCCGAAAGAAGTTCTCTCCCAGCCATCCACATGCCCAGCGGTTGAATGCTAGCTTAGCTAAATTGCTAGCACTTCAACTGCTGCATTTTCAGTTGGTAGATTCTTCCCCCTTCCGTGAGTTTGTGGAATGTGCGGTACCTCAGTGGCAAGTTCCCAAATGCCATTTTTTCTCACGGAAGGGGATTACGGCTCTCTACCGCCATGTGGAAGGCAATGTCCAAGCCTCGCTGGACAGGGCGGTCAGTGGTAAGGTGCATATTACCGCTGACTTATGGTCCAGCAGGCATGGACAGGGACGTTACCTATCTTTCACGGCGCACTGGGTGACTCTGCTGGCAGCTGGGAAGGACGCAGGACAAGGTACAGTAGTGTTGGAGGTTGCTCCGCCACCACGCCTCCAAAATGCTACTACTGGTTGTGACACACCCCCTGCTCTTCTTCTTCCTCTGTGGCCTCTTCCTGTGCTGATGTTTCCTCGGAACCAGCGGTGCTCCGTAGGCGTTCAAGGGGCTACGCAGGTACGCAAGCAAAGAGATGCCATGCGGTGCTTGAGCTGGTGTGCTTGGGAGACAGGAGTCACACTGGGGCAAAGGTTCTGTCAGCTCTGCAGGGGCAGGCTCAGAGGTGGTTGACGCCACGCCAGCTTAAGCCAGGAATGGTGGTTTACGACAATGGCACCAACCTCCTCTCCGCCCTGCGACAGGGACAACTGACCCATGTGCCCTGTTTTGCTCATGTTCTTAATTTGGTGGTGCAGCAGTCCTTGGGCAGGTACCCGGGCTTACAGGATGTCCTGAAGCAGGCCAGAAAAGTCTGTGTGCATTTCCGACGGTCATATAATGCCAGTGCTCGGCTGGCAGACCTCCAAAGGAAATACAACCTGCCCAAGAACCGCCTAATCTGTGACATGCCCACCAGGTGGAACTCTACGTTGGCCATGCTGCAGTGGCTGCACACGCAGCAGAGGGCCATCAATGAGTATCTGTGCCAATATGGCAGCAGAACTGGGATCAGGGGAGCTTGTTTTTTTTCCCCCACGCCAGTGGGCCTTGATCAGGGATGCATGCACTGTCCTGTCACCATTTGAGGAGGCCACAAGGATGGTGAGCAGTGACAGTGCATGCATCAGTGAGACTGTCCCTCTTATTCACATGTTGGAGCACATGCTGCGTGGAATAATGGACAGGGCCCTTGAGGCAGAACAGAGGTAGGAAGAGGAGGACTTTCTTACCTCTCAAGGCCCCCTTTATCCAGACAGTGTTCCTGCTTGCCCTCTATCAAACAGGAGGAGGAGGATTGTGTCAGCATGGACATGGAGCCTAGCACTCAGCATCAGCAGCAGTCTTCAAGGGATCAGTTACAGTCCCAAGGAACCCATGGACTTGTACGTGGCTGGGATGAGGTGGCTGCGGATCATGTCGTCCTCAGTGACCCAGAGGACTCCTCACCGAATGCCTCAGCAAACCATACGTTGTATGGCCTCCCTGATCCTGCAAAACCTGCGGAAGGATCCTCGTATTCGTGCTATCAAGGAGAGGGATCATTACTGGCTGGCAACTCTTCTTGATCCACGTTACAAGAATTTGGGTTGCAAGAGGTTGCGGACCTTATCTTGCCGGCGCAGAGGGAGCAGAAGATGAAACATCTTTGGGAGGCCTTGCAGAAAGGTCTGTGCAACGCGTTCCCAGAGACTGGGGGTTTACAAAATCCAGGTTCTGGACAACGTGTTGCTGAGGCTTCGGTCAGTCACAGAAGGAGCGGTGGAGAAGGTGGCCGTCTGACCGATGCGTTCACACAATTTTTTAGTCCGCAACCCCAAGGTATGATCGGTTCCAGCAACCATCGCCAGCGTCTGTTTCACATGGTTCCGGAATACCTAGGGGCCAGATCAGACTTGTACACCTTTCCCACCAAAAATCCTCTGGCTTACTGGGTCTTGAGGATGGATCACTGGCCAGAGCTTGCACAGTACGCAATTGAGCTACTGGCTTGTCCTGCATCCAGCGTTCTTTCAGAACGCACATTCAGTGCTGCTGGAGGCTTTGTAACCGATCACAGGGTGCGCCTCTCCACCGACTCGGTCGATCGACTGACCTTCATAAAAATGAATCAGGCTTGGATCACCACCAGCTAGCAAGAACCTGATGCTGATGTAACTGAATCAGATCCCTTCAAAACTGCCTATGCTGATGCTGAGTGACTATCCTGTTATGCTGAGTGAATATCCTTTTCCTCCTCAATGATCTTGCTGATAGCTTGTAAGAACATTGTTGGTTCTGGGCACCGCCACCAGTGGCTAAGGTCCAATTTTTCTGTCCCTGTTTAACAGGGGCGTGTAATTTCAATTTTTAATGCAATATTTCACAGCAGGGCATTCCAGCGCCCACCAAGACTAACTGTGATGGCTTACAGTGTTGTGGCAACACCAACACATAGGGCCCAAATTTATGCAGAGTATATACGGCAGGCCCCTACTTTCAAACATCCAACTTACGACTACAACTACTTGCAAACGGAAGGAGACAGCAGGAAGTAAGAGGAAATCTACCCCTAGGAAGGGAAATTCTCTTCTGTAAAAGGTGTCTCCTGTCCACTGATGCTTTATCACCAATCCTTGTTTCACAAAAAAAAAAAACATTTTCAAAAAATCTTTTTTCATTGGGACAGAAAGTTAGGTACAATCTTCTGAACAGATGCACACAGACAGCAAAACAAATGTTACAGGGGTGATAACCCTATGTTTTCAGAAAAGCTTAAAAACGATTTTATGGCTGAAGCTAATCTTCAAAGAAGTACTAGTTGAAAATTACAAACAGATTCTACTTAACAACAAACCTACAGTCACTGTCTTGTTTGCACCACCTGTATACTGCTGTTCAAAGTATATAGGGCCAAAGGGGCTTGTAATGACCTGGGGGGGAGGGGGGCGGGGAAACCCATGCTATTTTTCTCAGTAATTTTCATCCATATTGCAGGGACCAAGTATTACATTAAAGCCGCAAGCAGTCTTAAATTACTTTTTTCTTATAGTAATATCAGTTCTAAACATGTGCCACTTCACAGGCATACTATAGACACCCAGCAGGTACGATAATTAAAGTAATTTTTCATTATTTTTTTTTTCACTTTAAGCATCATTAAAATCGCTGCAATTGTTTTTAAAACTTTATTTTCCATTGATGCATGTTCCCTGGGGCAAGACCCGGGTCCCCAAACCTGTTTTCTGACAATAATTTGCATATTAGGCTTTAAAATGAGCACTTTTGAATTCAAACGTTCGAGTCCCATTGACGTCAATGGGGCTCTAAATGTTCGCACGAACGTTCAGTCCGTTCAAAGGTTCTGGTGCAAACCGAACAGGGGGGGTTTTCGGCTCATCCCAACTTAGAGACAACAAACAATTCATTCAAATTTTAGAAGGTGTCTCATGTACGACTAATAGTATACTTATTACTGCTGATGTCAGTTCATTATACACAATTATTAGCCATTCAGACGCCATTCTCTTGGTTAAATGAAGTTTATTACGGTCTGATTTATCTAGTAAAATTCCTATTACAGTGCTTAGAATTTTGTTTGACCAAAAATAATTTTCGGTACGGTAGGAAATTTTAATTTACAAATTATGGGCGTTGCAATGGGGGTGAAATTCGCCCCCCAGCGTGGCTAACTTATTCATGGCCTTATGGGAGGAGGAAAGTGTCTTTAGAGATCCCCACACCAATGGAAGTGCTACAAACGATACATTGACAATCTTGTTATGGTGTGGGAGGGACACATGTGTAGTCTAGAGGCATTCATGCTCAAATTTAACACTAACACGAAAAATATCTCCATTTCATGGAACATTGATTTCCAGAAGATCGTGTTCCTTGATCTGGAGAATTTTTAAGGAAGGACCTGTATTTAAGACACATAATCACTTTAAGCCTTCTGACAAAAATGGCTACATCGCTTTGGATAGTTGCCACCACAAAAGTTGGCTTTGCAAAATTCCCAGAGGACAGTTCATCTGCCTAAGACGGAATAGCACTTCCAACAATGATTTCTTAGCCCAATTTCAAATTCTAGCGGACAGATTTCAGCAAAAAGGTTACCATAAGGATATTATTCAGAATGAAATAGGGTAAGTTCTTTGAATAGGACTGACCTCATTTCTGACTCTAGTAATAAAAGGGAAGCAAAGTACGAATTTTTAATTATTTTGGATCACAATATCCAACATAAACAGTTTGAAAAAATAGTGGGTAAGCACTAGCAGGTATTAAGAAAAGATAAAGTTCTGGGAGCTGTTCTTCCTCCACGCCCATCAGTTATATACAAAAGAGCCCTGTCCTGAGGGATGTTATAGTCCCAGGAGTCATTGATCCACCTGTATTTAAAGAGAGTAGAATGTTCTCTTTTCTCACAGGCTTTTATGCTTGTGGATGCTGCCAAGGATGTAAGCAGTGTAAATGTAATATTAAAAAACGCAATGAGTTAATTTCCTTTTCTACCAATAAATCTTACACGATTAGTAATCTCATTACGTGTGGTACCCGTGGTGTAGTTTATATGCTGAAATGCAATTGCGGTTTCCTGTACATAGGTCATACCACGACCTTTGAGCCTTTGGATCGGGGAGCACGTGAATAATATAAAGAGGGGCCTTAGGAGTCAGGACCCATAGAGTTTCCAGACATTTTAGGCAATGCTATAATAGCAATAGTAATATCCTGGATTTTTTAAATTCTGGGGGATCGAAAGGGGGAATCAGTATTGGAAGGGGGAAATTACATCTGCCATATCAGTCAAAGAGAATCGTATTGGATTGTAGAAGCTAAGGTTTTGACGCTCAAAGGGTTAAATGTTGATTTCGACCTTAATTGTTTCATCTCAGATAAATAAATTTTCCCTTTTTCTTCTCTATTATTAATTAATATTTCTTAATTATTTTTTTATGCATATCTTTCAATTACATTTTTAATGTATTTTTTTGTGTATTTTTTATGTATATTTAATGTATTTGTTGTTAAGGTTTTGAAGGATGGTATTGGGTGATTCATTATTTATTATGGAATGTGCAATGGAATTAGTAGGTTTTAAACATAGTTGTGCTATAATTTTTATCCACTTGATGGCGGTTACCCAATCCTACACGTCTAATTCTATTGGTTTGATTATAGATTAAAACTTTGTTTTTTATGTATTTCATTACATTAGTGAATATTTAATACCTACACGTTTTCTTTGTTAAAGCCGATCTAGATGCCTGGTGCACAGATAGTTCTGTTTAATGGCCGAAGAGCTGTGTCTCTCACCACTCTGTTTGGCATGGGCTGTTGCCATAACAATAGTGTATTAGAAATAGGCTGATGGGTGACTCGGTGGCCCCGCCCCGCTGAGGAAGTTCACACAAGCGTAATACGTACAGGGGATGAGACACGTATGGATGACATCACCCACTGCTATCCTTCGTAACCAGACACATGTCTGTATTTCATGCCGAATGTATCGTAACTAAATCCGAGTAGTCCAAAATTGGATATTAATACATTTTCAGTATTATACAGTGAGCACTTATATCTTCTCCTTTTTTATCATTTATGGTCTGGTGCCCTTACTGAGATTTAAGGAGTCTGGAAAGGAGCTTTGATTCGTATTTACCCATTGACATTGTGGGATCTGCTTGCATGACTACCTGTTAGCTCAGGAGTCCATGCTTTAAGGTGAGAGTAGAAAATATGATCGGAGGTGGAGGGACTGTCACCTATTTTGATTTCTGTCATCTCCGGTGAAGATTTTCTGGGACCTGTTGTCCATCAACACCTATACTGCATTTTGGGACTTGTTGTTTATCAACTTTCCTGATTGTTTTGTTTGTGCTGCACTTATACCTTTATACAACAGACCGCTGTTCTACCTGTGTCCCGAACGAGCCGCGGGTTCCAGTGGACATTGCGTCTGCCGGACCCACTGATTGGTTCCCACTGTGTCCAATTACAGCAGGATCAGGTGGCCAGCGACATGTATGCGTGCCCCAGATCCAGTGCGGGATAATGTACAGGTACGTGCTCCTGCCCAGTGGAGCCACCTTGCCACCATATATTTAGAGTATTTGGTTGGCAAGCGGTTAAACAGGAGCATTTTCTTACTTTTTCAAACATTTTCAAACATTACACAGCCGGTCGCAAGATAACAGTAAGCTAATCTATTAGGAAAATCACAGACATTCAGTTTAAGGCCTCTTGCACATTGCAGCTTGAAAAAGCTTGGTACAGGTTATTTTTTTTACTGAACTAAAATACAACCCATTAATTGTAATGTGTCTGTGCACACAGGTGCAATAAATATATAAAAATCAGCATTTCTGGTCAGTAATTTACTCCCCATGTATGCAAATGCGTGCAAATGTCCATTAAAATATTGTGAATGTGAGAATAAGTTTGCGCTCAAAAATGCACAAAATTGCATGAACGTATATGCGCGAAAATGCGCACAAATACATACAAAAAAAAACAGCTGAAAAAATAGATGATCAAACAGGGGTATCGTGTGCAAGAGGCCTTAAAGCGACACTAAAGTTATTTTTTTTTTTAAATAAAAAACATATTGTACTTACCTCCACTGTGTGGCTCGTTTTTCACACAGTGGCCCAGATCCACGTCTTCTGGGGTCCCTCGGCGGCTGTCATGGCTCCCCCTCCGCAAGAGCTTTCCACCTTCATGCAAACGAGCTTGCATGGTTGAAAGCTCTTGTGGGCGCGCTCCCGTGATACAGCGGTGGCCATAGCCGCCGACTGTATAAATTGGCCCCATTGCCCCGTATCATTGGATGTGATTGACAGCAACGCCAGCCAATGGCTGCGCTGCTTTCAATCCACCCAGTGTAGCAAATTAACGGCCAGGCTGGGAACTGAAGAGGATGACGGGGACGAGCGCAGGACTTTCGAGGGGTCAGGTAAGTAAAACTGGGGCTCGGGGGGGGGGGGGGGCGTTACTGGGATGCATTAAGGTGAAAAAACATTTACCTTTACAACCACTTTAAGCTTGCTGTAGGCAATTCGTTTTTTTTTATTCAGTCAGCAGTCTGCAAAAACAAAAACAAAAAAAACATATTCTTCCATCAACAAAAACAAGGTAGATGTCCCTCCTAGCTGGTACATTGTATTCTGACACTGGGACTCTCCACTGTCAGAATATACTGATAATTGGCTGTGCAAGTGTTGGGGATAGCTTTCCAACATAGACAAATGTAGGAAGGGGTTAAGAGGTTTCTATGTAATTCCTCATGTGGCCACTAGTAGGTTCCCTTTTCTCTAGCAGGAGAGAATTTACACCAATCAGTCACCCACCTAATATTGAGTAGGTTCCCATTTTGCCACCAAAACAGTCCTTTACACTTCAATAACAATAAAACATATAAAGCCAAGGCTGACACAATAACGTTTTAACACAAATAATGCAAAATCTGATCTCATGATCTATGGCACCATTGCTTTGAAACTGCAGAGAAAATAATTTTGTGTGCACTATTCGTATTATTCCTACATACAATACTTTGTTTGTCATACGAGGAAAGAGTCAAAACTGATAAGAGTGAAGAGTCATAACTGTTTTATTAGTAAGTTAGTGGATGCAAGCAGCGACAGCACCAAATGGCATACCTCAAATAACCTGGTTAATATTTAGCCCACTGCTATATTTGAATGTGCAGCTTTTAATGGCACATTCATTTAGGTAGTGTGCTACAGTTTCCCTAAGACACAGCTCGAAAACAAGCTAGAAAATGGCGGGGGTGAATAAGTGCCTCAAATACTCGATGTTTGCATTCAACTTCTTGTTCTGGGTAAGTTGCAAATTACAGTAATTATTGTTGATAATTATCTATTCATATGCATTTAATTAATAAAATACAGAGATCGGAAATCCAAGCAATTTACTGCAAATGCTTAAAGTAGATTTCCAAATTTTCAAACTGCTTGCGTTTATATTACTTTTTTTAACTGCATTACAAAAAGGATTTTTTTTTGTTTATGAAGCTGGTAAAGCTGCAGTTTGAGTGTGTGTATATATATTTATTGTATGTTTTTTCTTTATTAAGTGGTAATTTTTACTGGTCATTGCTAGTATTCTGTATGTTTTATATTATTTTTTTGAGCATGTTCAGTTTAACCATAGCAGATTATTATTATTATTATACAGGATTTATATAGCGCCAACAGTTTTCGCAGTGCTTTACAACTTGCGGGTGTACAGTACAGTTACAATACTATTCAATACATGTGGAATCAGAAGCTAGTTTGAGCTTACAGATATAAAGTAGTTGCATTAACCTTAGTATTTTACTTTGTAAACCAATTTCCAATCTGAAAAATACTGCTAGAAAATATAGATGATTTTACCAAACCTACAATGTAAAGTAGTGAAGAATAGCAATATAGTGATTTGCCTTAATGATGCGATTACTGCAATCACACAAAGTTAACTAAACTGACCTTCGCAAACTTTACAATAAAACTAGTATCACAGTAAACTTCTGTGGCAATATCCAGATATTGCTATATATTGGATAGTTGTGCTCACCCTTGTGCTGTATGGATGTGTGCATCCATACAGGACATGGGTGAGCACAACTACCTAATATATAGCTATTTGTTTTTTCACTTACACCAGTGGTGATTATTAGTTGCAGCATAACCCTCACTTTAATATATATATTTTGATTTGGGCCACGACAGTTCTTTACTACACCAATATCCAGATATTGTCACCTTCAACCTTATGCCTTTGAGTATATATGCATACACCAGCCTCTTTCAATCTGGGTGCCTTCATATTTCTTCAGGGGTGCCTTGACAAAATGCCCAACAATTGTATACAAGCCTGAAGCCTCGTACACACAATCAGTTTTCCCGGCGGGAAAACTGTGAGGAGAGCTTTTGGCCAGGAATCCCAGGGGTGTGTATGCTCCTCGCAGGTTTTTCCAACGGGAAAACTGCCCAAAAACTGACGGACAAAGAAGGAGAATTGCCACACGTGCGGGATTTCCAATGGGAAACGTTCCCGTCGGAAAACCCGAGGGGAAAGCCGAGAACCTGCTCGGTTCAGTCTTTCCCCTACACACTGGCAGTTTTCCCGACAGGAAAACTGTGATGGAGCTTTGGCCGTGAATCCCGCGTTTATGTTCCATTACAGTTTTTCCCAAAGAAAAACTGCTAAAAAACGTTTTTTGGGCAGTTTTTCCATCTGAAAAGTAGTAGCATACACACGGCCGGGATTCCCAGCCAAAAGCTCTCCTTACAGTTTGTATACGAGGCTAATCAGTTCTCGGTTTTCCCGCCGTGAAATCCGGCGGACTTTTGTCCGGGGTTTTTTGGCAGTTTTCCTATGGGAAAAACTGCGATGGAACACACATACAGCCGGGATTCCCGGCCAAAGCTCCATTTTTTTGTCGGGAAAGACTGAACTGAGACGACTTTTAGCTGCCAGCGTCCTAGCAACCAAGACGTTGGGTCTTGCACAGCATCCTTGTTTGTCCCTCCACTGCCCCTCTGCATCAGTAGAAGAAGGGAGAAGAGAAACACTGGAATACTAGTCAGTACCAGAGTGCAAAGGTGTATTTAATTTGCTATGTGTGTGGATGTTGCTGGATTATGTAAAACTATTAGTTTACCTTTTAGAACGGAATGCCTCCAGATTATGCAGACTTTTAGAGGGTGCCTTGACTGAAAAAAAGGTTGAGAAACACTGATATACACCTCTCAGACGTTATAATTTGCATGTTTTACAATAATAGCACCCAATGTGAATTCTTCCGAACTTTTACATTTTTTGCAACAAGCCAGTTACACTTAAGCCAGTCATGCATGGATCAAAATTCGATTGGTTCAGCAGGGACCAGCCTAATTTTGATCCATGTGTGGGCAGGCTGGTTGTACACAAGTCAATCTTTAGATTGGAATACAACCAGTCTGTTGGAAAATGTTCTCTTGATCAGCACCGCTGGCTATATATTTTGCAAATGGCTCAGGATTACAAATTATTCCTTACAACTATTATGAAAGTGTTTTCGTTTCTTGGGTGAGTTCGTTTTACATTTTTAATGCATACCTTTTTGTGCATCTTTTTATTTGTTATGCAAAGTGAGGCTGAAACAATTGGGAAAGGGATTTTCTGGAGTGCAATCCCATTTACAATGAATCAAATAGAAAAACCTCATATATTTTTGTTTAGCTGCTGTTCATTTCAATAGGCCTGTTAAAGCAATCATATAAATATAATACATATCCTATGTTTTCATACACACTAAGCTGCAAGGTCTAGATTAAAAAACACAAGAATAAGATTTTAAACTGAAATGCATTTTCACGCTGTAAAATGTATATGTCTTACAGCAGGAAGTGACAACTGTGAATGGGCCCTATGACAAATATATAAGCTAGCTAACACAGGAACATGATTCATTGAACATGATATGGATTCTTTAGAAAAGCCTAAATTAAACTGTATTCTGAGGTTGACACTCCTTGTAAATGTGTGTGGGAGTTGTAAGTAGTAGTGCTTATCTTGAGATAAGTGCGTAACATAGAAATGAAATTTCATTGCAAAAACAAACAATAGGCATGGCCCTACCTCTTAATTACACAGTCCAGAGCTAAGAGATTATTGAACTCAGTGGACTTTGCAACCACTTGCAAAGACCGAGCCTCTTTCTGAGATTTGTTGTTTACAAGTTAAAAACATTTTTTGTTAGAAAATTACTTAGAACCCCAAACATTATATATTTTTTTGGAATGCCCTAGAGAATAAAATGGCGGTCGTGGCAATACTTTTTGTCACACCGTATTTGCGCAGCGGTCTTGCAAGCGCACTTTTTTGGGGAAAAAAATCACTTTTTTAAATAAAAAAAATAAGACAACAGTAAAGTTAGCCCAATTTTTTTTCATATTTTTTTATATTGTGAAAGATATTGTTACTTCGAGTAAATTTATACCCAATATGTCACGTTTCAAAATTGCACCCGCTCGTGGAATGGCGACAACCTTTTACCCATAAAAATCTCCAAGGCGAGGTTTTATATATATATATTTAATATTCTACAGGTTGCATGTTTTGAGTTACAGAGGAGGTCTATAGCTAGAATAATTGCTCTTGCTCTACCAATCGCGGTGATACCTCAAATGAGTGGTTTGAACACCGTTTTCATATGTAGGCGCTGCTCACATTTGTGTTTGCTTCTGCAAGAGAGCTTGTGGGATGGGGCGCATTTACATTTATTTTATTTTTTATTTTTACATTGTTCTTTAAAAAAATAATTATTGTGTCACTTTTATTCCTATTACAAGGAATGTAAACATCCCTTGTAATAGAAAAAGCATGACAGGACCTCTTAAATATGAGATCTGGGGTCAAAAAGACCTCATATTTACACAAATATGCAATAAAAAAAAATGGAATGTACTTAAAAAAAATAATGCTTCTGGAGCTATGGGCGGAAGTGACGCTTCCACCCGGCAATGGTATGGAGATGGGTGGGAGCCATCTTCCCCTCACTCGTCTCCATACCAGGCAAGGAAGAGGACCCAATCCCCTCCGCCGCTATTGATGGCTCCGGGAAAACGGTTCAGGGCACCGTAGAGCGGTGAGAGGGGGGCCCCTCTCCCAACGCCGATAAAATAAATCTTGTGGCGAATCCAGCAGAAACCACTTTTATCGGAAACCAGAGCGCTCACTAAAGAAGAGGATACCGGGGTTATGGTACTGTAGCTAGCTGCTGCCATAACAAAGATATCCCTCTTCAAAGTGCCGACGTATATCGGCGTGAGCCGGTCCAGAAATCGTAAAAAAAAAAAGGAAGCTTGGTCATATGAAACTAAAATATGTGAATTTGACTTCTCAGTCATTTTTAGTTCTTGGTTAACTATGTACTATTAACTATTATCTTCTGTAAAGTTTGTGAACATCGCTTCCAAATGAGCAATATTTCAAAGAGGGAGGTTGGATCTTAGGTAACCTCCAAATGGTAGAAGATCTATTATTATTATTTCAGTGTGTGCATATATTGATGGTTGTATGCCCATGTGTATAATAAGGGTTGATATCTTTGTGGAACAACTCATTTTTCAGCACTGATATTGGTTAATATTGGTTAATAATTATCCTAGTCCCGGTTGCCATAAGGTGTCGGGTTCACATATGTGTGGCCCTGGTTTGCCAGGGTCTAGTGTGTTTCTGTTCACCCGTTCAGGTGCAAATCAGGCCCAAATTTTTGCCTGAACTCGCACCTGAACCAGACCCAAAAACGCACAGGACCCTTTTGGAAACCACACAGCGGTCACCCTGGAAATGTGTTAAAACTAAACTAGCATTTCTGTGACCATCTTAACTGTTTGCTGACTGCCGCACACACTTATACGTCGACAGAATGGCACGGGCAGGCAAAGCAACGATATATATACGTTGCTTTGAATCTGCTGCCTAGCGATGTCCCGTGATCAGGTCACGGAGCGGCAGAACGGGGGGATGTCTGTGTAAACAAGGCATCTCCCTGTTCTGCCTAGTGACAGGACACTGATCGTCTGCTCCCTGTCATCGCACCCTACTGGTTAACCCCTTCCCTGCCAGTCACATTTATACAGTAATCAGTGCATTTTTATAGCACTGATCGTTGTATAAATGTGAATGGTCCCAAAATAGTGTCAAAAGTGTTCGATGTGTCCGTCACAATAAAAATCACAGATCGCCGCCATAACTAGTAAAAAAATGTAATAGTAAAAAAGCCATAAAACTATCCCCTATTTTGTAGATGCTATAACTTTCGCGCAAACCAATCAATATACACTTATTGCGATTCTTTTTACCAGAAATATGTTGAAGAATACGTATCGGCCTAAACTTATTATAGCAAAAAGTAAAAAATATTGCTTTTTTTTTCAAAATTTTCGCTCTATTTTTATTTATAGCGCAAACAATAAAAACTGCAGAGGTGATCAAATACCACCAAAAGAAAGCTCTATTGGTGGGGAAAAAAGGACATCAATTTAGTTTGGGAGCCACGTTGCACGACTGCACAATTGTCAGTTAAAGCGATGTAATGCGAATCGCAAAAAGTGGCCCTGTCATTTGGCAGCCAAATCCTCAGTGGCTGAAGAAAGGGCAGAAGACTCATGTAGCATTTACTTCCTGGAATCTGTCTGCACTTAGCTCAGGCATTCAAGCAGGAGGGTATGCTTATATGAGAAATCCTCACCTTCCCTCCTCCAGATAAAAGAAAAACTACCATGAAGACTCCTGGGATACAGGTATATGACTTAATTTTGATCAAGGCCAGACCCCAGGAAGCAACCGAAGAAAAGTAAAAAAAAAGTAAATTGAATAACTTAACTGAAAATTGTGTGGTCATGCGACGCTGTACCTAAACACAATGTATGCCATTTTTGAAAAACTATATATATATATTTTTTACTTTGTGCTATAATACAGTACATGTTGCCGAGAATGTGTTTCTAGCATGACAGCATCGCGCTGGTTCTCGGCGACATGGTGCCGACATCTCGCACTCGCTGGAATAGACAAAGCACATTCCAGCGAGCGCGTCATAGAAGCGACGGGAGATCCGACTTGGATTCCCGTCAATTCTAGGTGCGGCATTTGGTATGCATTCCTGAGAGGGAGAACTCCACGGCAATTTTTAAATAAAAAACCGACATGGGTTCCCCCCCAGGAGCATACCAGGCCCTTAGGTCTGGTATGGGTTGTAAGGAGACCCCCCCCTACGCCGAAAAACCGACGTAGGGGGTCCCCCTACAATCCATACCAGACCCATATCCAAAGCACGCTACCCGGCCGGCCAGGAAGGGAGTGGGGACGAGCGAGCGCCCCCCCCCCCCTGCTGAGCCATACCAGTCCGCATGCCCTCAACATGGGGGGGTTGGTTGCTCTGGGGCAGGGTGGCGCACTGCTGGGCCCCCCAACCCCAGAGCACCCTGTCCCCATGTTGATAAGGACATGGCCTCTTCCCGACAACCCTGGCCGTTGGTTGTCGGGGTCTGCGGGCGGGGGGCTTATCGGAATCTGGACCCCCAGACTCCTCCGCTCTCCGGGGGTCTTCTCCGCTTTCCGGGGGGTCTTCTTCTATCTTCGCCGCTCTCCGCTGTTGACTCGGCGCACCCCGGTTCTTCCTCCCGCTGTCCCGTGTCTTCTCCTTCAGGGCTGGCCGCCACTATCTTCGTGTGTTAGCTCAATTACTAGCAGGCGGCCAGCCCAGTTCTTCTGTGACGTCGTCTTCTTCTCTTCTCTTCTTCTCCCTTCTTCTGATGTTGACCCGACGACTCTTCTCGCTGCAATGACAGGTGCGCGGCTTGCATCCGACTTATATAGGCCTCACAGTCCCATCATGCTCCGGTACCTACCCACGTGGGTAGGTACCACGTGGGTAGGTACCGGAGCATGATGGGACTGTGAGGCCTATACAAGTCGGATGCAAGCCGCGCACCTGTCATTGCAGCGAGAAGAGCCGTCGGGTCAACATCGGAAGAAGGGAGAAGAAGAGAAGAGAAGAGAAGAAGACAACGTCAACAGAAGAGCTGGGCTGGCCGCCTGCTAGTAATTGAGCTAACACACGAAGATAGCAGCGGCCAGCCCTGAAGGAGAAGACACCGGACAGCGGGAGGAAGAACCGGGTGCGCCGAGTCAACAGCGGAGAGCGGCGAAGATAGAAGAAGACTCCCCGGAAAGCGGAGAAGACCCCCAGAGAGCGGAGGAGACCCCCCGGAGAGCAGAAGACCCCCCAGAGAGCGGAAGAAGAAGCCCCCCCCTGCTAAAAGAGCTAAAGAAGACAGGAGGGCCCCTGGAGCAGACTAATAAATTGTTTAAAAACTCTGTGTCGCGTGTTTATTAACTTTAACACTTTGCCTCCAGGTGAATATGTAGGGGTACGATGTACCCCATATCCATTCACTTAGGGTGGGGGGCCGGTATCTGGGGGCCCCCTTATTTGAGGGGGCTCCCAGATTCCGATAAGCCCCCCGCCCGCAGACCCCGACAACCAACGGCCAGGGTTGTCGGGAAGAGGCCCTGTCCTTATCAACATGGGGACAGGGTGCTCTGGGGTTGGGGGGCCCCACAGTGCGCCCATCTGCCCCAGAGCACCCAATCCCCCCCCCATGTTGAGGGCATGCGGCCTGGTACGGCTCAGAAGGGGGGGGGCTGCTTGCTCGTCCCCACTTCTTTCGGCGTAGGGGGGGTCTCCTTACAACCCATACCAGACCTAAGGGCCTGGTATGCTCCTGGGGGGGAACCCATGTCTGTTTTTTATTTAAAAATTGGCGTGGAGTTCTCCCTCTCAGGAATGCATACCAAATGCCGCACCTAGAATTGGCCGGAATCCAAGTCGGATCTCCCGTCGCTTCTATGACGGCTTTGTCTCCATCGCGGCAAGCCAGCTCGGCGCTGGCTCCCGCGATGGGGCTCGTAGGTGGTCAATCTCGCCGAGAAAGGGAGCGAGATTGACACAATTTCGCGGTCACCTACTGTACATATCCAAAAAAAAAATTGTCATCAGTTTAGGCCGATATATATTCTTCTACATATTTCTGGTATAAAAAAAACCCCAATAGGCGTAAATTGATTAATTTGTGAAAAAGTTATTGCGTCTACACACTATGGGCTAGGTTTAGGAACATTGTTTTTTTTTCTTAATTGTTTTTACTAGTAATGGCGATGATCTGCAATTTTTAGTGGGACTGCTACATTGCGGCGGACAAATCTGATCCCAAATGACACTTTTTGGGGACCAGTAACATTTTTTACATTGATCATTGCTATAAAAATGCACTGATCAATGTAAAAATTACACTGGCAGGGAAGGGGTTACCACTAGGGGGCAATCAAGGGGTTAACTGTGTTCCCTAGGTGTGTTCTAACTGTAGGGGGCTGGGCTGCCAGGGACATGAATGGGAACAGTAGACCTCTGTCATGTCCCCTGTCAGAACAGGGATCCACCTTGTTTACACTGGCAGAACCCCATTCAGCTTCTGTACTAGGCGATTGCTGGTCGCCGGCAGACATCGAGTCCATCCGACCCGCAGGGTGCTTTTGGGAGCACTGGTCATCGGGGCAGAGCCAGGAGCACAGAGCAGGTATGTATGACATGTTTTTTTTTGTTTTTTAAAGCCGAACCTTTAATACCAATTGACCATTCCCTAGCAAATTGAAGAGTCTATTTAACTTCAAATTAAAAAAAAAACACAATTTGAGAAGTTTGAGGAGGAGGAAAATGATTGGTTCCATGGAGCCCTGACCTCAACCCCAAAGAATATCTTTAGAATGATTTGAAATGCTGATTGCAAGCCAGGTCTTTTTATTCATCACCAAACTCTGACTTTAGAAACGATCAGATGGATAAATGCGGATGATATTTTGTTTTATGTAACAAACCCTAGGATAACCCTGCCCAATCTAATGCAAATGATTAAAGAGTATGGGAAGATATCCAATTTCAAGATAAATCCCGCCAAATCTGAAATATTGAGCATAAACATCCCAAAAAAAGAAAAATGTGTCCTACAGGAATATTTCCCTTTTAGCTGGAAAAAAGAACTAAAATATCTGGGAATCAGGCTGGCAATCTCCATGGAAACCTTATACAAGATTAATATTATTCCTTTGTTAACCAGTTAAGCCCCGGACCAATATGCAGCCTAAAGACCCAAGGTGTTTTTACAGTTCGGGACTGCGTCGCTTTAACAGACAATTGCGCGGTCGTGCGACGTGGCTCCCAAACAAAATTGGCGTCCTTTTTTCCCCCCACAAATAGAGCTTTCTTTTGGTGGTATTTGATCACATCTGCGGTTTTTAGTTTTTGCGCTATAAACAAAAATAGAGCGACAATTTTGAAAAAAATGCAATATTTTTTACTTTTTGCTGTAATAAATATCCCCCAAAAACATATATAAAAACATTTTTTTTCCTCAGTTTAGGCCGATACGTATTCTTCTACCTATTTTTAGTAAAAAAAATCGCAATAAGCGTTTATCGATTGGTTTGCGCAAAATTTATAGCGTTTACAAAATAGGGGATAGTTTTATTGCATTTTTATTATTTTTTTTTTTTTTACTACTAATGGCGGCGATCAGCAATTTTTTTCGTGACTGCGACATTATGGCGGACAATTTTGACACATTTTTGGGACCATTGTCATTTTCACAGCAAAAGTAGCATTTAAATTGCATTCTTTATTGTGAAAATGACAGTTGCAGTTTGGGAGTTAACCACAGGTGGCGCTGTAGGAGTTAGGGTGCACCTAGTATGTGTTTACAACTGTAGGGGGGTGTGGCTGTAGGAATGACGTCATCGATCGTGTCTTCCCTATAAAGGGAATGACGCGATCGATGCGCCGCCATAGTGAAGCACGGGGAAGCCGTGTTTATACACGGCTCTCCCCGTTCTTCAGCTCCGGGGAGCGATCGCGACGGAGCGGCTATAAACAAATAGCCGCGCCGTGGTCCCGGATCGCTCCCCGAGCGGACCCGACCTCCGCATGTAGCGGGGGGGGTCCCGATCGGACCCCCCACCCGCTAATAGGCAAGGACGTACATGTACGCCCATGTGCCTGTACGTGCCATATTGTGGACGTATATGTACATGCGGGGGTCGGGAACTGGTTAAATGAGGTCAAAGCTGAACTAAATAGAATTGCGCCAGGGCAACTATCTTGAAGTGGAAGAATAAATATATTTAAAATGGTGATTCTACCTAAGATAGTTTATAAAATGCAGATGCTCCTAATCCCAATACCACAAGCATATTTTAAAAAATTACAATCAATGCTTTTAAAATTTATTTGGAGAGGAAAAAAAACACGTATTAAATTTAGCTTATTGATTAAAGATAAGGCACAGGGGGGGTTAGGGGCACCCGGCATTAGAAAATATCACCAAGTGATTGTAATATCACGAATAACGGACTGGGCGAAAAATAATATAGAAAAAAGGTGGGTCAATTTGGAAATCAAAATGAGTAAAATAGCAATGGGGAAATCAATATGGGTCCCGGCACAGCATAGAGAAATCGGTTCTGACACTCACTATATCACGAGGCACGCATTAAAATTATGGGATCAGTTGCACAAAAAAGAAAAATGGGATTACAATTCACCATTCATACCCTTATCCGACACAAAATTCTTTCCACCCGGGGAAAAAAAAGGTTTGGTAAATGGCTCATTCAAGACAATATACAATTAAAAGATGTTATGAAGCTAAATAGGCTGTTAACAATTCAGGAATTGAAAAATAAAAAGGAAATGATTTTGATCAATGAATGGACGTGCAATTGAAACACTTTTTTGAAAGTCTCCCTCAACCGATTAGATCCGAAACTAATCTTCGGCCCCTTGAAAAATTATGTGAGGGGAAGGCCGAAAAGGGGACAATTTCTAAGGTCTATAAAATCTTGAATGAACCAAAATCACAAATCGTCCCACCTTACATCGAGAAATGGGAGGAGGAGCTAGGGTCAAGTGTAAACGAGTTTGACATCAGTCAGCTAATAACAAGAGTCAACGTTGGTAAACAATAACATCATGGAACTGAATTATAAATGTCGGATGCGTTGGTACCTTACCCAGGATAAAGTACACAAGTTCTCAGGAACTACCTCACAGCTCTGTTGGAGGGGTTGTAATGAGGTGGGATCCATGGCCCACATCTGGTGGACATGCCCCAAAATAAAAAAATATTGGGGGGAGATTAGACAAAAAATTAGAGAAATAACAAATGAGGAACTCCAGGATAACCCATGGGTCTGTGTACTACACGGGTCCCGAATCCCAACTAAACAGTACCTGAAGACACTAATTCCACAACTCCTGAACGCGGCAAAGATCCAAGTATCCCGTAATTGGCAAGAACTGGAGAGCCCTTCCTTGAGAGGATGGTGTAAAAGAGTTGAGGAAACGTATAATATGGAATACCTAAGATATAGGGATGAAGAGAAGTGGGAGGAGTTTGAAGAAAAGTGGGAGAAATGGAAGGTGTTTAAGCATACAATGGGATATGCAGAAGTGATGGGCGCCTACGCCTAAAACTAAAGCTAAAGATATACATCTATGGTATGAGGTAACATCGTGGAAGGAAAAAGAAGCTGGAAAGCAGGTGTTAGAGCCAAGTGAGAGAGGTCGGTAGGAAAGGGAGGGGTTGGGAAGGGGAGGAGGGAAGGGGGGAAGGGAATTAGTTTCCATGAAGATATAGATGTGTTAACAACCCCTTTTTCTCTCTCTTTTCTGGGAAAAAAAACCCTAAAGAAACAATAAGTAAAGAAATAAAACAAAAGAAATAAGGAATAATAAGAAAAGAAATATAACAAGAAAAAAAAAACAATCCACATATGATGCGAAACCATAGAAGAGACGTAATGGGCAAATGAACTGTGAGCAAGTCTCGCTGCCTTCTTTCTGTTTTTGGTGGAGTCTGAAGTGGAAATAAAAAAAAAAATAATAAAAAAAAAAAAAAAGATGGATGAATGGCCATTTCCACTGCTGATTGCCAAAATATTGTGAAATACATTCCCAAAAAAGTAGAGGCTGTTATAGCTTTAAAGGTGATAGCAAATCCATATTAATGCTCATTCCTTTGAAATGGAATTTACAACAAGCTCATATAGATATGAGAGTTGCAAATTTTTAGCCATGTCATATTTTTAAAAATTGGATCTAAGTTAAAGGTTTTTTTTTTTTCTGAATAGGTTCCTTTAAGCTAGTGCATTGTTGGTTCACTTACCTTTTCCTTCGATTTCCCTTCTAAATGTTTATTTTCTTTGTCTGAATTTCTCACTTCGTGTTTCTCCTCAGTAAGCTTGCCCCCATCATCTGGCTGGGGGTTAGTCAGCCAGACCAGCTTACCGAGGAGGAACAGGAAGTGAGAAATTCAGACAAAGAAAACAAAGAAAAAACAACATTTAGAAGGGAAATCAAAGGAAAAGGTAAGTGAACCAACAATGTACTAGCTTAAAGGAACCTATTTATAAAATAATAAACAAACCTTTACAACCCATTTAAGGTCTACGAAGTCTATGGTAGAAAAATCGGAATGTATGTAACCACCATTACTTAGATAAGAATTAGAAAAGGCTCCCTGCCTCTACTCAACTATCACCTCAGTTGTGATAAACCTGTTGGGACAGTTTACTGTGTTTTATATTTCTTTCAAAAATATAGACCTTTCAAGAGTTCCTTATTAGCAAAAGCAATAAACATGTAAAGTGCTATTTAAAGGCCTTTACAACATAAATATGGTTTTGTTGGTTAGGCGTTTTAGGGCTAGGCTCACAAACTTATTTTAGAGCTCCTCAAACATGATCTTTCACACAAGTATTTATAACCATACATCATCGAGGCTTATCCTGTGTACCATATTAGCATGAGTGCAATAAATGATGGGGTAAGGTATTGTAAGCAAGTATATTTGTTAACAATATTCATAGTGGCTTTAAAAAAATATAAGATATTCTGTCTTTTTCAATAATAATTATGGGCCAGATTCACGTAGAATTGCGGCGGCGTAATGTATCGTAGATACGTTACACCGCCGCAAGTTTTCATCGCAAGTGCCTGATTCACAGAGCACTTGCAATGAAAACCTACGCCGGCGACCTCCGGCGTAAGCCCGCGTAATTTAAATGGGCGTGTGCCATTTAAATTAGGCGCGCTCCCGCGCCGGACCTGCTGTGCATGCTCCGTTTCGCAATTCCCGTCGTGCTTTGCACGCAGTGACGTAATTTTTTCGAACGGCGACGCGCGTAGCGTAATTCCGTATTCCCGGACGGCTTACGCAAACGACGTTCATTTTTAAATTTCGACGCGGGAACGACGGCCATACTTTATACAGCAATACGATTGCTGTGTAAAGTTAAGGCAGGTCAAATAACGACTAACTTTGCGACGGGAAACTAGACTAGCGGTGACTTAGCGAATGCGAAAATCCATCGTGAATCGCCGTAACTCCTAATTTGCATACCCGACGCTGGTTTACGACGCAAACTCCCCCCAGCGGCGGCCGCGGTACTGCATCCTAAGATCCGACAGTGTAAAACAATTACACCTGTCGGATCTTATGGATATCTATGCGTAACTGATTCTATGAATCAGTCGCATAGATAGAAACACGTATCAGGAGATACGCCGTCGTATCTCTTTTGTGAATCTGGCCCTTAGTTTACAATGAAGGTAATAGAAAACTAAAATGCTAGAAGTCATTTATGCCTGCAGAAATTTATGAGCCTTGGTAACCATGCAACCAAATAAGCATAATCAAACACATTCCTATGTGTAAAGTACGTACACATATTTTCTTAAGCAATAAAAGAGATGCAGACAACAGATTAAAAGGGGATACAACTGACATCATGTACATACTGTATCTGTTGTAGCAATGGTTTGCAGTTTTCATTACAAGCATGACAATATTTGCTGAGAGCAGAACGTTAGCTAGAAATAGCAAGATGAAAAATAAATAAGCCATCAAACAGTAAAATAAAACCAGCTTTAGCGGCAATATTCACCATCAATCCAGAGATTTTCCCTGTAATACTTTTTTCTGCTCTGTCTGATGGTTGGCATTATTCAATCCACTTCTTCAGAAGCCAGGTTGTCTTGGACCCACCCCCAAGCCTGTTTTCAAGAGTGAAAGGAAAAGCACCACAGTTGGTGGTGTCAGCGGGGGGATCTGTAATTTAAAAAACACTTTCAGATGGTTATCTTGGCAAACACAACATTTATGAATATGGGAAATGGTAGTGGCATAATACACACACGATTAACTGGGTGGACTGGTGTCTTTACTAAAACTTCACCAACTAAATGTAACTATGAAGGGAGCATTAGAATAGATCACCATTGACCAACATCATGTAGGTTTGTGATCTGTGCTAGTAAGTGAGCCCCCCTACAGGGTTGGACTGACAGAGAGTTAGAAATGAGGACTAAAGCTAAGGGGAATCATGAGGAAGAATGCAGAAGGAATTAATCTATCCCTGACCTTCGTTAGCTGGTCTGTAGACTAGAGTGAGAAAGCAGTCAGGGCCTAGACCCAACAGTATATCCCAAGGGAGGACCCTCAGTTGAGGAACACATGGGAAAGTGGCTGCTGTTTAAAAAGTTGTATTGTTAGAACTATTGTGCTATGCTCTGTAAGGAGTAATGGGACTGCTGTATCATACACTGTACAGAGGAAGACATGCTGTTGTGCCAACAGGCCTCTGGCAAAGAATATGTCAGTACTGGGTAAAGTGATAGTGACACAATATGGCAGAGCCTCCCTCAAAGACAGGTATCATGTACGTATCCTTTCTGATGAAGAAGCAGGGCTGGACCTGGACCAGCTTGGCAGGAACTGCGGTCCAATCCAGGTCATTTACAAGTATGCTTTTTTCAGCACCTGAACTAATAGTCTCCTTGTACTGCTTTTCTTTTCACACTCCAGCCCTGCTGTACAGACACTGCAAAAGGCTGATACTAGGTCAAATGGACTGCTTGTATTAAAAAAATTATGTCTTGTATATTTGCATAGAGTTCATCTTTAACTGCTTACTTAAATTGCATGACCGTGTCAAAAATGTTTTCCTAGTTTTTACAAAGAGTAGGACAGAGCTTAAACCCTTGTCAAAGTCCTATGTCAGTCTGTGTTTGACTGAACACCCACTAAAACCATTTTTTAAAAAGCTTCTTGCAGAATTTTAGGCCTGATTTTCAATTAATACATTAAGCCCTGGTTCACACTGATGCTACTTTGAAATCGTGCTACTTTACTTGAAGTAGCGCGATTTCAAAGTAGCAAGGTCAGCGCGATTTCAGGTGCTACTTGATAGACATTCCTGTGGCTTCATACACAGAAATCGCACCTGAAATCGTCAAAAATAGTGCAGGAACTACTTTTGCAAATCGGTGCGGCGCCGCAAAATCAGTGTCGCACCGATTGGAACAGTGCCATTGCCGCCAATTGGCTGCGACTTGTCATGCGATTTGATCTCTCAAATCGCATGACAAATCGCTCCAATGTGAACCTAGGCTAAAGGGGTTGTAAAGCCTCATGTAAATTCCAATGTTTACAAGCCCCCCAGTTTACTTACCTGAGCCCTCGAAAGTCCCACGTCATGAACGTGCTGGCTTCTCGGCACGGTCTTCTTGGCTGTTCTCGGGTCTTCATTGGATGATTGATAGCAGCGCAGCCATTGGCTCCCGCTGCTGTCAATCAACTCAACGATGCGGCGCACCGGGGGGGCGGGGCCGAGTGATACACTCGGTGGCTATGGCCGCCGACTGTATCACGGGAGCGTGCCCGCAAGCTAACCTCCTTGGGAGAGCGCTTTCCAGAAGGGGGTTAGCTCTTGCGGGGAGGGGTTGAGACAGCCGCAGAGGGACCCCAGAAGACGAGGATCGGGGCCACTCTGTGCAAAAGAAACTGCACAGTGGAGGTAAGTATGACATGTTTGTTATTTAAAAAATAAATAAAAAAGAACCTTTAGTAACCCTTTAAAACTGAATTGATGGTATGTAGTAGGTTTTGCAGTATTTTACTAAAACTTTCTGTTACTTTTCAGTTATGCGGCTGTGTCATTTTGGGTGTGTCCATTTATCTTCGTGTTAGTAAAGATGCTCAACAGGTAAGTCTTACTCCTTCCTACAGAGGTCTACTGCATAGTCGATTTATTGTTTATAGTTATTTTGTTAGTTATCCAAGGAATAGTGTTCAAAAAGTGAACAAATAGGCAATTTAACTATGTTAAATCAAACGAATTCATGAATTAGAAATATGTAAATGCCAATATTTTTAGTGTATATGCAAATAATTTTTTAAGGCAAAAGGTGGGCATCAAAAATATATGTTTAAACGCTTGCTGACCAGCCGCCCTCATTGTACTGTCGCAGGTCGGCACGTTCCTGTGAGCCGTCCTATCTGTACATCAGCCCTTTAAGCAGGGATAGCAGGCGCACGCACTTCAGGGGGACTGATGCATATGGCCGGCGGTAAACACACAAATCCCTGTTCTGTGAAGAGAGGAGAGACAGATCGTGTGTTCCTACTAACTAGGCACAACGATCTGTCATCTCCTCTAGTCACTCCCATTCCCCCACATTTAGAACACACAGGAGGGAACACAGTTAACCCCTTGATTGCCCCCTAGTGTTAACCTCTTCCCTGCCAGTGACATTTACACAGTAATCAGTGCATTTTTATAGCACTGATCACTGTATAAATGTCAATGGCCTCAAAAATGTGTCAAAAGTATCTGATCTATCTGCCATAATGTCGCAGTCCAGATAAAAGTTGCAGATCACTGCCATTACTATTAAAAAAAAAAAAAATATTAAAAATGGCATAAATCTTTCCCATAGTTTGTAGACACTGTAACTTTTGCGCAAACCAATCAATTAAAAGGAAAAAAATTGCTTTTTTTAAAAAAAAAAAAATGGGGATTCTTATTATAGCAAAAGTACAAAATATTGTGTTTTTTTCAAAATTGGCACTCTTTTTTTGTTTATAGCGCATAAAATAAAAACTGCAGAGGTGATCAAATACCACCAAAAGAAAGCTCTATTTGTAGGAAAAAAAGGACGGAAATTTTGTTTAGGTACAGCGTTGCATGACCACTCAATTGTCAGTTAAAGCGACGCAGTGCCGTAACGCAAAAAATGGCCTGGTCATTAAGCAGGCAAATCTTCCGGGGCTGAAGTGGATAATTAGCTGCTGGCCATATAAAGCATACTTGAAGTGTATTTCTAGTTTTGCAGTTAAATTAGAGAAAACCCCACTTTTGTTTGCTGTGTGTTCTTATTCACACATCATACATGAAAAAGACTGCAAGACTGCAAGAATTCCTCACAAAGTTCAGTGTGATTTTTCCCCATAGAAAGGCTTAAGGACAGGATTAATTTTGGCAAACACAGCTTCTCAGGCCCCTCTTTAAACAAAGAGAACTAATTAGGATTTTTCAGTACTGGAATGTAAAGAACAGAGCATCTAAAAAATTACAAAGTGAAAAATTGCTTTGCAAAGTGGACACACTTTATGCCTTTAGTAAATCAACCCCACATTGTGCAATATGCCATTTAAAATCATTACATGCATTTACTGTAGGGTTGTCCCAATACCGATACTAGTATCGGTATCGGGACCGATACCGAGTATTTGCGCTAGTAATTGTACTCGCACAAATACTCCCGATGCCTGGTAGAATACTTATTTTTTTTTTTCGAGTGCGGGTGGAGAGGGGGTGGAGTGCAGGTGGAGAGGGGGCGGAGAGCGGAGCAGAGCAGTCCTTGTATGGGGGAGAGGAGAGCTGCTGCCGCTGCCGCCTTAGATAAAGCCAAGTCAATCCCCCCCCTTCCCCCACCGCTGCCGACATCTAGTTACTATGCGCTGGGGGAACACAACAGCTGTCATTTGCATTTGAATAGATGTGTGTTCCCCCGCCACGCCGTCATGTATAGCCCCTCCCCCTTGCCCAGGCACTTTGATAGACAGTTCACCCGTTCCTAAAAAAGTGGTATCGGGACAACCCTAATTTAATGTATATGCATTTAGAAATGTCATATAAACCAATATAATATATTTCATTCCCGTGTGAATGAGAACTAAGTGTTACAGGGGTTATCGTCCAGTTTATAGCCAATAAATACATAACCATCTCCTGCCCATCCCACACTGTCATATTTATGTGATAGTTCATAATAAAAATGTTCATATGTGAACGAAGGAAAATGGTTCCAAATTTTTTAAATATCTTGCAATTTAAAAAGCAAATGCCCAATACATCCTACTGATGTATGACATGAAAGCACTAAAGCAGCAGATAGAAGCATGAGTAAAACGTCTCTGAAAGGTGTATGTAGGCAAATCAATGTGCTGAGGTCTAGAATCAGAAAGGGCTTGGCACAGAAGAGGGAGATTTTTACACCAATACTTTCAGCACTTGATAAAACGTGAAGTTTTACTTATGTGATGGTTTAGATTGGAGTTTAGTGTTGGGGTCAAGGGTTAGGTGTTAATGTTTAGGTTTGGAGCTGAGTTTAGGATTGGGTTTTAAGTTGCACAAATGATAACATTTGCTTCCCTAGCTTTTCTCTAATTTACTTTTGCTAAAAATCCTTTTTCAATCCTCATCCAGTAATGATTTTCTAAAAGTGGCAAAAAAATTAAAACGTATTCATTGTCTTTCTAGCAGTAGTTAGTCATATACAGGCATACCCCACTCTGTACAACTGCCCTTGTTCTGCAATGGTAAATAGGGGTAAAGGAGAATAGTGGTGATTGTAAACTGAGTTATATTTATAGACACACTGGGGGCGGGTTACCTCCGTGTATCACTCAGCAATTGTCATGCCCTGTACACACGACCGGTTTTCCTGACATGCCAAAACCCAAAGTTTTTCCCAACGTGATTCCTCTCATTCCTGCCTTGCATACACACGTTCAGTCAAAAAAACTCTCGACCAGATCGCGTGACGTCCAACACATACGATGGCACTGTAAAGGGGACGTTTCATTCAAATGGTGCCACCCTTTGGGCTGCTTTTGCTGATCCTTGTGTTAGTAAAAGTTTGGTGAGAGATGATTCGCGCTTTTGAGCCTTGTGCTTTTCAGTCTGTTACAGTGTGACGAATAAGCTATCCCCATTACAAACACTAGTTTTAACAGAACGAGTGCTCCTGTCTCATACTTGATTCTTAGCATGCGCAATTTTTTTCCCTCCAAAAAGCATACACACGAGTGGTTTTTCGCGACGAGAAAAAGACTGATGGGAAACACGACAGGAAAAAATAGAGCAGGTTCGAATTTTTTTGTGGGCAGTTTTCTCATCGGGAAAACTGCTATGGAGCATACATACGACCGGTTTTCCCGACCAATCTAAAAAATGGCAGTTTTCTCATCGGGAAAACCGGTTGTGTGTACGAGGCATCAGAGTAAATGTTGATTACCAATTCACCAAATCACATTCCTGGCAGCAAGTCGGAAGAAACGAAGTAAGCTTTTATTGGCATTCAATATCTTTTTAATTCATTTTCTAGTGGAGTACATGTTCAAAAAATTTATTTACCCAGGGCCATTCATAAATGGCACTAGATAAATAGCAGTCAGGAGGCCAATTTGCCCTGTAATCGCTGTGTACTAAGCTATCATTTGACAATTTGATACACAGAAAAACTGTACCAAGCCAATCCAAGGGACTGGGTACCATGTGATAGCTGTGATATGTCATCACATCGATTAAATTGTGCTGTTTACAGTATTGATCCCTCCCCTTCCCCTTACAACATGGGAAGAAGAGGGAGCAAGTCCATGGGGACAGAATAAATGGATCGTCAGCTGCATATTCATTCAACCTATTTTGCTGACACAAGCATTTTTTTAAACTCTTTCATGGTCCTTCCTGTTCTAAATATACTATCTTTATGCTGTCTTCTTGTGACCTACACATTAAGCCCCTCACCCCTGCACCATTCTGAAGCTCCGTGTTTGACCCTTTCAGTGTGTTTTCATTTCCAAAATAATGTAGTAAAAAATTAGATCCCCTTGGGGTGTCTAATTTCCAAAAATGGTTCATTCAGGGGTTTTCATACTATTATGGGAATTTTATTTTAACAGAAAGTAAGGGAAATAGATTTTTTTTCTTTCCCTTTTTTCCTTTTTAAAAAGCAAGCTCTACCCCTTTAAAAATAAAAATTATTCTATATAGATGTAGCACCCTGGTGCAGGGTTGCTAACAAATTTAGTTTGCCAGGCAGTAATTTCCCTGACTAATTGTTAGAAGATCCACTGATTCCTCTCTAATTCTGGAATTGCTGCACTTTTTCTCTTCTGTCACTAGGTGGCACTGTGGCTGGTGACATTAGATTGACAAGTGCATAGCAAGGTCAGATTATGAATGGATGGGGTGTCTCAGCCAATTGGCAGGGGTTTCTTTAGTCCCTTGGCCTGCTGGGAGAGCCTATTTATTTGGTTGGAGTCAGGTGATCAGGGTTCCGTGCCACCTGAATGGCTGTCAAGGTGAATGTGTGTTATGTCGCCCTGGGTTGCTAGACTGGAAGCCAGAGGCCTATCCCAGGGACACCTGGCTGCTAGGCTGCCTCAGGCCTATCCAGAATCACGAGAAGCAGCATAGGGTTGGGACTGCAGTATTGGAGTTGCAGAGGTTCAGCTGGACGGGAAACCAGTTGTGGTCGGAGGTAAAGGGGAAGCAGTCGCCACTAAGGGACCATCCACCTTATTACCAGAGACTACAGAGTAAGCTAGAGCAAGTACCAGAGCAGTCTTCTCACCAGCCAGGGGCGGTGAAGAAGTGGGAAAGCTTCAGCAAGTGCCAAGCCAGGGACCCAGCGTGTTAGCTGGGTGTGAAGCTTGAGGAGTATACAGTGGGTTAGCTGTGGGAGAGCTTAGGAAATCCGGTGACGACTGGGATCTGTAAGTCTAGTGAGAAACTGGGAGCTCAGTGAGTGAAGACCTACAGTGGGATACTGTGAGATAAGAGAAGAACTATTCTGTGTTACCAAGAGTTATGTACGACTACCTTTAGTGACTGTTACAAGTTCAGTTGCCCTACGAGACAGCAGTCATACCTATGCAGACGCGGCATCCGGCTGGAGGCTATTCCCTGTATAGCTGTCTACCTATAGTGTCTCGGAGACTGCCCATTGCATCTACTTAAGTGTGTCCTGGCCCTATTCCGCTCTCTCACAGTTCTTGTTAAGAGACAATAAATCTCTTGTGCACATTCAAAAAGTGACTGGCGTCCATCATTTCATCTTGCATTACACTTCCCAGGAAGGATGTCAGCTATCCCTAACTCTAGGTCACCATCAGGCCTCTAGTGGTCCAGGAGATCTCTATATATATATATATAACCCACTTCTAAGTACACAATGGGCCCAATTTGGACATTTTCACTTAGGGGTGTACTCACTTTTGTTGCCAGCAGGTTAGACATTAATGGCTGTGTGTTGCGTTATTTTGAGGGGACACCAAATATACACTGTTATACAAGATGTACACTCACTACTTTGCATGGTAGAAAAGTGTAATTTCCTCAGTGTTGCGAGGGGTGTGCACACTTTTGTGAGATACTGTGTGTATAATATATACAGTATATATATATATATATATATATATATATATATATATATATATATATATATATATATATATATATATATATATATATATATATATATATATATATATATATATATAAAGGCATACCCCAGTTTTAAGTATGCAATGGGGTATATTTACTATCGCTGGAGAGTGCAAAATCAGGCTCACTTCTGCACAGAAACCCATGAGCTTCCAGGTTTTATTACCAGGCCTAATTGAACAAGCTGGGGTTAGAAGCTCATTGGTTTCTATGCAGAAGTGAGCCTGATTTTGCACTCTCCAGCGATAGTAAATAAACCCCATTGCATACTTAAAACTGGGGTATGCCTTTATATATATATATATATATATATATATATATATATATATATATATATATATATATATATATATACTGTATATATTATACACACAGTATCTCACAAAAGTGTGCACACCCCTATACTGTATATATTATACACACAGTATCTCACAAAAGTGAGTACACCCCTCACAACACTTTTCTACCTTGTAAAGTAGTGAGCCAGCCATTAATGTCTAAACTGCTGGCAACAAAAGTGAGTACACCCCTAAGTGAAAATGTCCAAATTGGGCCCAATTAGCCATTTTTCCTCTCCGGTGTCATGTGATTCGTTAGTGTTACAAGATCTTAGGTGTGCATGGGGAGCAGGTTTGTTAAATTTAATCTTACCGCTCTCACTCTCTTATACTGATCACTGGAAGTACAACATGGCACAACATGACAAAGAACTCTCTGGAGGATCTGAAAAAAATAATTGTTGCTCCACATAAAGATGGCCTAGGCTATAAGAAGATTGCCAAGAAGCTGAAACAGAGATGCAGCACAGTGGCTAAGACCATACAGAGGTTTAACAGGACAGCTTCAACTCAGAACAGGCCTCGCCATGATCGACCAAAGAAGTTGAGTGCACATGCTGTGCTCAGCATTATATCCAGAGGTTGTCTTTGGAAAATAGATGTATTAGTGCTGCCAGCATTGCTGCATAACCCCACCGCCACCATGGGCCACTCGATCCACAACGTTGACATCAGCAAACCGCTCACCCACAAGACGCCATACACATTGTCTGCCATCTGCCCTGTACAGTAAAAAACGTGATTCATCCCTGAAGAGAACACCTCTCCAATGTGCCAGACGCCATCGAATGAGAGCATTTGCTTACTCAAGTTGGTTACGACGATGAACTGCGGTCAGGTCAAGACCCTGATGAGGACGACAAGCATGCAGATTAGCTTCCGTGAGACGGTTTCTGACAAATTGTGCAGAGATTATTTAGTTATGAATACCGATTGTTGCAGCAACTGTCTGGATGGCTGGTTTCAGACGATCTTGGAGGTAAAGATGTGGAGGTCCTGGGCTGGTGTGGTTACTTGTGGTCTGCAGCTGTGATGCCGGTTGAATGTACTTCCAAATTCTCTGAAACACCTTTGGAGATGGCTTATGGTAGAGAAATGAACATTCAATTCAAGGGCAACAGCTCTGCTAGACATTCTTGCAGCCAGTATGCCAATTGCACGCTCCCTCAAAGCTTGCAACATCTGTGGCATTGTGCTGTGTGATAAAACTCCACTTTTTAGAGTGGCCTTTTATTGTGACCTAAGGCACACCTGTGCAATAATCATTCTTTCTAATCAGCATCTTGCTATGCCACACCTGTGAGGTGGATGGATTATCTTGGCAAAGGAGAAGCGCTCACTAACACAGATTTAGACAGATTTGTGAACAATATTTGAGAGAAATAGGCCTTTTGTGTACATAGAATAAATTGTAGATCTTTAAGTTCAGCTCATGATAAATAGGGGCAAACACAAAAGTGTTGCGTTTATAATTTTGCTCAGTGTATGTGTGTATGTATATATACAGTGTATATATATATATATATATATATATATATATATATATATATATATATATATATATACTGTGTATATATATATATATATATATATATATATATATATATATATATATATATATATACTGTATATATATATATACACACATACATACACACACACACACACACATATATATATATTTATAAACTCATTTAGGTAGAGTGTTGTATGACAAGATAATTGTCAGTCAAAATGTCACAGCACTAGAACTGAAAAATGGCCTGGTAACGAAGGGGTATGACAGGCAGGTACTTAAGTGGTTAAGCTTTTAACATCACTGGGAGAGGGGTATCTCATCTCATTATGTGATCTGATAACTTGCTGACAGAACCCCACTTTTCATAACGATGGAAACATATTCCAAAGAACCCATTACTTGTTTATAGAATGGACTGGTTTGTCTAGTGGGAAATATTGTCTGCAGAGAATGTCTGCTTGCTTTGAAATAACTTGATTTTCGGAAAAACAATCTACCACTGTCCTTACAGATATATTATGTCAGTGATCAATTATTTTAGCAAATGTATTAATGGTTAACTAATATGACTGGCAATATGATAAGAACAATATTTGTTTCCAAAGAGGAACCAGCCACTCCTAAATGTCTTTAAATGCTTTGCAGCTTCAGGAGATTTCCATGTTATTTTTGTATAATAAATTATTAATCCAATTAATGCATCTTACCAATAGTTTCTAACAAAACCAGGAATTTTTCAATTATTTGAGGTAGATTGCTTTAATCTGTTGATACATTTGCGAATGCTGGTCAAAAGTGATTTAAAATGCCTGAAATGTATCATGAATCCATTATTAGCATTGCCGTTGAAATAAATAGATAAAAGGCATTAAATGTCCAAAAAGTGTATATATGAGTCCTAGATCTCGAATCCAAAAACATGTTAAATAATAGGTCAGTTTGAAAAAAGACACAAGGCCATCTAGTGCAACCAATAAAAAAAATCTAACTAATATAAAACCTCCATATACACAACCCGACACCCACAGATGATCCAGAGGTAGTAAAAAAAAAAACACTAAAACATGATCCAATTCATAAATTCCTTCGTAATCCACCAGGAAGCAATCCAATATTCCCTGGATCAACTGCCCCTGGTGTTATTACCTAAAAATATCAATATATGGTTATATTTTTGTGCATTTAGGAATGCATGTAGTTATTATTTTTAAAACATTCTACTGATCTGGCCAGATCTAGTTCTTGAAAGAGTCTATACACATTTTCATAGCTCTAACTTGAAGAAGCCTTTCCATATGTGAAGGTTAGATATCTTATTATATTTGTCCTCTGTAATGTCCTGAAAGTGAATGACTCCACCAGGTTCACTATATGGACCTCTTATGTATTTATTCATGTAGATCATATCCCCCTTTAACTGCTTATGGACCGCCTCACACAGATATACTGCACAAAGTCTGGGGTGTGCACACGTGCCGCCGGCGATCCACTCCCGCTGTGGTTGGACACAGCGGGAGGCAATCAGCAGGTCCAGCAGACACAATGTCTGCCGGGATCCGCTGATCTTTCTCAGGAGAGGCAGAAATAAGGCAAACCGCCATACTGTCAGTTAAAGTAACGCAGTGTCGTATCGCAAAAAATGGTTTGGTCAAGGCTGAAGTGGTTAATCACTTCCTGTCAAGAAAGAATATATTTGGTTCAGCTTGTCTTTCCTCATAGTTGAACTTAACTTTTGGTTGCTTTTTTTTGTCATATGGATTTTTGATGAGCTTTAGGCCCCGTTTGCACAACCTTTCTGATCAGGTCTGCATGACCTTTCTGATCAGAGGAAGTTGGGTGTAAATGGAAAGCACAGTTGGCCAGATTCTCAAAAGAGTTACGACGGTGTATATCAGGAAACACCGTCGTATCTCTGTTTTTGGCCCCGGGTATCTATGCGAGTGATTCCTAGAATCATTTTCGCATAGATACGGCCAAGATCCGACAGGTGTAAGTCACTTACACCGTCGGATCTTAGATGTAATTCGACGCTGGCCGCTAGGTGGCGTTTACGTTCAGTTCTCATTTGACTATGCAAATGAGCCTGATACGCCGATTCCCGAACGAATTTGCGCCGCGTAGTCGTCGTTTACGTCGTTTTCGTAAGGTTACCCCTGCTATATGAGGGGTAACCTTACGCCAGTCCGCCGTATGCCATCTTAAGTATGGCGTCGGGTCAGCGTCGTCTTTTTCTGTTGGTTACGTCGTTTTACTAAGTCGTCCGCGAATACGACTTTACGTCAATGACGCTCACGTCGGCGTCATTGACGTTTTCCGTCGTGAGCTGGAGCATGCACACTGGGCTCTTTTTCCGCCCGGCGCATGTGCAGTTCGATCGGCGCGGGGGCGCGCTTAATTTGAATACAAGCCGCCCCCTTTGAATTACGCGGCCATACGCCGGGCCATTTACACTACGCCGCCGCAAATTACGGAGCAAGTGCTTGGAGAATACGGCACTTGCTCCAGTAAGTTGCGGTGGCGTGGTGTAAATGGCTTACACTACGCCAACGCCGAATCTTAGAGAATCTGGCCCAGTGTGTTTACACCTGGCCACCCATAGAGCAGAGGGGGCTCTGTCCATGTAAGCTCTGCATAAACTGAGCGGACATGGACCTGTCAACCTGCCATCCGTCCGTCATGCTATGATCAGTCGGGCACCAGAGGACAGATCCCTGCTGATCAGAACAGAGTTTGCCCCGTGTGAAAAGGGACCTTTTGCTGCTTCAATCTATTCCTTTAATAAGGGAATAGCAGCCGTAAAATAATGTTTCTATTCTTTACAAATTGGCATTAAATAAATGAAAAAATAAATATTGCAGAATAACATTAAAGCTGTATTATTTATATACTCAAGTTTGCTTTTAAATTAGAACAAGTTTTTGAATCAGAACCTTTAATCTACAAATTATAATAACTGAGATCTTCATTACTAATAATAAAATGTTAACTGTATTTATTTATTTGTGTGGAAGAAATGAATGTCTATTTGTATGTGTTTCTAATGTGTCATACATGTGTAAATATATTTTTCACTCTTTAGAAACTAAATCTTGACGGAACTGGTATAATGTCAGCAGTAGATGTACTGATAGCTGTTGGAGCAATAATTATGGTGCTCGGATTTTTTGGATGCTGTGGAGCCATAAAGGAAAGTCGTTGCCTTCTAATTCTGGTCAGTACTTTTACTATACAATGTTTTCTATACAGTTCTGCTGATCACTTTTATAGAACCAAATGCTCCAATACCAGCTATGCACTCTTCCTTCAAAAACGCATACTATATCATGGTTTCTCGTTTACTTGGTGTGTATTTGAAGTGAATCGCTGGTAAAATATATTTTTTCTTAGCTTTGGATATTAGTAGCAACAGGGACACATACAACAATAGAAAAGCTTCCAGCACTACCCTACTTAACTACTTAACTACTTAAAAACTGCTTACCTCTGTCTGTGTTGCTGTTTCCCCTTGCTTCCTGTCCAAAAAAAAGGTATTGGTTATGAATATATTTTGAGGTACCCAAAAAATGAGATTGCTTAAACACCACACTTTGTGAAGTAGTCAATGGCAGACATGGTACAAGACTCTAGTTCATTTATAAGTATAGATAATTACTTTCCTTATGTAGCACCCTCCTAGTTAGGTTGCTAGTAGGATTAAGGCAAATTTGTTTTTGGCTGCCCTGTAGCCAGTGGAGCAAAGTTTGATTGCTTTTGGCTGTTCTGGGTTCTGATGGTTGCAGGCTCAACTACTTCCCCTTGGTTTCTAGTGAGTTCTAGAATTTAGTCGGTTGGAAGAGGCAGACCCTTAACTTGCATATGCATACAGCCTCAGTCAATCCTTGGGAGGAACAAGTAATGGGCTGATGTGTGTATAAATATCCTGGGGCCTAGAACAGCAGGGACCTTGTCCTGTTGGAGAAGACCCAGCCTGAGGGCTGTAGCCCTCTGGGTCACTTAGCTGAAGTTTGCAGGAGGCCATCGGGGTCCCAGCTCAGGGTGAGCTAAGGAACCTGTGTCTGAAGTGGCTGGGAGCAGTTTAGAGGAAGTCTACAGCGCATCTGGCATGGAGGCTCATAGCACAGAAGCTGGCTGGTACTGCAGGAAGAGACGCTCTTATAAAACATTTACCTGGTTGTTGCAGGAGCTTTTCTTATGCCCCATTTTTCTCTTTATTGTTACCAACTATAATAACTGGCATCTCAATACAATTTAGTCTGATCAAAGTTATTTTTTTCATCCCACTGTTAGTTTTGTTACCATATTTAGTGTTTACTCTTTAAGCCTTTTTTCCTTTAATCTAAATGGGGTCAATTGACTAAGCTTTACCGCATGCAGTAAGGGTATCATGTTAATACTTTGCAAAAAATTATTGAATGCGGTGAACAAATAACAACTTTACAGTAAACAACAAAAAAACGAAATTGGTGGTAAATATTGCAAAAAATCGTGCGGTAATCTGTTATGTCAAATTTAAAAAAAATATGTGATATTTACCACCACCCTTTTGGTGGCAGTAACCAGTGCGGTATCATGAAGAGGGGCCTATTCAAACGCTCAGAAAGGGGCATTCCCCCCACCGAGAGCCTAATTCAACCCACAGGATGGGGAACTATTTCACCCACAGACAGGGGTGCAATTGTACCCTCAGAGAGGAGTGTAATTCCACCCACAGGGGACCCACAAATACAGATTACAATGTAAAAAAAAATTATATAAAAAAAAAAAAACATGTTATAACATAAAATGTTATAAGGAAATTACTTTAAATAACCCTTCACCACTGATACTTGCACTAAATTACCAACCATACTGCTTTAAAAATACTGCATTCGTTATTTAACGCAAATTTTTTAGTGAATTTAACATTCACAACTATTTACTGCATGTGTTATTTTACAGCATTTGATTTGCCGTTATTTAACTCTTATGCCTCGTACACACAACCAGATTTCCCGATGGGAAATCTGCGAGGAGAGCTCTTGGCTGGGAATTCCAGCCATGTGTATGTTCCTCACAGTTTCTCCGATGGGAAAACTTCCCAAAAACCACCGGACAAAAAAAGAGATCCTGCTCTCTTTTTTCCTGCGGGACTACCGGCAGACTTTTCCCTGGCAGTTTTTGCGATGTGATGGAGCATATACACGATCGGGATTCCCGACCTAAGCTCTCATCTGAGTTTTCCAGACGGGAAAACCTCTCGTGTTAACGATCAGGTTCTTGATTTTCCTCCCGGGATTTCCGACGGATCTTTTCCCATCGGGAATCCCAGTCATGTGTACAAGGCATTAGTGAATTGACTCCTAATGACAACTACCCAATGTGACCCTTATTAACCATTCTTTCCTGTTTTCTGCCTAGTTCTTCATTGGCTTGCTTCTGATCCTGGCACTTCAGATAACAGCGGGAGTTTTGGGAGTTGTCTATAAACCAAAGGTACAGTATATTGGATACATTTATTAAACATCTGCTGCATCAGTATGAGCTACATTTCACTTTCATCTGCACTTATTTGTTCCAGATTGACGCAGCAGTAAACCAGTCTTTGACAGAACTTTTACCATTACAAGACCAACCACCTGACTTTAAAGAAGCCTTGGAACAAATCCAGAAAGAGGTGATACAGAACAATTATATTTGATTGCATGCCAAATGTTTTATATTTCTAACATTTGCTTCCAAAGCATCACAGTCTTGTGAAATAAAATAACTCTCAAAAGCGTTGAAATGATATGCTCTAAAGATACATGGAAATGGTCAGTTGTGTTATAGAAGATGCAAATACATTGACAATCTGAAAAATAAGGAATGTGAATATTAAACAAATTACTGTAAATCAAATATAAATCAAATACTCACTCATTGACAATTTACAGCAATTTTGCCACCAAAACCAACTCAGTAAATGGCATTGTAAATAGTTTATGTCTCCATAGTGCCCCCTGCAGGATGTTATTTAAATAACTTTGCAGCTGTATAAAATTTCTCATAATGATATATTCAGGAGAGAGATTTTGAGTATTTATAAATTAAATGCATATAATTACCTGCAGCTGTTCAACATTTCTAAAATTCAAAATGTAGTATGCTTCTTAAGATGTCTTATGTGTGCCCACATTTTAATATGAACTTATGCCTGTGCAATGTCTTTCTATCCTTGATGATGCACATAGAACATATATGTTCTACATAAATAATTCTAATCTTAGCCTAATACAGGTAACTAGTGTAAAAGTTTTTTTTTACATTCCATATTTAATATTTCCTGAATAACTTTTTGAACATTTTGTATTTAATTTCATTTCATTTCTATTCAGAAAAGGTCATATTTTTGTTTCATTTTCTTACAGGGTAAATGTTGTGGTATTGTTAAAGGAATTGCGGATTGGGGGGGTGTTTCTCCTACATGTAGTTGCAGTACTGCAGTAGACAAAGATGAATGTGGGAGCAATGGAACCTATAAAAAGGTAAAAAATAAATAAAGGAATTTGCCACTTTGCCAGTATTGATTTATAAAGTATATGCTTGTGCTGATGTGAAAGTTAGAGGACTGACACCAGATAGCAATTAGAGGCACTTGTAGAGGTGCTAACACATGCTTTCTGTTTTTTTCAGAGTGCCCTTTCGAGCCCAAAAAAAAAAAAAAAAACTGAAATCACATCTGTATGAGTAGACACCTTTACATACAGTATACTGTAATGGACATGTGGTTTAACTTTACTTCCACTTTAACACAAATGTACTTTTATGCAAGTTCACATGTACTTTTAATAAATAGTAGACCTCAATATGAAATACATTAATTGTAAGGTCCAGTTTTTTACTTGTTTTTAGTCACCGTCTGAGCAGGTGGCTTTCCCTGATCACCATAGAACATAAGACTACGTGTCTATTAATATGTTTTTTTCACATAACATTCACTCAAGATTCACACATTCTAAAGTTACCGCGGCATAGTGTAAATGTGCCGGCGTAAACGCGCCTAAATCAAATGAGGAACAGGGGGGCGTGTTTTATGTAAACTAATCATGACCCCACGTAAATTACGCTTTTTTCGAACGGCGCATGCATGCTCATGCTCAGTATCTTGTCGAATTTTCAAATTAAATTACGCCCGCTCAATGCCTAGTCGACATGAACGTACCTTACGTCCAGCCCCATTCACGGACGACTTACGCAAACAACGTAAAACACGACGCTGTTCGTATGTTTCCGACGTCCATACCTAACATGACTTAGGTGGGGTTCACCGCTCCAGGGAAATCCCAAGTGCAATTGTGGATAAGTCCAGGTAGATGTGGGTGCTGGCAATGCACTAGGCAATAGGAAGTAGCAAAGGACGGATAGACGGCCGCACACCAAAGAACTCTTGAGTTGTCTTTATTGAAGGAACATGAGCAAAAACCGCAAATACACAGCACAAATCAAAAACAGCCTAACATGACTTACCCCTGCTTTATGAGGGGTAACTTTACGCCGGCGTATCTCTTACGTAAACGACGTATCTTGCTACGCCGGGCGCACGTACGTTCGTGAATCGGCGTATCTAGCTCATTAGCATATTCTACGCGAAAATGTACGGAAGCGTCACCTAGCGGCCAGCATAAATATGCAACTAAGATATGACGGTGTAAGAGACTTACGCCGCTCGTATCTTAGCCGAATTTATGCGTAACTGATTCTAAAAATCAGCCGCATTGATACGACGGCTCTCATTCGGACTTACGACGGCGTACATGGCGCTACGCCGTCGTAAGTCCTTTGAGAATCTGGGCCATTATTTTTATGTATAGTTGATACATTTATGCAAGTGAGCAGGCAGTCATATTTGCTATGCTTCCTGCTTAATAACGCAGCTCAGCATTGTGCCCTGTGGATTGTTTTATCTCACTATTAATCTACCAAATTTGTATCAGTGGCGGCCGCTCAATATGGGGCGCAGGGCGCAACGCTGTATCTTGGCCTAGGCCAACAAGGCCCAGACCTAGGGCAGCACTTTGCAGGGGGGCAGCAAGAAAAGAGTCCCCGCCGGCTTGCGCTAAACCCCCATAAAGCGGCCACACTGCTGCCGGTATAATAGGGATGGCGCAGACATAAGGGACACTGACATGGTCACCTATACCTGTCATTTAGGTAGTAGGACTCTCCTGCAATCCTTTGCTTGTGTCAGTTGTACATATTAAGAAATCTTAATTTTATTTCTGTTGGTTGCTGATGAGAAAAATAAACACATGGATTTATTTAATCCTGCCTCCAATCCTTCCTTTGCTCACTGACTGGACCACATTCACCTCCATCACTGTGCTACATGTTTTCTGCTGCACCACTGACATGTTATAAGGGAATCCCCCGACCCCCCCCCCCCCCCCGCCCCAAGGCCCTCAGAACTAGTGTCCCCACTGGAAAATTTCAGGGCAGGTCTTAAACAAGAAGGGGTGTGACCTTGACAGAAAGGGGTGGGTCATATTTAAATTAGGGGTTGCACGAGTTAAGTCAGGCCTAGGGCAGCACAAAACCTAAATACTCCACTGCGCAGGGGTGCCAGCTCCCTAATCCATGCGCCTGGCCCCTAATCTACATGCAGGAAGCTGGACACATTGATTCCAATGGGGTTTTTTTGTTTTGATTTAGAAGCACATGATTAGAACCTGAGGCTCTAATTAGCTTCATAAAAGGGTGGGCTTAGGGTGCAGAGAACTGTTAGACAGGAGAATTCGGTTTGTTGCAGGCTGGTTGGTAAGTCGAGCTGGGGATTTTTCTTTGTTTTTGTATGACACGTGTCGCCCTTTCATGTGCTCCTTGTTGTTAAGGCCAATTATAGGTTGGGGCAGTTACTGTTGTACTGCTAGTCCCAAACATATAAATAATGTGCAGAGCTATGGAAGAAAAACTTACATTTTGTAACTGGTCTCATCCAAGGGTAGGAGAGAGAGGAGGGTTGCTGTGTGTTAGTATGTCCCGACCAAAGGCCTCACGTGTTTGTGCCTCAAAACTCTCCATGACACATCCTGGGTGGAAACGGCCATCTATCTAGGTGGTAACCCCTTGTTAAATACTTATGGGATGTTATTTTATGGTGTGTAAATGATACAAATGTAACACTAAAAAAAATACATGTCCCTTTATATATGATTGGTAGAAATATCTGCTCTAAAACACAGTTTTTTTCCTTCACAGACTTGTAATACTGTATTCACTGAATACTTCGAAAAACATCTCCTCATCATCATTGGAATTGCATTTGGACTGGCAGTAGTAGAGGTACTAATATTAATAATTAAAACTGCAGCTGACACAAATACTTATGTATGTTTCAAGTGAGAACAGCAGTATATTTCAATTGCACCTGTGCCTAGATGATGGGCATTAAATATTTACATATTCTAAACAGTAAACTTTAACACACTCCATCCCTGACCTCTGTATGGACTGTGTTTGGTCCAATCAGTAGGGGACCCATAAACACATCTCTTCCTGAATCGTAAAAAAAAAACATAATGGGTGTCACATTTGCGACATTCCTGATTGTTTTTTTTGTTTTTTTGCTGCATTTAAAAATCAGCCCTTAGGATCTATGGGTTGCTGAGTTTAAACAAACTTGCACCCTGTCATAGTTACAGTGGATGTAGAAAAGAATCTACCCTTTTAAAATAATCAAATTGTGTTGCTTTGCAGCCTGAAATTAAAGGGGTTGTAAAGGTAAAAAGAAAAATTCCCTAAATAGCTTCCTTTACCTTAGTGAAGTCCTACTTCACTTACTTCATCCTTCGATTTTGCTTTTAAATGTCCTTATTTCTTCTGAGAAATCCTCACTTCCTGTTCTTCTGTCTCTAACTAAACACAGTAATGCAAGGCTTTCTCCCTGGTGTGGAGTGTTGTGCTCGGCCCCTCCCTTGAGGGGGCGAGCAGGAGAGTCAGGACGCTCTTAATGTTGCAGATAGAGAAAAGAAGCTGTGTGTTAGTGGGCGTCCTGACTCTCCTGCTCGCCCCCTCCCCCGTTAAGGGAGGGGGCTAGAACACCAGGGGAAAAAGCCTTGCATTACTGTGTGGAGTTACAGACAAAAGAACAGGAAGTGAGGATTTCTCAGAAGAAATAAGGACATTTAAAATCAAAATCGAAGGATGAGGTAAGTGAAGGAGGACTGCACTAAGGTAAAGGAAGCTATTTAGGGAAAACATGTTTTACCTTTACAACCCCTTTTAGACAAACACAGCTTTTGTTTTATCCAGCTGTAATTACTGTAATTAACATCCAAGTGAGTAATATAACACCAACATGTCAGAAAAAAATAAAAAACAGAATCACTGAGTTGGAAAAAGGATCACCCCCTTGTGTTAGTATTTTTCTGAACCACCTTTTGCTTTAATTACCACCTTTAGTCTGTTGGGATATGTCTCTACTAACCTTTCATATCTAGACTTTGCAATATTTGCCCAATCTTGTTCAAGTTCAGTTACATTTTGATAATGACTGTTTGGGAACTGCAGTCTTCAAGTCATTCCACAAATTTTCAAAGTTTGGGCTACGACTACATTTTTCTCTTTTAACCACTGTGTTGTCATTTCTGCTGTGTACTTTTGGTAATTTTCATATTGGAAGGTGAACTTTCTTCCCATTGACCACGTTCTGTTAGAGGGCAGCAGATTTCCCTCAAGAATTTGATGATATTTTGCCCCATTCATTTTTCCTTCTATCCTGGCAAGTGCTCCAGTACCTGCTACAGAGAACCACCCCCATAACAGGATATTACCACCTTCATGCTTTACTGTAGGAATGAAGTTATTTGAATAGTAAACTGCGTTGGATTTCCACCAGGGCTCAAGTCCTGCGGGAACGCGTGGGAACGGAGTCCCTGCACTTTTTTCACAGCAGGAACGCAGTTCCCTTTGCAGGACTAGAGCAGCCGAGAGCAACCGAGCCACCCGAGCCAATCCTCCACTAAGCGGCGACGCCCAGCTCGAGTCACTGTCAGGGGCAAGCGAACCTTAGTAATCCTTTGTTACTGGCCGCTTCCTGTTTATGGATTCATCAGGTAGTGTGCGGGTATTCTGTCACTTCCTCGATGCCGCAATGTCTCCTGGGAGCTTTTGTCATTGTTCCCAATGACAGAGGTCTGCCGCGAGTTATCGCAGGATTTAGAAAGAACTTCTTTCTAAATCCCGCGATAACTCGCGGCAGACCTCCGCACTGTCTCCTGGGAACAATGACAAAAGCTCTCAGGAGACATTGCGGCATTGAGGAAGTGACGGAATACCCGCACAATACCAGATGAATCCATATACAGGAAGCGGCCAGTAACATAAAGGATTTCTATGGTACAGTAGATCGGAAAAAACAAACAAACAAACATGCGGTTTAGTAATTATGCATATGAGCACATCATTTTTATTTTTTTGGTGGGGGAGTGGATCTTGGGTGGGAGTTCCTACACTTTTTCCCCAGGACTTGACCCCTGATTTCCACCAAACATATAATTTGGTGTTGAGGCCAAAAAATTCAATGTTAGTCTCATCTGAGTATAACACCTTTTCCCTGTGGCCTCAGAATCTTTAAGATGTGTTTTGGCAAAGCTCAGTTGTGACTACATGTGGCCTTTCTTGAGGAGTAGCTTTTTTCTTGCAAACCTCCCATACAAGCCACATTTGTGGAGAAATTGGGATATTGTTGCCACATGCACACAATGACCACTCTTTGTAATAAATTCCTGCAACTGCTTCAGAGTTGCTGTAGACCCCTTGGTAGCCTCTTTGATCAGTTTACCTCGTGGCACTTTCATTCAATTTGCAGCAACATCCTGATCCAGGGAGGGTCTGTGTTGTACCAAATACCTTCCAGTTCCTAATAATGGACTTCACTGTGCTTCTAGGCATTGATAAAGCCTTTGAATTTTTTTTGTATCTGTCTCCTGACTTGTGCCTGTCAACAACTGTATTCTAGAGATCACAGAGATAGTGCCTTGCCACCCATAGTTGATTGTTTCAGTTGCACTTCCAGGGATTGAACTGCTTCAGGAAAGCTCCTTTCGCCCCTGTTCACATCAGGCATCCCAATACATTTGGCAATATAGTGTATCAGGGAATATTCACAAAGCTGAATTCTGGGTCGTTATAAAAATTACCAGTTAGTGAAGTAATATTTTTAATAAAGTGCATTTGTAGCCAAAACTTTTTTTAAGAAAATGATGAGAAATCCAATATCTTACAAGTTTCATTGGAACATTTGGTGATCATTCCATGGAGAGACAACTGTCTGAAAAGAATTTCCTTTCACTTTAAAAATATTTAATCTTAAAGTGGATGTAAACCCAAAATTTAGGGGAGATGTATATAGTCAGAGCTGGGCAGAGTAGAAGTTCTACTCTGCCCAGCTCTGACTAGATACATCTCCAGGGCTGTCTTAATGAGAGGGCACACCTGGACCCCTGCACTTTCCCCAAAGCAGCTTGCCCTTGAGCCCACACTGTTCCAAAATTGGGGGCCCCATGATGGTACTGAGAGTGATAGATACACAGGGGAGGCAGTCTGCCTCCTACCTACTTGATGTCTGTTTGCCTGCACTGTCATTATTGTAGGGGCCCCAGAGCATTACTTTGCCCAGGGGCCCATGATGCTATTAAGACGGCACTGTACATCTCCCCTAATCAATTGTCTATGTGAATTGGGAACTTTTTACAGAGGCTGTGCATGTGTCCAGGCTAGTGCACGAGATATGTAAATAACCTGTCACTTAAAGCAAGGAGGGCAGGAAGGACTTTTTATTTAGACAGGGTTTTCTCTGTAAGTCTGTTTTATTTCACTGAACAATAAAAGAGGATTGCTCAGAGCTGGATTAACTTTGTGTGGCAAGACTGGGCACAGATGATAGGAAATCGTATTCTCTACATTGTGACATAAAAAAAAAATTGGGGTTTACATCCACTTTACTTCCTGTCTCTGGGACAAGCAGTGAAATGTGTTCAATGAAACAATGACAGAAAAAACCTAACAAGGGTTTTGACTATTTCCTATCCTATTCAAAACGTATGCCCTGTACACACGATCGGTTTGTCTGATGAAAATGGACAGATGGACCATTTTCATTGGACGAACCGATCATGTGTGGGCCCCATCAGTTTTTTAGAACCTGTTTTAAATTTTACGTATGGTTAAAAAAACAATAGAAAAAAATGATCGTCTGTGGGGAAATCCATTGGTCAAAAATCCATGCATGCTCAGAATCAAGTCGACACATGCTCGGAAGCATTGTACTTCATTTTTCTCTGCACATCGTTGTGTTTTACGTCACTGCGTTGGACACGATCGGATTTTTAACCGATGGTGTGTAGGCAAGACTGATGAAAGTCAGCTTCATCGGATATCTGATGAAAAATTCCATCGGTTCGTTTTCATCAGACGAACCGATCGTGTGTACAGGGCATTAAATATACATTAAATCAAACTCGGCTAAATACCTAATTTGTCTGGATACATGCTGCTATAACCCTTTGCCCACCTGCACTCAGACTTGGGGAAGGATGGTCAGCACTTCAGCAGGTCGGTTTGTGTTGTAGTGCACATTTGCTGAACATTCTAACATTAGAGTAGAGTAAGTACATACTGTAGATGACAGTCTCCAAGATGGATATGTTTTAACTAAAGTTATTAACAAAGCTGAGCTACTTTTGCATTGCAGGTCAAATGGGCACCAAGGCTTACTGTCCAGTAAATGCGCCCATATCACAAAACTAGCTAGACAGAATTACAATTACAATTTTTTTGACAATAAAAGCAGTTCTCATATATGGGTTTCAGCTATGCATTTGGCTGCTTGCCTTTTTAGTATGTAAGCAAATATCTAATATTGTAGGATTATATTCATACACTTGTCTTGTCCTTCCAGCTTTTTGGCCTTGGATTTTCTATGACATTGTACTGCCAAATAGGAAAGAAATGAGGAAACGGATGAGACACTGCAAGCTACCATAGGAAGTAACCTGATAGAACACTCCTGCAAGTGCTTTATGTTATAATATATGTTCAATACAATAAACTGTAGATATACCTGACATGGAAATGTGTTTTGCAAGTCATATTTAGCCATCACTCAACAGTACTAACTAATTTAGCAACCAGCTGACAATCAATTGTTACTCCTGGTCTGTTAAATCTAATTGGCTGTTGTAGGTTTCTGTATTTTGCACATCATTGTTTTTTTTTTAACATTCTAATTTAGTTGGGCACCGACCGTTTAAACTAAGTATATAATAAAAATTATAGTATAAACAAAGCTTACCTGGTGAAAAGTGCACATCACAATAATTACTGTAGTAGATCATAAGGCAGCTGAAATAATATGCAAATGTTGACTTTTCCTGTAAAAGCCAAGGTGGAGGCCCAACTTCTGCTATCTGCAGAATGTTCCTATTGGTCCTTGGGTCATGGGTCAATATTCACTAGAGAAGCTTGGAAACAGGAGGGAGAAAGTCCACATGCTTGGTTTGAAATTTCAGGTATGTCACAGGCTTATTATAAAGTAATAATTTTCATCCACAAAAAGTTGAAAAGCAGCTTTGGGGCAAAGCAGGAATGATCAGGTGTCTTCACCTATCTTCCAGTGTGTTTTTTTTGTTTTGTTTTTTAGATCTACCAGACCCTCAATGTGATTGTATATGCAGATAATGGCACACACAATTAATGACTAGCCTTTCCCTTTCCATGTCCTGCATTATCTTCTGGTCCTTCAGCATTATGGACAAGCTTAATCGATATGGAAGGGTGGCCAGCTTTTGATTTTGTGAACTTTTTATTAGGTTTAGTCATGCCAACTTAAAGTGGAGGTTCACCCTAAAAACAAGTATTTACCATTCAATCCAGCATACTGCCGACATGTACAGTATGCTGGGTTTTTTTTCGGTTTACATACCGTAGTATAGGTATTTCTTCCCCCGGCTTCCGGATAGTGAATCCCGCGGTACTGGGCGTTCCTATTCGAGACTAAGTGATTGACGTATGACAAAAGCTTGCCCCCCGGCGCATAATGCGCATCACCAGTTTCCGAAAGAGGCCGAACTGCGAGTCGGCGCTATACGGCGCCTGCGCACCGACGTTCGGCTTTTTCCGGAAACTGGTGATGCGCCTTTTGCGCCGGGGGGCAAGCTTTTGTCATACGTCAATCACTTAGTCTCGAATAGGAACGCCCAGTCCCGCGGGATTCACTACCCAGAAGCCGGGGGAAGAAATACCTATACTACGGTATGTAAACCGAAAAAAAAAAACAGCATACTGTACATGTCGGCAGTATGCTGGATTGAATGGTAAATACTTGTTTTTAGGGTGAACCTCCACTTTAAAATCACTTTGGTAGACATGTGCAGGCACTGGCTTTTTTACAACTTTAGGTTGAAGAAAATATTTATTTTAGATAAGCTTATACAGTAGGTATGTTTATGCAATCTTGTTAGATCCTTCAATGTAATACATGCATCAATTTCACTTCACATTTTTTGTTTCAATAATATCAACATTTATTGTATTGAAAGCAAAACTCTTTATTGAAAACTGTTTGAATATTACTACTCTTCATTAAAGGTATATTTAAAGCTCAACTCCAGGTACAGTTTTAATGCATTGTTATATTGGTCCAGCTTGGGTCAATCTAAGTTTACATATTCCATACCTGTAGGACCCTTGTGAAAGCAGAAAATCATTGTAATGCCTCGTACACACGGTCAGACTTTTGACCATGCAAAAGTCCGTCGTGAGTCCGTCGGAAGTCTGATGGAAAGAAAGAGAACAGGTTCTCTATCTAAGGTCCGTCGGACGTCCGATGGAGGCTACACACGGCCAGACTTTCCAAAAAAAAGCCTGTCTGAAAAGCAAGTCCGGCCATGTGTACGAGGCATAACAGTTCTCTGATTGGATGCTGTGAAGAGGAAGGTAGGTAATATCATGATCTCCATCTCATCCAATAAGAAAACACCTTGTATCCTTTAAAAAATATATTTTATAAATAGCGACCATGCCAAACAAGCAACCCACTGTGTTCAGTATTCAAAAGGGCAGTCACTTAATAAAGGACCTGGAAGACTGCAGCATTTGCCGACTACTACAGTGTTTATCCACTTCCACACTGGTCCCTCAGGTATAGAACACTTTTACTTACATTATTTCAAGCTGGACCAATGTGACTATGCAATAAAAACCAAATCTAGAGTTCATCTTTAACTTTCCCAAACAAAGATGCTCTTCCAGGCCTTTTCCAGCAGAGATAACATAATAAAAAGCTTAATAAAAAGAGAGGTATTAGCCAATCTTAACTCTGATTACTCCTGCATCAGCACTGAACAATTTGGTCAACAAGAGGTGTAATGCCTCGTACACATGATCATTTTTTTCCGACAGGAAAATAAAAAAAAAATTCAGGAAAATGGCTGAAATTTGTTTTGCCTACACACGGTTACACTAATCTTGGCTGAAATTCCAAACGTCAAGAACGCGGTGACGTACAACACGTATGACAAGCCGAGATCAACGAAGTTCAATGGGCTGTTCAGCTCTTCTGCTTGATTCTGAGCATGCGTGTTTTTTTGTGCATCGTAATTGCATACAGACGAACGCGATTCGCAATAGGAATTTTTCCTGTCACGAAAATTGAGATCCTGCTCTCAATCTTTTCTTGGCAGGAAAACTGACAGAAAAAGTGTCGGAATTCCTGACAAAAACCTCACGTCGCACTTTTCTTGTCAGGAAAACTGATCGTGTGTCCGAGCCATAAGAAGCAACCAACAGCATTTTTTTAAATAGAAAAACATTTAACTTAATAGCCGTACTCTTACCATTTATGTTACCTCTCAAGTAAAAGTATTGATATAACTTTCCGTAACCATAACAGAAAAAAGAGCAATCACAGGGTTGCAGAAGACCTCTTTTATTTTAATATGCTAAAAATGTATGTATTTGCACATGCAATCCTAAAACGTAATCACAGGGCTGTCAGCAGACTGAAGTTCCACATATAGCACCAGGTCTCTCTGGAGGTGCTTCTGTCACCACCAGACTGTCAATCTCATCTTCTCTTTGGAGACATACAAAGTGCTCCACTTTCCAACTGCCTTTATGTTAATAGATGAGAACTGCATTTCTTCTCTCCACCAGCTTGCTTTCTACTTGGGATAGTTTGCACCTCTAGCAAGGGACATGGTGCTACAAGTGGAACTTTAATCTGTTGACATGATCAAGTTTTATTGTCAGTGCAAAAAAATTAAAAGGTGAACTGACTTACAACATTCCCCTGCTCCTCAGTTTACAGCTGCATGTACCTCATATGATCCTCATCTTCTGAAACTCTTTTCAGCTGGTATAACGGCACAGCTCTTCACAAAATTTCACAAAAATACTGCACAACAGCAGGTGACCGTACTAGCCAATGAGAATCTTTGCTTCGTTTTGGATTGCCATCCTGGAAGAAAGGAGCCTCTAAAGGAGCCAGTGCTGACCAATGGGTGCCCACCATTGCTTGCATTATGCTGTTACACAGCCTCTGACACTATGTAGTGATGTTTTAATGTGCCACACCCTTCAATTGTCTGGGGCAGACAGTAGAAGATGGGGATGGGAAAGGTGTTGTAAGTTAGCACACCTTTTCATTTTTTTTTGTAAAAAGGTGATCTAACCCTTTAATTTGAAGGATATGTTTTGCATTATTAGGACATTTTTTTATTACAGTTTATGAAGAGTAATTTGATTTTGTATTGCTAAAAATAAAACCTTTTTTTTTTTTAAAACATTTCAACATTTTGTAGAATATATGTTTGAATTTCATGTATCATTGTAAAACTTTGCATAATTAAGCACTGCTCATATTATGATATAATTATAAATGTGCAAGACTCTAAAGCACACACATGTAGAATGCTTTATTAGTATAATGGTTTCATAGTTTAATAGTTGCACCAACCTTATGTTTTATTTTATTGTCAAGCCTATAAAAAAACTTTATAGTACAATAATTCTACAGCTGCTAGAAAGACATACTTACCTCCACCCTGGAGTTGGTGTTGGGTTACAGAATTTGCTTATCACAAATCTTCCAAAATGAGAAAAAACACACACGAATGTCAAATACATGGATTTTGATTTACTACGGTAATACTACTCAGAAATGTGCATTTTACCCTAATGGATTATCTAGATCAGGGGTGTCAAACTCAATTTAATTGCGGGCCGCATCAGCATTATGACTGCCCTCAAAAGGGCCAGTTGTATCTGTAAGATTTGATGTCCAGCGCATCCCCTCCCCTTACATTAGATGTCAAGTGCCACCCCACCATCAGAAATTGAGTCCCCCACCCTCCCTTATATTACAGTGCACCCCCTTACCTTATGCCGCTGGGAAGAAGATGGATGCATTGCTTGAAAGCAGAAAGTGCAGGGAGGAGGACCAGAGGAGGGCTGGAGCTGAAATGGACTGGAGGGACGGATTTGGCCAGCGGGCCTTGTGTTTGACACCTGTGATCTAGATAGTGAGGATATCAGTTAATGGGGTTACAGAGTCATTGCTATTCATTTGCAGAAAAGGAAATACAGGATAATCCATCAGGTCAGTAAAAACACTACTTCTCTAGGGGGCCAAGGCTCGTTTTTGCCAGGATGGTGTCCAGACATCCAGAATGCAGGGAAGGTTGCTGACAGTGGCAGATTATTGAATGTTTACCATAGCCATCACTCTACTGCATAATCTGAGCCCTTACTCTACTGTGAAGCCCCATACACACTATCAGTTTTCCTGCAGATTTTTCTCTTTAGGTTTACCAAAACCATATAGTGCAAGGTCCTGCCTGATTGCATACAAATTGAAACTCTTAAAGTTTGACCTCTTATTAGATGGTTTTGGTAAACCTGAAGAGATAAACCTTCAGGAAAACAGATAGTGTGTATGGGGCTTGTCACTTTTGTTTTGTTCTTACTCTACTCTGTCACATGAGTGCACTGTGTAACCTGAGCCTTGACTCTACAGAGTAACCTGAGCCCTGACTATACTGTGTAACCTGAGCCCTGACTCTACTGTGTAACATGAGCCCTTGCTATACTGTGTAACCTGAGCCTTGACTGCACTGTGTAACCTGAACCCTGACTGTACTGTGTAATCTGAACCCTGATTATAGTGTGTAATCTGAGCCTTTACTGCACTGTGTAACCTGAGCCCTGATTCTACTGTGTAACCTGAGCCCTGACTCTACTGTGTAGACTGAGCCCTTACTATACAGTGTAACCTGAGCCCTGATTCTACTGTGTAACCTAAGCCCTGACTCTACTGCGTAACCTGAGCCCTGACTCTACTGCGTAACCTGAGGCCTTACTATACTGTGTAACCTGAACCCTGACTGTACTGTGTAATCTGTACCCTGATTTTAGTGTGTAATCTGAGCCTTGACTGCACTGTATAAGCTGAGCCCTGATTCTACTGTGTAACCTGAGCCCTGACTTTACTGTGTAGACTGAGCCCTTACTATACAGTGCAACCTGAGCCCTGATTCTACTGTGTAACCTGAGCCCTGACTCTACTGTGTAACCTGAACCCTGACTGTACTGTGTAATCTGTACCCTGATTATAGTGTGTAATCTGAGCCTTGACTACTAAGTAATCTGAACTAGGGATGAGCTTTATGTTCGGGTCGAACATGAGTTTGACTCGAACATTGACTGTTCGCCTGTTCGCTTGTTTGCCGAATAGCAAACAATGTGGGGTGTTGGTGGCAAATTCGAAAGTCGCAGAACACACTTTAAAAGACTAGGTGAGAAATCAAAAGTGTTCATTTTAACGGTTAATACGGTTAAACGGAAAGTTATTGTCATAAAAAGTGTTTGGGGACCTGGGTCAATGCAAAAAAAGTTTTAAAAACTACATTTTTTTTGAGCAGTGATTTTAATAATGCTTAAAGCAAAACAATAGAAGTGAAATAAAGGTCTGGTATGGATTCTAGGGGGAGCCTCCTCCAAATGGAGTGTGATATCATTCCCCGACATCACCTCCTCCTCCTCAACCTCCTCCTCCTCAACCTCCTCCTCCTCAACCTCCTCAGAGGACTCTGGGCTTGCCTGGGGGTTTTCCTCAGACTCATGTCCGGTGGAGGCTGCAGGCTGGCCAGATGGCCCAGCACCCTCCTGCACATCTATGGATGACACAAAACATACACAGGTTGGAGGATCCACACACTTGTCACATATTCCCTTCCCCCCCAAACATGCTACTCACCAGATAGAGAAAAAAAACACTTACCTGTCCTCACACCCTCCTCACTGGAGTCAAAGCCAGGCAGCCCCTCCACTTGCTGCCTGTGGAAGCACTGGGCCACCGCACGCTCCTCAGCACTCAGCCTAATAGTGCATGCAGGTCCCACTCCAGTGCCCCTGGCATGTGCTGCAATCTTGGCCAGCTTCCCACGGACCACACGCCTGAGATCATTGATCTTTTTTTGGATCCCATTGCGGGTCCTGGTCTCACCACCCAACGCATTGACATCGTCTGTGATGTCTTGCAGTATCTGCCTCCTCCTGGCCGGGGTGGTGTTGGCACTCTCAGGGCCATGAAGAAAGAGACCAAATCGGGTAATGACCCTCACAATGATCTCCTTCTCCCGCGAGGAGTAGTTTAACTTCCTCTTCCTCTCAGTCATCTTTACAAAACACTCTCCAAAACACTCTCCAAAAACCACACTGACATGACACGACACAAACCAACAAACAGCACCAGACAACGGAACAAAACCACCTTGCTTCAGGGGGGAAACAAATGGATGTACTTTTGCAATGGAAGGGCGTATGTCTGGGCCTATTCATGCCATGGGCGTATCTCACTAAGTACGCCGGGCATAGTTCCTATCTCACTAATTGCGCCGGGCCGAGTTCTGAGCATGCGCAGAGAGGCTCTGACCATAGTCAGCGTCATGCGCATGCGCAGTACGGCCGGCCCTTCATTTGAATGGGGTCACGGCTCATTTCAATGGAACATGCCCACGTCCTTCCCACTTTCAATTACGCCGGCTTACGCCTCGAAATTTACGTTGCGCCGGCGCAAATTTGGGCGCTAATACTATGAGGATACGGTACTTGCCTCTCTAAGTTGAGCCGGCGTAACGTAAATGAGATGTGCTACGCCGGTCTATATATGCGCCGATCTACGTGGATTTGCCCCCATGTTTTTAACCATTTTTGTAAAAAATGTTAATATATTTTTGTACTTCTTTTGAACTTGAGTCGTTACCTTTAAAGTCCCACTTTGGGGGTTCTCTCCTCTCTATTTCATTCAGGGATGTTGGTAATGCACATAGGTCTAGTTTTCTGATGTCATATTATGCTACTGTGTAACCTGAGCCCTGACTCTACTGTGTGACCTGAGCCCTAACTCTGCTGTGTAACTTGAGCCATGACTGTACTGTATAACCTGAGCCTTAAATCCACTGCGTGACCTGAGCCCTGAATGTATGTACACTGCTCAAAAAAATAAATAAAGAAACACTTTGAAAACATATCAGATCTCAACGGGCAAAAATCTCATGCTGGATATCTATACTGATATGGACTGAGTAATGTGTTAGGAATGAAAGGATGGCACATCATTAGATGGAAATGAAAATTATCTACCCACAGAGGACTGAATTCAAAGACACCACAAACATCATGAAATGTCATTGCAAGAACTCAAAATGGTCCTCAGTAGTTTGAAATGCTCCCAAGTGCTTGTATGCATGCCTGACAACATCAGGGCATGCTCCTAATGAGACGACGGATGGTGTCCTGGGGTATTTCCTCCCATATGTGGACAAGAGCATCCCTGAGCTCCTGAACAGACTGAGGTGCAACCTGGCGGTACCGGATGGACCGAAACATAATGTCCCAGATGTGTTCTTTTGGATTTAGGTCAGGTGAGCGTGGGGGCCATTCAACGGTATAAATTTCTTCATCCTCCATGAACTGCCTGCATGCTCTCGCCACATGAGGCCGGGCATTGTCGTACACGAGGAGGAACCCAGGACCCGCTGCACAATGGGTCCTAGGATGTCATCCCGATACCTAATGGCAGTCAGGGTGCCATTGTGTAGCCTGGAGAGGTCTGTGCGTCCCTCCATTGATATGCCTCCCCAGACCATCACTAACCCACCACCAAACCGGTCATGCTGAACGATGTTACAGGCAGCATAAAGTTCTCTGTGGCTTTTCCAGACCCTTTCACGTCTGTCACATATGCTCAGGGTGAACCTGCTCTCATCTGTGAAAAGCATGGGGCACCAGTGGTGGACCTGTCAATTCTTGTGTTCAATGGAAAATGCCAATCGAGCTCCACAGTGTCCGGCTGTGAGCACATAACACACTAGAGGACGTCGGGCCCTCAGGCCACCCCCATGAAGTCTGTTTCTTATTGTTTGGTCAGAGACATTCACACCAGTGGCCTGCTGGAGATCATTTTGTAGGGCTCTGGCAGTGTTCACCCTCTTCCTCCTTGCACAAAGGAGCATATACTGGTCCTGCTGATGGGTTAAGGACCTTCTACGGCTCTGTCCAGCTCTCCTAGAGTAACTACCTGTCTCCTGGAATCTCCTTCATGCTCTTGAGACTGTGCTGGGAGTCACGTATTGGCACGTATTGATGTGCCATCCTGGAGGAGTTGGACTGCCTGTGCAACCTTTATAGGGTCCAAGTATCACCTCGTGCTACCAGTAGTGACATTGACCCTAGCCAAATGCAAAACTAGTGAAAAACAGTCAGAAAAGATGAGTAGGGAAAAAAAATGTCAGACACCTCCACCTGAAAAAACATTCCTGTTTTGGAGGTCGTCTCATTGTTGCTCATCTAGTGCACCTGTTGTTAATTTCAATTAACAGCAAAGCAGCTGAAACTGACTAACAACCCCCTCTGTATACACCCCTCCCCCTCTGCAACTTAACTGACCAGATCAATATCCCAGGAGTTCTGATTCAAAAGCGTTCCTTTATTTATTTTTTGAGCAGTGTATAACCTGACCCTTGAGTCTATTGAATAACCTGAGCCCTGGCTATACTGTGTTAACTGAGTACTCATTTTACTATGTTACTGTGTAATCTGATCTCAGAGTCTAATTCTACTGTGCAATCTGAACCATGACACCTATGTGCAACCTGAGCCCTGATTATACTGTATAACCAGAGCTTTGATTATTCTGTGTAACCCGAACCCTGACAATACTTTGTAACCTGAGCCCTGACTACACACGTCCCTGTTCTGTACTGAGAGGAGATGCAGATTGTGAGTTCTTACAAGCCGGGAACCACAATATGTCATCTCCCATAGTGTGTCCCATCCCCCCACAGTTAGAACACACATTAGGGAACACAGGTAACCCCTCAACTGCCCCCTAGTGTTAACCCCTTCCCTGCTAGTGACATTTACATAGTAATCAGTGCATTATTATAGCACTAATCGCTGTATAAATGCCAGTGATCCCGAAAATTTGTCAAAAGTGTCCGATATGTCTGCCATAATGTTGCAATCCCGATAAAAATCACTGCCATTACTAGTAAAAAATAATAATAATAAAAATAATAAATAATAATAATATAAAATAATAAATAATAAAAAAAAATGCCATAAATCTATCCCCTATATTGTAGACTCTATGGCCCGGATTCTCAAAGGAGTTACTCGGCGCCTGATTCATAGAATCAGATACGCCTCACAGTTGCCTAGATACGAGCGGCGTAAGTCTCCTACGCCGTCGTATCTTAGGGTGCATATATTCACGCTGGCCGCTAGGTGGCGCTTCCGTATATTTCCACGTCGAATATGCTAAATATCTAGATACGCCGATTCACGAACGTACGTGCGCCCGGCGTATCAAGATACGTCGTTTACGTAAGACATACGCCGGCGTAAAGTTACCCCTCATAAAGCAGGGGTAAGTCATGTTAGGTATGGACGTCGGAAACGTACGAACAGCGTCGTATTTTACGTTGTTTGCGTAAGTTGTCCGTGAATGGGGCTGGATGTAAGTTACGTCGACTAGGCATTGAGCGGGCGTAATTTAATTTGAAAATTCAACGTGATACTGAGCATGCGCGCGCATGCGCCGTTCGAAAAAAGCGTCATTTACGTGGGGTCATGATTAGTTTACATAAAACACGCCCCCTGTTCCTCATTTGATTTAGGCGCGCTTACGCCGGCACATTTACGCTACGCCGACGTAACTTTGGACGCAAGTGATTTGTGAATACAGCACTTGCCTCTCTAAGTTGCGGCGGCGTAGCGTAACTACGTTACGCTACGCCCGCTTACATTTACGCCGCCCTACGAGAATCTGGGCTTATAACTTTTGCGCAAGCCAAACAATATACGCTTTTTTTGATTGTTATTACTAAAAATATGCCGAAGAATACATATCGGCCTAAACTGAGGAAAAAAAATTGGGGCTATTTATTACAGCAAAATGTACAAAATATTGTGTTTTTTTCAAAATTGTCGCTCTTTTTTTGTTTATAGCGCAAAAAATAAAAGCCGCAGAGGTGATCAAATACCACCAAAAGAAAGCTCTATTTGTGGGAAAAAAGGATGTCAATTTTGTTTGAGTACTACATCACACGACCACGCAATTGTCAGTTAAAGCGACGCAGTGCCGTATCGCAAAAAATGTCCTGGTCATTGAGCAGCCAATTCTTCCGGGGCTGAAATGGTTCAAACACACTATATCATTGAAACATGCATTCTCCACAGGCTGCATTTACCAAAGTGATAACGGGGGGTTGTCATGAATGAATAATGAAACATACTGAATGAATAAAGGTCATCAGGCTGTATCTTTGTAAACGTATGATCTTGGTGATTATTTATGTAGTGATTTCAAAAGCAATCCATTTTAAATTGAGATCCTCCTTTTTAATTAGGTCTTCTTTGAAGATTAGAGAACCTGGTGCACTCAGCCTCATTGTTACATAATTTATTGAGGAAGAGGCATATGTGATTTAGGCATAAAAGTTTAAACTTTACTGATTAGTATTGATGGCTTTTCTGTCAATGTAACATCATTACAATATTATTAGTCTGTACTGTCTTAAAAGGAAACCACTACTTTTGTTCAAGAAGTAAATCATATAATACATGCAATTGCATCACAATCCAGGATGACATCATCCTCAAGTGATTGTCAGAGTGATGGATTTACCCCAATTCTTGTTCGACAGTGAGCATTAACCACACACAGCAATGTTCTCATTTCTCTTCTCCATAGCAGAGGGAAAGAATAGACTTGTATGCCTCGTACACACAACGTTTTTCTCGGCAGGAAAAAAAATATGTTTTTCCCGACGGGATTCCTCTCAAGCCTGCCTTGCATACACACGTTCAAGGCCAAATACCGTCCCTGTCCAAAGCACAGTGACGTACACCACGTACGACGGGACTATAAAGGGGAAGTTCCATTGTAATGGCGTCAATCTTTGGGCTGCTTTTGCTGATCCTCATGTTAGTAAAAGTTTGGTAAGAGACGATTCGCGATTTTCAGTCTTCGTGCTTTTCAGTCCGTTACAGTGTGACGAATGTGCTATCTCCATTCCGAACACTAGTTTTACAAGAGCGAGCGCTCCTGTCTCATACTTGATTCTGAGCATGCGCTGTTTTTTTCCTCTCGAGAAGGCATACACACGAGCGATTTTCCCGACGGGAAAAAGCCTGCCGGCAATCCTGGCGGGAATAAACAGAACAAGTTCTCTTTTTTTTCCCTACAGTTTTCTCGTCTGGAAAACTGCGATAGAACATACACACGGCCGGTTCTCCCGGCCAAAAGCTGTCATGGCAGTTTTCCCGACAGGAAAAACAGTCGTGTGTATGAGGCAGTAGGGGGATTTTCCAACATAGACGTGCTTGTGATCACTCTCTAACAGAGAAGACAATCAAAATCAGGACCATTACTTGCTTTTACTGTGCTGCTTGTGGCAAGCCTACCTTTAAGGCCCTGTACACATGACCGAACATGTCTGCTGAAACTGGTCCGCGGACCAGTTTCAGCAGACATGTTCGGTCGTGTGTACGGCCGACCGGACAGGTTCCCAGCGGACATTTGTCCAGCCGACCGTTTTCCAGCGGACAAATGTTTCTTGGCATGCTAAGAAACATGTCTGCTGGAAGCCTGTCCGTCGGACATGTTCGGTCGTCTGTACAGACTCACCGTACATGTCCGAGCGGCCGTCATCCCTCGCATGCGTCAAAGTGATTCGTCGCATGCGTGGAAGCATTGACCCTCCAGGGCCGCACACGTCGCCGCGTAATCGTCGTGGCGACGGCGCGGCCACGTCACCGTGTATCGTGTACGCGCGGATTTCTGTCTGATGGTGTGTACAACCATCAGACAGAAATCCGGCAGCGGACGCAGCGGACAGATCCGCTGGTGTGTACGAGGCCTAATAGAGAAGGGGAGAAGTAAAGCCCTTGCTAGGTTTTATTTCAGTCCGTGCCCCTGCTAAGTACCTTCTCTGTTTGTCCTGGTTGGTATTGTCACCTAAACAAAAAGTGATGGGAAACCCAACATTTTGTTGTGAAGGTAAATCTTCCAATGGAGATGCATTTTTCAGTGCCAACTATCTAAGTGGGGAATTCTCTCCTTTTTCTAGAGATTTTCTCTGACTTCTTGACAGGAAATGATAATGACAACAGCAACTAAACTAACAGCTGCTAACGCCTTCCATTTAAATATTTAGCAAGCTGTTATTTTCAAAACTGTCAAAAATCGAATATTTCTTGAAACCATATTGACCACGTGGAGAACACCCCTAAAAATGCCAATACCTGCTCATTTAGGTTACTCATTGTTTTTTTTGTAGTTTTGTGTCTTATGCAACACATACCATGCATAATGAGTGTTATTAAAGAATTTGTTTATCTGCAATACAAGATGGAGACAGTGGTAAATTTATAGTTTTTGTAGAATCTAGAAACTGTTCATCTTTAACAAAAATACCCATCATTCTTCAGTCTAAGTAGAGACAGGTACATCCTGGGAATTTAGACTCCATCTTAGAGACTAAGTGCTGGTTCACACTAGCAAAATGCGAGAACCAGCATTAAACCAGGGCCAGTTCCCGCATTGCAAAGAACTCGCAGGCAGTTCACACTGCCCTATGCAAACCATACCTCCCAACCTTTTGAGATGGGAATGAGGGACACCTATCAGCAAAAGTATGCAGGCATAGTATACACCCCTTGCCACACCCCCTCAAAGGAGAATTGTACAAAAAACAAGAGTGGTTAAACCCACAAGTGTTTTTTTTTTTTTTACCACTACCATTTCTTTATATTGGAATTTACAAATGCAGCAATTTAGAAAGGTTGAGATAAAAGGTTTACCACTGTAAAACACTTTTTGATAGACAAAATTTGCATTTTATATACAACTCTATAGATCAGACCAAAATTAGGGATAAATGAGGAGGAATAAAGGACAGAGGGACATTGCTCCAAATCAGGGACAGTCCCTCAAATTCAGGGACAGTTGGGAGCTATGTGCAAACCGCTGCTGGTGTTAATAGAAAGTTAATGACCCCCAGATCAGTTTGTATATTGCAGTGTGAACTGTAAATTTGGACAGGAATCTGGTGTGAACACTTATGCAATCTGATTCTGGTGCAGACAAAAAAAAAGGTCCTGCACGATATTGTTTTGAATGCAATGCAAATTCAGCCATACAATCTGCATGGCTGAATTCGCCTTGCACAGATATCGCATGTGATCAGCACACCAGTGCAAATCACATGCAATGTCTGACCTCTCACAAGTGTGAACCGGCACTGATAGAAGGAACCAGCTATCAGAGCACCGCTTGCATCCCCTAAATGCAGCATCATTGGGGAGAATTATTTATCGGCATCTGCAGCCTAGCGTATTCATTGTATTTCTGTATAGCTTATAGACTGATTATATGTAACTGTATTTGTTCTCAATAGTTTCACCCTCCCTGTTTTGTTAATAAAGCTTCAAAACGACACTCAGTCTTGCCTATTGCAGAATAGGAGGGTTTATCTGCATGTTGAGCTACACACAGGCAAACGTGTAGCAGGGACAGAACAATGAGTGCAGGCTGGTGTAAAATGAGCCTTAACCACTTAGTAACCGCCCTATAGCCGAAATACGGCTACAAGGCGGTTCCCTTACTCTGGGAGGGTGTCAATATACGTCCTCCCGGAGACTCAGACCCGCGCGCCCGAGCAGGCACGCACACGCGATCACCGCGCTCGCCGGGTCCACGGGACCCGCAGCAACAAGGATCGCGGTAAGGAGCCAATGGAAGCGGCTCCTTACCACGTGATCGCGCCGTCAAATGACGGCGCGATCACTTGTAAACAAACCGGCATCATTACATGACGCCAGTTCCTCCCTCTCCTCTCTGTACCGTTCGGTACAGTGTGAGAGGAGGGGGGGGGAGTGGGTGGCAGCAGCAGCAGATCCAGCCATCCATCCCTGCGCAATACTCTGCAATACCCCCCATACTGTGCAATACCCCCCCATACTGTGCAATACCCCCCCATACTCTGCAATACCCCTCCATACTGTGCAATACCCCCCCATACTCTGCAATACCCCCCCCCCATACTCTGCAATACCCTCCATACTCTGCAATACCCTCCAAACTCTGCAATACCCCCCATACTCTGCAATACCCTCCAAACTCTGCAATACCCCCCATACTCTGCAATACCCCCCATACTCTGCAATACCCCCCATACTCTGCAATACCCTCAATACTCCTCAATACTCCGCAATACCCTCAATACTCCACAATACCCCAATACTCCAATACCTTGCAATACGTCGCCTATGGGGATTTTTAAGTAGCGAAGTTTAGCGCAATTCCACAAGCGTGTGCAATTTTGAAGGGTGACATGTTAGGTATCTATTTACTCAGCGTAACTTCATCTTTCATATTATGCAAAAACATTGGGCTAACTTTACTGTTTTGTTTTTTTTAAGCACAAAACTGTTTTTTTTTTTAAAACACGGGTTCAAAAAATTGCTGCGAAAATACCGTGCAAGATAAAAAAATTGCAACAACCGCCATTGTATTCTCTAGGGTCTTTGAAAAAAAAAGCATATATAATGTTTTGGGGTTCTATGTAATTTTTTAGCAAATAAATGATGATTTTTACATGTAGGAGAGAAATGTCAGAATTGGCCTGGGTGTTCCCGAACGCCCGATGGTCCTCCCTGCATGTTGGGCCTCTGTATGTGGCCACGCTGTGTAAAAGTCTCACACATGTGGTATCGCCATACACGGGAGGAATAGCAGAATGTGTTTTGGGGTGTAACTTGTAGTATGCATATGCTGTGTGTGAGAAATAACCTGCTAATATGACAGAAACTAGAATTTATTTTTTATTTTTACAGAATTTTCAGTCTTTTTTCTTTTATAGCGCAAAAAATAAAAACTGCAGAGGTGATCAAATACCTCCAAAAGAAAGCTATATTTGTGGGGAAAAAAGGACAAACATTTCAGATGGATACAATGTGGTATGACTGAGTAATTGTCATTCAAATTGTGAGAGCACCGAAAGCTGAAAATTGGTCTGGTGATTAAGGGGGTTTTCGTTCCCAGTGGTCAAGTGGTTAATTTGAACCTTATGTTGGGAAATCAAAATGGATGGACAGCCAGGATTTGAATGCATAATAGACACGCTTTGTCTCTACTGCATTCAAGCTACTTATTTGCCTGTCAGCCCCTGTACAGTGAGCTGCGGGTGTGTGAAGCAAATACAGTAATGCCAAAGCTGATGGAACACCCATGCATGCGTGGGAGTGATGTCATCTCAGCCCTGCCAATTACAGCGACCCGTGATCAAGACTGGCGGGGAGTTCCCGGGACATTGCATTGTTGATCAGATGGTAAGTATAGCTCCATTTTAAATTGCATTCTGACAACATATGGTTACGTAACAGTGGCTTTGCACTGATATCATGTAATGGAAATTTTAATATAAACTAAGAAAATAAAAATAATGTTTTATCCCGTAATAAAACGTTTGCTGAAATATATGCATTCATATCAGATGTGATAGAACTATATTAAAGTAAACACAGGCAGTCAGCATTATAACAGTATATAAAGGGTAGAGGTAGAATGAACCACAGATGATGGATTCCAGATGCCTCTATTTTAAGCAGCCAAATTGGCAATGTTGTTATCTGCTCCTTTCAACACTTTTAAGAGGAATGCAACAGTGCAATCATACTTTTTATATATTTCTAAGAATTTAAAAAAAACTGTGCAGCCTACCAAAACAGAATATTTTTTAAAGGTAAGCCTACAGCAAACAGCTACATATACTGTACTTCTAAGGTGCAAATATGTAAAGTGACCTTCCCAATGATTACACCAATATGAACCAATACAGATTGGTCTATTGCCAACCCCATCTTGTGATTGGACAGTAAAGAAGCAACAATCACACTGATGAAGTACCCACTCGGGTAATTGGCTTACATTTAAATGGGGTTTATTCAGAACAGGGACTAGTGGTGCGCCACAAGGCTGTGTGCTGAGTTATTTTCCATTTAATTTGTTTGTAAGTCATAGAACTATTGGATTGATGGATAAGGTATGTATCTTTGCTGATGACGCAAAGGTGTGCAACAAGGTTGACATCTCTGGAGCTGTCAGTAACATGGAACATGATTTGGCATTGCTGGAAGATTGGTCAAAGCAGTGGAAACTGCAGTTCATTGTCTCTAAATGTAAAATAATTCACATAGGGAAAACTATATTCTTGATAGAGTAGAATATTGGGGGTTCAGTGTTGGCTAAAGCTACAGAGGAAAATGTGGGGGTACTTATTTCAGATTATTGCCAAAGGCAGCAGTGTAGCCAAGCAGTGGAAAAAGCAAATAGAATTCAAGGGATTATTATTAGAGGGCTCACCAGCAGGCGTAAGGAGGCCTTGATTCCCCTATGTAGATCTTTAGTTAGGCCTCATTTAGAATAGTGTTTCCAGTTCTGGAGAACTCACTTACAAAATGATTTTGATAAGATAAAACTAGTCCAGAGATGGGCAACAAAAATAGTGAAAGGTCTGGGGGAAAAACATATCAAGAGCGACTTTAGGAACTAAACATGCACAGTCTGAAGGAAATTCTCAATTGGATCTAGGTCTGGACTTTGACTGGGCCATTCTAACACATTAATATGCTGTGATCTAAAACATTCCATTATAGCTCTTTCTGTATGTTTAGGGTCATTGTTCTGCTGGAAGGCGAACCTTCGCTCCAGTCTCAAGTCTTTTGCACACTCTAATGCCCTGTACACACGATCGGAATTTCCATCGGTATAAACTCTGACAGATTTTTCTGACCGGCGGTGATGTAAAACACTACGACGAGCCGAGAAAAATTAAGTTCAATGCTTCCGAGCATACGTCCACTTGATTCTAAGCATGCATGTTTTTTTCTCCGTTGGAGTTTCATACAGACGAACTGAATTTCCGATGGAAAAACTCAGATGGGGCACACACACGGTCGGAATATCCGATGAAAAAATTACATCTGACTTTTTCCATCGGATATTCCGATCGTGTGCTCAAGGCATAACAGGTTTTCTCCTAAGATTGCCCTGTATTTGGCTCCATTCATCTTCTCATCAACTCTGACCAGCTTCTGGGTCCCTGCTAAAGAAAAGCATCCACACAACTTAATGCTGCCACCACCATGTTTCACGGTGGGGATGGTGTGTTCTGGGAGATGTGCAGTGTTAGCTTTAAACCACACATAGCGTTTTGCTTTAAGGCCAAAAAGTTAAATTTTGGCCTTATCTGACCAGATCACCTTCTTCCACATGTTTGCTGTGTCCCCCACATGGCTTCTCGCAAACTGCAAACGGGACTTCTTATGGCTTTCTTTCAACAATGAATTTCTTCTTGCCACTCTTCCATAAAGGCTAGACTTGTGGCGTGCATGACTAATAGTTGTCCTGTGGACAGATTCTCACAGCTGAGCTGTGGATCTCTGCAGCTCCTTCCGAGTTACCATGGGCCTCTTGGCTGCTTCTCTGATTAATGCTCTTCTTGCCCGGCCTGTCAGTTTAGGTGGACGGCCATGTCTTGGTACGTTTGCAGTTGTGCCATACCCTTTGCATTTTAGGATGATGGATTGAACAGTGTTCCGTTCAAATATTGGAATATTTTTTATAACCTAACCCTGCTTTAAACTTCTCCACAACTTCATCCTTGACCTGCCTGGTGTGTTCCTTGGCCTTAATGATGCTGTTTGTTCACTAAGGTTCTTTAACAGATGTCTGAGGGCTTCACAGAACAGCTGTATTTATACTGAGATGAAATTACACATAAGTGGACTCTATTTATGATTAAGGTGACTTCTGAAGGCAGTTGGCTCCACTAGATTTTAGTTAGGGGTATCAGAGTAAAGGGGGCTGAATACAAATGCACGCCACACTTTTCAGATATATATTTGTAAAAGAAATTATAGACAATTTATAATTTTCCACTTCACAATTATGTTCCACTTTGTGTTGGTCTATCACATAAAATCACAATAAAATACATTTACGTTTTTGGCTGTAACATCATGACAACATGTAGAAAATGTCAAGGGGTATGAATAGTTTTTCAAGGCCCCATAAGACAACACTTTCAATGGCATGTTTAACAGACTTAAAGTGGTAAAAGTCTTAAAGTGCTTAAAGTCTTTACTACCACTTTTACCTACAGGTAAGCCTATATTAAGGCTTACCTGTAGGTATAAATAATATCTCCTAAACCTGTACGGTTTAGGAGATATTCCCCTCGCAATGCGCCGCTGATTGTAGCGGCGCATGCGCGCACATGTGCGGGAATGACGACATTGCCGCTCCAGCCAATCACAGCACTGGAGCGGCGATACCCGGAAGACACCCAGCGGCAAGATGACATCTCGCTCGGCGTGGACCAGGTAAGTTCCCTACACCTCGTTTTAAGGTAAGTATTTCATAATGAGCTAGTATGCGGTGCATACTAGCTCATTATGGATTTTGCCTAAGGCCTCGTACACACCATCGAACATGTCCGATGAAAACGGTCCGCGGACCGTTTTCATCAGACATGTTCGCTCGGAGATTTCGGTCTGATGGCTGTACACACCATCAAACCGAAATCCCCGCGGACAGACAGCGCGGTGACGTGGCGGTGACGTTGACGCCGCCACGTCACCAATCCAGGAAGTAAAATACTTCCACGCATGCGTCGAATCCATTAGACGCATGCGGGAGATATCTGTCTGCTGGTTAGGTGTTAGGTTAGGTTAGGTGTTTTAAAGCATGCTTTAAAACTTGTCTGCTGGAAAAACCTGTCTGCTAGGCTGTACACACGGTCGGATCAGTCCGCCGAAACTGGTCCGCGGACCAGTTTCAGCAGACATGTTCGATCGTGTGTACAGGGCCTTACAGGTGTAAAAAAAAAAATTGCGGGTATAAAAGGGAGCAAACATTACTAGGTTTTAATTTTTTTTTAGCTGCTATCAAAAAAATAAGGCTGTAATGTCAATTCTTACTAAAAATTGTGTTTAGCCATCAAACAGATTCAAACCTACCCTGAATCTAAACCTGATTGTTGGTTGTGGGAAAATAACTCCAGTTCTTTATAAATATACATCGTGATGTCAGACCTTCTGCGTTAATCTATACAGCATGTGCAGGGTCACTATTACTACAAAGTCCTAAAACATGAACTTAATATTGATTTTAGCTAGGCAGCACTTATCTCATTGTTCTTGGCTGCAGTGAAATATACTCTAGATAACAATGTTGCTTCAAAATCAAAGTGCAAAGCTAGCAAAGGATAGAAATAATTTCCAAAGTAAGGGCGCCTTTACATTTGTCTGTTTTCCATGCATTTTACTGCATGCCTGTTTGTAAGGACGAGGGCTTTAAATAACACTGGCAGACGTTTTTATGAGATGACTGCTAGAAGTTTGTGCTGGCCATGACAAATTTGACCTTTTCATCAGTTTAGTAAAGCTTTAATTTGTTTTCTGCAAATTTATATCTGGTAAAAAATAAATTAACAAAAAAAACTAGATCTGAATTACAAAAGTTTATATCAGCTGTTGAGGAAACATTCCATCGTGGTTTTTGCATCTTTGTCGTATTCACTAAAAACCACACAAGGTCAACACAGTGACTGTTGGTACTTTCATCTTGCAGCACTAGAGATATCTATTTGAAGCCCCACCATTACATTACCTCCATTGCATTTTCTCCATATCCTTGCATGGCTTTGTGCAAAAACATGCTGGTAGATTAATTGGCTCCTGTCTAAATTGACTCTACTATGTGTATGTATGGATGTGAGTTAGGGACCTTAGATTGTAAGCTATTTGAGGCCTGCAACTGATGTGGATGTGCGATTTATGTAAAGCACTGAATAAATTGTCAGTACTATATAAAAACCTGTAAAAAGAGAAGATGGGCAGCAACTCCAAAAATAACTACTACTTATCCCTAACACAGGTGATCAGACACTATAGCTAGCTTCTGTGTTCTTCACCTATAGCAGCGCCCGTTCCCATAAGGCAAGCAGGCCTATCGGTACGTACTCGGTTGCCCCTAGATGCTATCGTGTCTGGCCACCACACTGGGGCAGGTGCGAACTGAGCAAAGCAAACCGGTACTTACAGTTGGCAGACAGGCAGAGAGCTTCAATGACAGCCCAGGTACAAGGCAGCCAGAGATCAGAGAATAGTTGATATCCGATCTGAGGTCATACACAGGGAAATTCAAACAACAGAGCAGGGAGCTTTGAAAAACGTGTTACAAATGCAATATCACAAGCATGAAACTGCAGGCTTGGCTAGCTTAAATCAGGTTTGGTCTCCACCCAGAGCCTGGCCACAACCAATCACATTGCAGGTGGACAGACAGATAAGGAGAATGTAACAGCCAAAACCAGGATGCTGAAACCAGCAGTTAAGATGGAGCAGGAGTGCAAATGCTCTTGACACTACTATACCACAACTTTGAGGAGACACAATTGTGTTAAAAAATCCACTAATAGATGTATACAGATGTATATAAGTGCACATGGATACAGTAATACACAGGATAGAATTACAGAAAACACATTGGTGCATGTTCTATGCATTATACCCGAATAAAGCTGAGAAAATTGCAGTTTTGTTGGCTAAACGTTATTCTCTATGGAAAGACATTTATGTACCCCAGTATACATTTCGAATAATTGCAAGCAGAGATAAATAAAGATCTGTTTTCACAAAGCTGTCATAATAAATTACTGTTTATAGAAACAGTTTTCAGACGTTTATTGCTGGAATTATTCAAAGCTGGACAAGCCAGTAAAACAATTACCAAGGCAGGTCTACAAGGAGAAAAAAAAACTAATTGGGCAGTCATAATCCACTGTTGCTCCAGATCCTCACTACCAGTCGTAAGTTTATTTCTTTATTTTCAATATTTTCATGAAGACTATTCCAAAGTCATAGCCAGAGACAAGGATAATATTGAGTGCTAATATACGCAGGAAGGATTCAAGAGACGAGATTTAAGATATATAAGGCACAGTATAAAGAAAATAAGGGACAAATCAAAGCATGTTGGCTTGTGTTTTCTAAAACACTCTGAAGTTAAGAGGCATTCTTATTGAATTCAAGGATATAACTGTTAGCATGTTAGTCAATCATAGCAATGTACATCTATCATCTATTCTACTGTATACATTAACATCATTTTCCTTACTTGCAAACCATATGTGAAGCCCCATACACACTATCAGTTTTCCTGCAGGTTTTTCTCTTCAGGTTTACCAAAACCATCTAATATGAGGTCAAACCTTAATGCCGCATACACACAATCGTTTTTCGGGTTCTACAAAATTACGTTTTTAAGGGTCTAGAAAAAACAACGTTTTTTTTTTCAACCCGATCATTAAAACGGCCTTGCCTACACACGATCATGAAAAAAAAAATGCTCTAGCAAAGCGCGGTGACGTACAACACGTACGACGGGACTATAAAGGGGAAGTTCCATTCGGATGACGCCACCCTTGGGGCTGCTTTAGCTGATTTTGTGTTAGTAAAAGACGATTCTCGTTTTTCTCTCTGTTACAGCGAGATGAATGTGCTTACTCCATTACGAACGGTAGTTTTACCAGAACGAGCGCTCCCGTCTCATAACTTGCTTCTGAGCATGCGCAGATTTTTCACGTCGTTAAAGCCCACACACGACGATTTTTTACAACCTTAAAAACGACAACGTTAAAAACGTTGTAAAAAAATAGACCATGTTCGAAAAAAAATTTGCCCATTTTTTAGAACCCAAAAAATGCTCTGAAGCCCACATACGATAGTTTTTAATGAGATTTTAAAAAAACGTAATTTTTTAGAACCCGAAAAGCGGTCGTGTGTACGCAGCATAAGAGTTTCAATTGGTATGCAATCAGGCAGGCCCTTGCACTACATGGTTTCGGTAAACCTGAAGAGAAAAACCTGCAGGAAAACTGATAGTGTGTATGGGGCGTAATACATTCTTGACATATGATATCACATTTTGTACCACTTTTTTTGTACTAAATAAAAATAGTTGTATTCTGAACTACCCATTAGCAAAGAAGTCATGGAAAATACTAGTGATATTAAATTAAGCTAGTGGATCCTGCAGAAAGTTTTTTTTGTTATGTCATATCACTACTAGAAGTTAAGTGAGGGAACCCTTGATAAAAAGTTATTTAAAGTGTTGTAACATAGACAAATATATTGTATGCCTTGTTCAAATTCCCAGCACTTGGGGGTAGGGGTGCTGCAACTCTATTATCAGAATATCTTGGTGGGTTCCATGGGGAAAAAGTTGTTTTTTTAATTAAAAAATATCTCTAACTACAGCTTACCATATGCTTCCAAAAATCATATCTCCTGCATCTTACCTTTCCTGATTAAGCCCATGTTGGGCTAATAGAATATACATGTTGTATAATAGAAACGTTTGTGTAAGATGACATATCATCACATAGTTGAGGTTATGATGTTAAATGCCGGCTACATGCTGTCATCCTTGTGCCTAAATCAGATATCCATCTGAGCCTCTAACCTTCATGAAAAACATTTCTGACAATTGTTTTTTATCTTTAATGAAAGAAAAGTCAGGGTTTCTGTATACTCTACATCTATGCCAAATTCCTTTAGCCTTACTTGTTTCTACATGCTTGGCCAGTGCTACACATCTACTATTTGATTACATGGTTTCAAGCATCAGATGCAAATTACACAATACACTTGCTTGACACAAATCATGCCTGACAGCATAAACACAATAAGAAAACACAATTCATTTGTATTTGTATTATTATTTTCAGTGCTGGTAGTTGTAGTAGTAGTAGTAGCTTGACTAGTAGTAGTAGTAATTGAAGGGGGGGGGGGCCAGATCCCTTCTCTTTGTTGATTGTAAATCTTGGGGTAGATTCAGGTAGGGGCGCGCACTGCTACGGCGGCACAGCGTACCATTTTTACGCTACGCCTCTGTAAATTACTGGAGCTACGCTTCATTCACAAAGCATTTGCTCCGTAAAAGGGGCCGGCGTAAGCGTGCATAATTTAAATGATCCCGTAGGGGGTGTGGATCATTTAAATTAGGCGCGTTCCCACGCCGAACGTACTGCGCATGCTCCGTCGGGAAAATTTCCCGACGTGCATTGCGGGAAAAAAACGTCGCAAGGATGTCATTTGCTTCGACGTGAACGTAAATGGCGTCCAGCGCCATTCACGATCCACTTACGCAAACAACGTAAATTTCGGAAATCGCGATGCGGGAACGACGTCTATACTTACCATTGGCTGCGCCTCCTAATAGCAGGAGCAGCCTTACGACGAAAGCGACGAACGCAAACAACGTAAAACACTACCGCCAGGGCGTGCGTACGTTTGTGAATCGGCGTGAGTATGCAATTTGCATACTCTACGCTGACAACTACGGGAACGCCACCTAGCGGCCAGCGGCAGAATGCAGCCTAAGATACGACAGCATAAGAGCCTTATGCCAGTCGTATCTTAGGCTACAGTCAGCGTATCGAGCTTTCTGAATACAGAAAGTTGATATGCCGGCGCTACTTAGCAATTACGCTGCGTATCTATGGATACGCAGGCGTAATTGCTTGCTGAATCTACCCCTATATTTTTAAGGTTATACATCCCTCTATCTTCCTGCCTATTTCTGATGTTGATGTAATAAAGCAATAGAGGTTGGTCACATAGCTAGGTGATTGCTAGCTTTGAGATATATGTTCATTTTGGACAGTAAGGGCCAGATTCAGAAAGAGTTATGCCGGCGTATCAGTGATACCCCCGGCATAACTCACAGTGTGCGCCGGCTTATCTGTTTTTCTGTATGCAGAAAACAAGATAAGCCGGTTTGCAGCAAAGATCTGACAGGCGTAATTGTATTACACCGTCGGATCTTAACTGCAATTTTAACATGGCCGCTGGGGGCGTTCTTGCTGATTTACGGCGAGAATATGTAAATCAGCGAGATACGCCAATTCACGAACGTACGCGGGCCCGACGCAGTCACTTTACGCCGTTTACGTAAGGGTTTTCCCGGCATAAAGATAAAGCTGCCCAAAGCAGGCGCATCCTATGTTAAGTATGGACGTCGTGACCGCGGGAAATTTGAATATTTTTACGTCTTTTGCGTAACTCGTCCGTGAATGGGATTTACGTCGATTACGTTCACGTCGAAAACACCGTCATAATTCGGAACATGCGCACTGGGATTTTTCTAAGGCCGGCGCATGCGCAGTACGTTCGGCGCGTGGACGCGCCTAATTTAAATAGGAGACGCCCCCCTACCCGCCTATTTTGAATTAGGCCGCCCAATTTACGCTACTTAACACGCAAGTGCTTTGTGAATACAGCACTTGCGTGTTAAGTTGCGGCGGCTTTACGTAAATAAGAAAAGTTACACCGCCGCGGCTTTCTGAATCTGGCCCTAAATGTTAGTAAATAAGGTGGATCTGTGTTCAATTTAGAGAGAAATTAAAAAACAGAATTTGTGAAGGATATGATTTATCGATTGAAGGAATACAGATGAACTTATTTTCTAATCTTAAAGCGATTGTAAAGGTATTTCTTTTAAACATGTCTATACTTATAATTGCACAGAGCAGCTGCAAAAATCCTCCTTTCTGTTCCCTCTGGCGCTCCTGGCCCCTCCCCTCTGTCCAGTGCCCCTATAGGAAGCCGCTTCCCAAGAGAGCACTTGTGCGTGCTCCCACCTGAGCCCTACTGCTGAGTCCATTGACACAGACAGCAGAAATCAGCCCTGCCCCCCCGCTCCCTCTTCACTGGCTTTGATTGACAGCACTGGGAGCTCCCTGTGGACCAACAAAGCCAGCGAGACCCAAAAATGAGGGGAGAGAAGAGCTGCAGACATGCACAGCGCTGGATCGAAAGAGGGCTCAGGTAAGTAAAACAGGGGGTGAGGGGGGATGCTGACACCTAAAAACAAAAAATTACCTTAATGCAAGGAATGCATTAAGGTAAAACATTTTAGGCTTTACAACCACTTTAATGAACATTTACTTTGCTAAGTAACAGCCACTACTCCTTTAAATCAACCTCTCTCTGTCTCTGTTCTCCTTCTCTCACATGTCTCCATGTCAAATGCTATTGTGACGTCAATGCTTGTCAAAATATCCAGGTGTTTGGACTGTGCTAAGTGTTCTCACAGTGCGAAGGGTGTGTGCAGGAAGGCAATGACAGAATGAGGGCAGTATCAATAAGACCTCTGCTCCAGCCACATTCATTTGGTTATAGCTCATTTCTCCTTTTTAATAATATACAGAAGAATAATAATATGTATTGAAGCGCCAGTTAGGCATAGCAAACAGAGTGCCAGTGACCACCTGGTATCAAGGAATACCTGAGAGCCAGCTGGCTTTGGCATCTGCGCATGTACATATCTTTACATGTAGCCACGCACACACATGCACAAGAAATGTGCATTTCTTTATATACATGCAAGGACTATTGTTTCCACCTATCCGTGATCATGGACTCTTCTACAGGGACACCCCAGCGGCTCTTCTGTGATACTGGATCTGGAAAGTACCTACCCTCACTAGCACTATGTAAAGGCACCCTATACTATCAACAATTTGTATTTTAATCAAATAAAATAATGCTGCACTAGGATTTGCCTGGCGCTTCTCGTCCTTTTTAGCACTGGCATCAAATGGCCAATTTAAAGGATGGCCTGACTCAGTGTCGGTGCTGGCTGGTTTTCTGCTTGTTCCTTGTATACTTACCTGTGCTGTGACCAGGCCCGTCGGAACAGGACAGGCAAAGCAGACAACTGCTTGGGGCCCCGAGCTGACCAGGGGCCCCCAGCAGCCGCTTGTTATAAGTGCTGCAGCCTGTAGCGTGGCCCGGGATTGTCCCGTAATTTTAATTTGTGTCACTCGTCCCGGGAGCCTTCAATCAGGGACAATAGAGTATCCCTGCAAGCCTGCCGCTGTAATTAAAGAATTCTCAACTCACTGGTGTCTAGGGCCGCCCCGCTTGGCGTGTAGCAACCAGTGACATCACATTTTGCCTGCACAGCGATGCGCTCTCTCTGAGACTCCGACTCCACCCACCCACCTCCTCCTCCAGCCGCGGCAGAAGAAGCAGCAGAGAGAGCAGTTCAGCAGCATCGTATTCAGACAGTGAGTCACTTACGGCAGACCGAGCCCTCCGACCTCCTCCACCGCTCCAGCCCACTGCCCACTGCCCAGCATCAGCCCAGTGACCTCGGCTCAGCTGGACCCAGTCCGTCCCGACCTCTGAGTCCCGCTGCCTGCACTTCAGTGGACCTCCTCCAGGGCCCAGAGGTGTCTTGGCTCCAGTCCTGTGACCTCCTCAGGTAGAGGGGTGTAATGGGAGAGTCGAGAGTGTCTGCCAGGGAAGAGTATGCAATGTCAGCCCTGACTGTGTGCGTGGCTTCCTCTGTACATACCGCACACACTGTCACATGCTGCTCTGCTAATATATTTTTTGGATTCACTTCTTTCCAAAAGAGAGAGTCATGTACGCTGCTGAGTACACGAATGTGGTCTGACTGCACTAACGAGGGACAATGGGCTGATTTGTAATGCCTGGATGGAAGAAGGGTGTGTGTTCTTGTTAAAAAGTCATTGATGTGTTCCAGCCTGCAATAAAGATACAAAATAAACATTACTGATTGCTATGAGCAATGATGAAATTTCACAATTTCTAGAGATTAGAGTAGGGAAGGGTTAAATCCCCTGCCAGTTTATTGTTTTGCTGTCTGTGTACTCTTGGGAACATTTCCATTTACTTCCTGTCACAAGGATGCAACAGGAAGTGAAAGGAACTCATAAAGTGAAAGAAATTCCCCTCTAGTGGCTCATTCGCACGTGCAGTATCCCTTGAAAAGCAATCCACTTTGAATCATTCTTCATAGGGCATTTGGCAGGTGGCGAGGTGTTATGTCACTTTCTCACTGCTTGATTTAACCCCATAAATGCCGCACTAGCGTGCTGCAATCACATGCATTGCATTCGGTTGTGGGGCAGTTGCGGCACTCCCCCTTAGACTTGCATTGGTTGGTAACGCCCACCTAATGTGACATGCTATTTAATTTTTGCCATGGCATTGATACAGCTCTGAGCAGACAGACTAGCAGGCTCAAGGGCCTGGTTTTACCATCCCCCAGCTGCACATGTGAATGAAGCCTTAAGCCCCTTTCACATGGGTCCAGAGAAGAGCAGGCAGATGACATATTTGTGACCGCTTAGTATCTATGCTGTGGTTCATGTAGGCTTTGCGTGCGGGGAGGGTTGGGGGCCCCCATGTCCAATTTGCTTTGGGCCCCCAAATTCTTTCAAACAGCCCTGGCTGTGACTATGCTTCTTGATCTGATTTTGGTTTCTGCACTGTACTGCTGTTTACCTAGATTTTGAAATTGGCTTCATCCACGACCTTAATCTGGCTGATGATTTAGTACTGCGCTACCTACTCATTACTGACCTTGGCTTGCTCTGTAACTCAGCTACTGCCTCTGATTCTGCTTCACACTATCATCTAGTGCCTGCCTCAGGCTACTCCAAGAATCAGCTGCAGACATCTATGTATACTCCTGCTGCCCACCTGCTGGTGTCACTGATGGTCTCTGCTGTCCTGAACCAATGGCCTGGCTACAGTTTCCCTTTACCATCTGCTACTTCTTCCTGTGGTTCTACTGACTACTAACACTCCTGCCAGCGCATTCTGCTGGAGCTTCCTAGTAGGCATTTTTGGTCTGAACTTCTGCAAGCAACATCTTCCAACATTCGAGTTTCCTTAGCATCATCTGTCTCACTTTCTGGGGGCCACTGTGCTGGAGATTTTAGAGAGGTCACCCTCGTCTTTTCAGACAAATGTACACGGGTCACTCTGTAATGTGCAGGAAGACGTTATCTCTTAATGAATTATGATATTGCACTCCTTACATAGCACCGTGATTTTGTACTTAACCTCCCTGGCGGTATGATTATTTCAGAAAAAAAGGTGCTGAAAGCGGTACCATTATTTGCAAGGAAATTTGGCGTTTTATACTGTAGGCCTGTAATTTTTAGGAATAACTCACTTAAATCTGTCCAAACAAGAGTCTAGTAGGCATCCCGGGTATGACATTTTTTTTAAAAACAAAATTATAAATTATAATATAATTAATAATTATAAATAATTATAACAAATAATAAAATAATTATAATAAAAATTATTCAATAATGTAATCAACTCAAAATCACTGAAATTTGCTCAGTTGCAGAATTGTCGCTGTCATTACTTACTTATTTTTTTATGACGAATTTCCCCACAAATCGCTATCGCACAATTCTAAAAGTGATTATAATTTATTATCGCTGTTTTCTAGTTGTGGATTCAGCAAGGCGAGCCTGAGTCTGACTCGGGGTTACCGATCGCAGCACAGAAATGTAACCCCGAGTCAGACTCGGGAATACCGTCAGGGGGGTTAATGTAGGTGCATGCTTTGGCCAATCATCATACAGCAATGCACTGTGATCTCGCAGTACATTATGGGGCATTCTGCGGCGCTTGACTTTGCCGTGAACACCCCATAATGTTCGCTATTCCTCGACCGGCGAAAATCCGTTTTTCCGTTTTTTGAGTTGAGTTTATGTTCGACCCGAACATCAAGCTCATCCCTAGTGTACTGTCGGAGACCAGATATAGTGAATGCAGGGTCCTGAGTTCAGTAACACTTTAATTGTACACACCAGGTCAAACAAACAGCTTGAGTAATATAGTGCATGTGAGTTTTAACAAGGAGTATTTAATTAGGTATGAAACACAGTGCCCATCTGTTGAAAGGAAACACATGTCCAGCAGATGAGCAATGCTACACTGAGACTGTTGGATTTGGCAAATGTATGCTCATAAAATGTGTATTCTTAAATATCCATAAAATGGTTATTAAAATGAGAACGTGCTTTTGTGTAGAGACACGTAGTTACAAATAACAATGATTATCACACAAAGGATATTACTGTTACAATTAAATTGGTTTTTAATATACCATACACTTTATTTAGAAAAAAGATGGAATGGGCTGTAACTTTTATTATTGCAAGACGTGTATCATCCCATGTAACTGCAAAGGTGTCTAGCAGCAAAATGTTGAATATCCTGTCACCATGGAGACAGCAGAGTTATAAAAGGATGATCAGATCCAGCGCTCTGCGAGGAATCTTTTTGATGGATGTACTTTAATATATGTGTGTGGTTAAATACCCAATAAAGCTTTTCTCCTATCTCTGTCAGCACAACAGTTCAGGTTTAACTTGATTTACCTACCAATTCATTTAGGAGAATATTGCACATGAAGAATAAATTGTCTTCAGCACTTGTGAAACACAGTTAGATGTAACATTGCTAAATCTGTGATACAAGGCCATGCTGTATTATTGTCCTCATATAAAGTACCATCATAAAGATACACACTGTGTCAGCAGGACATGGGGCCTAAGGCTAATACGAAATGTGGGGCTTTAAATCAGTTCATCAGCCTCCTTCAAAGGATGCGTTAGGATTTCAGTCTTGTGAGCAAGCTGGAAATGGCTCTAGTTGGTTTAAACCCCATCCAGACAAATACTGTACATGCCTTTTCTTCCTACTAATTGTCAAAAAATAAAAAAACATATAACACCAATTTTTGCTTACCCAAGTTCCCTATCATTCGTGCCTTTTGAAGGTGTGGAAACCAGTGATCCAGGTCTAGCACTCTAGTTGTCACCAGTGTCACTGAAATTAGTGTCCTCATTAAAAGATTTCTGGTGACAGCCCAAGATTTTGGAATTAAGCCTCGTACACACGGGCAAGAATCTTGTCAGGAAAAAAACGTTGTTTTTCCTGACGAGATTCTTGGCAACAATCCCTTGCCGCCCAAGTGTACACACACTAATTTCAAAAGAACTGCAGTTATTTTGAAAGGCAAGAACGCGGTGACGTCATTGGGTATGACGAGCACGCGCTCGTCACATTCGATGCCGTCGCCGCCATCTTGCTTCACCCTACCTATGCCGTGGAAGCTACCGTGCATGCGTCAAAGTAGTTTTGAGCATGCACGGGTTTCCACGGTGACAGGTAAGTATACAGACGCTCGGGTTTCTCGTCGATAAAAAGACCAACAAGAATCTCGATGAGAAAATAGAGAGCAGGATCTTTATTTTTCTTGTCGAGATTCTGGGCAGATTTCCAGACTGGCTCGGTTTTATCAGCAAGAAAGCTCTGCCAGCAGCTTTCTTGCTGGTTCTTGCCGAGAAAACCAAGCGTGCGTACAAGGTTTTATTTTCCTCTTGGAGATAATGGTGAATCTCTCTAACGGGAAAACAGCAATAAAAACTTCCGAAGCAAAAATGTAACTGGGAACTCGATAACTCCTTGGTATAAGCCTTTATTTGGCTATATCATCTCTTCCACAGTTGGTGGTTTCAGCGGAAGCATCCATAATAAAAAAAAAAAAAACTATTACATAAGCACCTGAATGACCACAACATACAAGGAACTACAATGTAATACTGACATAAAATCACACACATAGGTTGAACCTGATGGACTTGTGTCTTTTTTCAGCCTCATCTACTATGTAACTCTGTAAATACACAGGATCAGGGCTCAAGTCCTGCGGGAACGCGTGGGAACGGAGTTCCTGCACTTTTTTCACAGCAGGAACGCAGTTCCCTTTGCAGGACGAGAGCAGCCAAGCCGCCCGAGCCAATCCTTCACTAAGCGGCGATGCCCAGCTCGAGTCACTGTCAGGGGCAGGCGAACCTTAGTAATCCTTTATGTTACTGGCCGCTTCCTGTATATGGATTCATCGGGTAGTGTGCGGGTATTCCGTCACTTCCTCGAAGCCGCAATGTCTCCTGGGAGCAATTTCTTTCTAAATCCCGCGATAACTCGCGGCAGACCACCGCAATGTCTCCTGGGAACAATGACAAAAGCTCCCAGGAGACATTGCAGCATTGAGGAAGTGACGGAATACCCGCACACTACCCAATGAATCCAAATAGTGGAAGCGGCCAATAACATAGAGGATTACTAAGGTACAGTGGATCGAAAAACAAAAAAAACATGCGGTTTAGTAATTATGCCTATGAGCGTATCATTTATTTATTTTTTGGTGGGGGAGTGGATCTTGGGTGGGAGTTCCCACACTTTTTTCCCCAGGACTTGACCCCTGCACAGGGTCAATGCTGACATGTTTCGGCTATTACAGCATGATGTTATGAGTAAGGCTGTAATAGCTGACGCATTTCAGCACTGATCCTGTGTATATGATGTAGCCAACTAAAGGATTATATTAAAAAGTTATGGAGTTGCCAGCTAAACTTGGTTTGGGTGTACGAACAGGGCAGTGGGTATCCCTCAGCCTGAACGCTGAATCTCAAAAGTATTTTCTAAATGTGCAGTTGGGCTTGGGTTTAAGAGAATCTGGTCCTTTTTCTGTGCTCCCCTGTCAGTTCTCTGCTTCATTGCACCACTTAGTAAATACTCTTTGGTTCCAGGTATGGAGAATTGAACTCCTCCCTAAATGCAATGCTTGGATCAAAATGGCCAATTGCCAGGCCTGAACACTTTCATCTGAAGAAAAGGTAGATGTTAGCTGGCACCATCTGACATGGAGCTCACAAAGAGTTATGGCTCTCAACTTTGACATAGGAACAGAGCAGCATGGAATACAGAGAAGTTTACATTATACTAAACTCTCTTTTTTTTTTTAAGTAAGTTCATCAGCTGATTTAATGACTTAATATGCATACAGCTTCTTTATCTTCTAATCTTTGTCTATGTTACAGTTTAAGCAGGTCACATGATGGCTACCCCAGCAGTGGGGCCGGGCGGCCTCCCATTCTTCTGCTCTCCATGGGTCATTATGGCAACGATGGCTTTCGTTTCCTCTCTCCTCCTTAGCGGCCAATCAGAACTCTTCTCTTTTTGGCCACTCGGAAAATGGGTCTCACACCCGCTTCTGATTGGCCGGATTGAGGATTAATGTTTCAACAGGGAATATTTATTCGCTGTTGTAACACACCTGGGTGGGCTCCAGTCGCATTCTATGCGACCTGCGATCATCCTATTTTGAAGCCTAATAGCACCTCTGGTCGCTGCAATTCATGCGCCCGGTGCCTTGAAAGGGGCCAGATGCATGAATAAGGGTGGCCGTGACATGAATTTATTCATTGTATATAGGGGGTGGCGTAGAAAGAGAGAGCAGCGCCCGGGCGCCCCAATGGACGTGCTGCCACTGTTCCCCAGGTTTCCTGTTTCAGGGTGGCACCTTTCCTATGCAGCATCCTAAAGATTTACAGCTTTAGCCCCTGAATACACTGTGTGCATCAATAGAAACACACAGCCCTATAGCCTAGGAAGGCAAGGCACTCCCCTGCTCCTCCCTCCTTCTCCTTCCTCCCTTCTCCAAGCCAACAGACCAACTTGAGACTGCACTGTCTACTGTTAACTCTTTTCTTTGAAGACCAGTCATTCAGGGACATAGCTCAGAGAGAGCAAGTGCCAGCAGCACTGAATGTTTTAAACTTTAAATGGTAAAAACTCTGAGGTTTAGGCTGGGTTCACACTATTGCAATGTCAGACATCACATGTGATTCGCACCGCATTGCTGTGCAGTTCACATGCGATGTCTGCGCAATGCAAATTCAGCCATACAGATTGTATAGCTGAATTCGCATTGCATTCAGGCAAAATGGCGCAGGACCCTTTTTTTGGTCTGCATTTCTGTGCAGATCACATGCAGTGTCTGTGTGATGCAAATTCAGCCATACAGATTGTATGGCTGAATTTGCATCGCATTCAGACCAAAATGGTGCGGGACTCTTTTTTTGGTCCGCACTGGGATGGTATGGGTGTTGATGCAATCCAATTCCTGCACCATTTCACAGATCAAACTGCGATCTACAATCTAAATTGGGGGTGTCATTAACTTTGTATTGACACCCATAGCGATTCCACAAAGGGCAATGTGAACTGCCTGCGAGAGACATGCAAAGCGGGAACCCACACAGGAATCGCGATGCTTCCGCATTGCATATGTGTGAACCCAGGCTATAAGAGATTTTGTCACTTGCTCTTGTAAGAAAACCCCCTACCTGTTTAGCGGCCTGCAACTTTCATAGCTGGCGCTGCTTTAAATTTAGAGGGTAGTCAGAGATTTAACTACCTCTGACTGTATTGTTTTTCCAAATTTGGGCTTCTGTTCCAGCTGTGGCTGTACTGTAAGTGACCACTACTGTTGTCTGGGGTGTTGGTCCCACCCCAGGCCAAGGGTGGTAGCAGTCAAGTCAATTTGTATTGGGTGTTCTTCTTCGGCAGCCAATCAGTGGGAGTTGATCGCCTCACTGTGCATGCCGGGGGAGAGTACTTAAGGGACAGACATCATTAGTTCTGGGTCGTAGTGGTCCGTTCCTGGTGAGTCGTCCCACCACCCCCCCCCGCGTGTGGCCCTTATGGCCGGGGGTGCGTGTTCAAGTGTTTCTGGCTCCGGGACCACGTTGGCCTGGAGATTTAATCTATCAAGTAGGCCCGGTAGTTAGGCTGGGTCTATGCTTGCAGAGTGGTCCTGTGCTGTCCGTCCCAAGGGAGGAAGCCGCTTAATGAAGCACCTATTCTGGAGAGCACCGAGCAGAAGGCTGGTATGCTCAGGAGAGGCCTTGAACTTCTTTGAAGGACGCACTAATACTGAGTGGCCAAGTGAAGGTCACCTGTCAGTTCTGCTTTTACAAGAATTTTTTTCAAGAAGAGATCCGAGTGCTTAATCCTATGTTGAGAGGATTCTGGACTGAATATATCTCCACCTTTGGGAAGGTCTGTGGCAGAGAGAGGCCTATCCAGGCGCACAACACCCACTCTGGCTAGAGTGGCGACGAGAGTTGCGTTGCTGGAAGCAGGAGTGCTTCCGAACTAAAGTTATACACCTGAACATACTATCTATTACCCTTCCACCTCTTCAACTTCTACTTTTATTCCTTTACCATGTTTGGTAAATAAAGCAAAGAAAAAGAAGCCTAAAGTGGGGACATTGAACTCTTTTCTCAACTCTCATCAAGTACCCTAGACGGCAAAAGAATAGAGGGTAACATGCCACCCAAAACAAAGCAGCAGCTCCTTCGGGGGTAGTGCTACACCTGCAAATACAGTATTAAAACAGTATTATTGTGTTGAGTTTCATTGGTTAACACAAAGCATGGACAGGCAAAAAGCCTTGTTTTCCAGAGTGTCAGTTCACAATCAGGTTGCGGTGGTGTGTTCTTAGAAAAAAAATAAGGCAAGAAGTATATTTTGCACTGCAGCACATTGCGACATGCTGCAGCAGATCATTGTGGTTTTATGTTGATATGTTTTATGCAGTGCGCTAAAACACGCCACAACACTGATCACGCCTGTTTGGTGTGAACATACCCTGACAGTTGGAGCTTTTCTTTGCTTTTATGGAATCTATGGGCAAGAATAATTATTACCTCCCATCACCTAGAGGTGTCTATTCTATTAGACGTATGTATCTACCAGTTATCAGAACACCACTCGGCTCTTAGTAGTACATAAAGTTGCTAAGATACATTTTCATGTATTACAGAAGTGATTCATTGTATTCTAAATTTATTCACAGCAATAAAGATGCAAAAAACAAACAGTGAAATTATCTGATAAACATTTTCATCCTGCGTTCTGTTCATCTACTAACACTGATGCTAATTATGAATAGATCATTTGATTTACATTTAACATCCAACTAAAAAAAAAATTCTTCAGTCAAACCATCCCAGTACAAGTCTGTTTTTAATGTAAGGCACACATTCCTGAGTTGTGAAAGCCAATTTTTTCTTAGTACCTACTACCTCTGACTAATTCTTAAGCATATATCTGTTTGCCAAATGTTATGACAGTATTCATACTCACTTCCCCACTCACCAATTCTACATCTGGAATGTTGATATCTACTGAATATGTAACAGGGAGTTTGACAACCAAGCATATTCAAATAAAATCGCAACGCAAAGTAACCCATAGCAAAAAGTCAGAATCTTGATTAATATCACTCAGCTTTATTGAATAAACCCAAATGAGATCCAGGAGCTAAAGGTAGCCTGTCCTGGACTTGACCACAATTTTAAGCAAACATAATGGATCCCAAAAGACTTTAGTATGACATTCCAAAATGTACTCTTTTTTTCCTTTCTAAAATAAATTTGCTTTTTTTTTTCAAAACAATTGGATGGCTTAACTTGTATACATCACAATAGGGTGTAGACCATTTCTTAAAGTGTAGGTCCTGCCCAGGGGTCAAGTCCTGGGGAAAAAAGTGTGGGCACTCCCACCCAAGATCCGATATGAAGGCGGGGGAAGAAACATATTGGGCAGCTGTGCTGGCAAGCGCTGCTCACTAGTACAGCATCGCGAGGAGAGGGAGGGGGAGAGGGAGGGGGAAAGAGCCCGCGGCTGCAGTGGTGTTACTAGGGTTGGTGTCACCCCCCCTGCACCATCTATAGTTGTCCCTTAGTACAGACCCCCCTCCACTAAGTATAGACCCCCCTCCATCAATGCAGACTCCCCACTAAGCATAACCCCCCCCTGAGCCCCCTCCATTAGTACAGACCCCCCAGGACAAGCCACTCCCCATTAGGACATACCCCCCACAAACCACCCCCCTCCATTAGGACAGACCCCCCACAAACCTCCCCCCTCCATTAGTACAGACCCCCCCACAAACCTCCCCCTTCCATTAGTACAGACACCCCCCTCCATTAGTACAGTACAGGGGCAGACTGACCATTCGGAGACTCGGGCACTGCCCGAGGGCCCCATCAGGGTTGCCAGCCTCAGTAAAACCAGGGAAAGTATCTAAATTTTTTTTTTTAAATCCCAGGATTATAGCTGCCCCACCTCTCCAGTACCTTTTCAGTGTGTGTATGTGTATTCTGTGTGTATATTGTGTGTCTGTGTGTGTATACTGTGTATGTATACTATATGTGTGTGTGTATACTGTGTGGCCCCATAATCTATTGCCTGGGGGCCCGATAATCTCCTATTGCCCGTGGGCCCCATAATCTCCTATTGCCCAGGGGCCCATAATCTCCTATTGCCCAGGGGCCCCATAATCTCCTATTGCCTGTGGGCCCCATAATCTCCTATAGTCCAGGGGCCCCATGAGTTGTCAGTCCACCCCTGGTACAGAACCCCCACAAACCACTCCCCCTCCATTAGTACAGACCACCCCCCTCCATTAGTACAGACCACCCCCCACAAACCTCCCCCCTCCATTAGTACAGACACCCCCAGGACAAACACCCCCCTCCATTAGTACAGAACCCCCACAAACCACCCCCCTCCATTAGTACAGACCACCCCCCACCATTAGCACAGACCACCCCCCACATACCACCCCCCCACAAACCACCCCCCAACATAAGTACAGACCACCCCCCCTTAATTAGTACAGACCCCCCCCCCCCCACAAACCTACCCCCTCCATTAGTACAGACACCCCCAGGACAAACACCCCCCTCCATTAGTACAGACACCCCCAGGACAAACACCCCCCTCCATTAGTACAGACACCCCCAGGATAAACACCCCCCTCCATTAGTACAGAACCCCACAAACCACCCCCCTCCATTAGCACAGACCACCCCCCACAGTGCAGACAAAGATGCAGAGAGAAAACCAGAATAATTATATATCCAAACACATACAGAGAGAGGGCTCTTCTATTGGGAAATCACAGAACTAATAGATAAATAGTGGAGTGCCAAAAATTACATCTGATGTAATTATACAGTGCGGGTTGTCAGCTCATTGCTTTAGAAGAGCAATTATACTCACTTCTCAGGTGGCACATGTCTCCTACCTTCCATCAGCTCCAGCACTGCAGCCTCCATTAGACTCTTCAGCATTCAACAGTCAATGAATTAGTTCCCCATCACGTGCTGTGGCTTGTTCCTCTAGACTTGGGCAGGAAACTGACATGGAGAGGAGGAGGAGGAGGGAGGGGAGCACTCTGGCGCTTGAGCTCCCCCACCACTGTGGCGCCTGGGGGAACTGCACCCCATGTAGGATCGGGCTCGGGCGGTTAGGCTGCTCGAGTCCTGCAAACGGAACGGCATTCCTGCTGTAAAATAAGTGTAGGGACGCGGTTCTTATGCGTTCCCGCAGGACTCGAGCCCTGGTCCTGCCACCACTTATTTATTTTTTGATGGACTGAGGAAGGATTAGAGTCCCCTGTCAGGTTGTAATTACTAAAAAGAAAGAACACTTGGAAGTGTAAGCTGCCAGCACTAGGAGTCCAGATACAAAGAAACTCTAACAAAATAATACAGATGAAGTGCAGCGCTAAAAATAATGAACAATAAAAACATGTAATATCATAAGGAAGCGGAAAACTAAATCCCTTGATCATGCAATGAAACAGTGAACACAACACAACAAATAAAATGGAATTAAAAATGTGACATAAGGAAAGTGCAAAAATGTAATCCCAATGGACATCCAGTAAGGTGCTTGTCTCTTTGATTCTTGGTGAATGACAAAGAAGTGCAGGAAACTGTGAGGCTGGGCCAGAATGACAGCAGTGGAACTGACGTGCTCCTCAAGCCAGACAGTGTATTAAAATGCTTGCCAGACAGGGGTGACCACTAAGTGATAGGTGGTCAAAACACACATGGGGAATTAAGGTCTCCCTCCGACCTATGATCAGCTGACCAATCAGAAGCAAACTGTGTGATGACATCACTGTCGTAGGCCCCTCCCTATACATTTTGTTATAGATGGGGATCCACCCCAGACAATGTCATCTACCAGGGACACAGCATGACCCCGATTTTATTAAAGACCCAGTGATGCCGCTCTTTACCCATGTGATCGGCTGTGTTCAATCACAGCCGATCACATGTAAACATGGAAGTGATGATTGCATGATCAAGGGATTTCGTTTTCCGCTTCCTTATGATATCACATGTTTTTATTGTTCATTATTTTTAGCGCTGCACTTCATCATGTAAACATGGAAGTGCCGGTAATCGGCTTTCCACGACTCATACTGACAGAGTGTGTGGGGAGGAGAGCCGATCAGTGGCACTTCCTCGCAGGGGAGGCCTGTAGAGGTAATAAGTGCCATGATTATCAGTGCAGCCCCAGCAGTGCCCAACAGTGATGCCAGTCAGTGACAATCTGTGATGACAAACTATGTCCATCAGTGACATCAATCTGTGCCCATCAGTGATGCCAATCTGTGCCCACTAGTGAGGCCAGTTAGTGCTGCCTTTCAGTGCCTGTCAGTGCCTGCTCATCTTTGCCCATAAGTGCCGTCCATCAGTGCCACCTTTTCATGTCACCTATCATTGCCCATATATGCTGCCTATCAGTGCCCATCAGTGCCACCTATCAGTGCCCATCAGTGATGCCTATCAGTGCTCATAAGTGCCGTATATCAGTGCCCATCAGTGCGGCATATTAGTGCCTCCTCATCAGTGCCACCTCATCAGTACCCTTCATTGCCGTCTCATCAGTGCCCAACATTGCAGCCTCATCCGCGCACATCAGTGATGGAAAAAAATTACCTATTTACAAAAAGATAATTTTTTTCCTAATCCTCTATCAAAGATTTTGTCAGTAGAAAGTTCTATGGCTGATACACATGTGGGCAGGGCCTTCTCGCCCTGTAGAGGGGCAGTACACCAGGTTGTGGGGCTGTTGCCAAACTACTCAGCAGATGGGGACCAGGCAGGATTGTGGTAATGCAAGATTCAATATTAAGGCAGTACCCCATGTTTAGAAGTGAGCCATCCACCTTGTACTGCAGCATGCTAAAATTGAGGCTCTTCACTGTGAAACACTCTTCCCGTGGGACTGTACACTTTATCTTCTGAGTTATTTTTTGGAGTGGGACACAACAGAGTCTGTGTCCCACTCCACCAGTTTAGCTACTCTGACACCTCACTCCCAGTGGTAGAACAGAGATCCTGCCATGCAGATCTCTACACATGCACCAGTTAACTCCTTACTCTGCTGGACCTGCAGCTAGGTTCATAGGGTCCCGTGCCATGGATTCAGTCCTGAATGCTTTGTGGCATCGACTGCTAGGGTGGGAGTCAAAGTACTGACTCCCTCGCTAACCAGAGGATCCATCATCTATGCCCAGTACCGTCCTCCCGATGACTGGCTGCTTAAGCATTCCCACCAGTTCTGGTTACCTATAGAAACCACATTTTAGACATCTTTCCGCCATCTCCTCCATATGGTTAACCCTTCCTTCGTGACACTGTTGCTTTTTCTCTTCATCGCCATGTGTGTGTTCAGGTCCTGTTCTATGTACCCTATTGTACCCCTTTCAATAACTTCAGACCAGGCTTTCAACAGTTAATAACTTTACTGAACAATTACAGTTCATAGCACATCCCACAAAAGACACAGTTCATCCCTAACTACCTAATGTTGCCTGCCCGGTTAATACCTTGGCCGGAGGTAGCAAGTCCTTAGCGACGGTCCATTACTGGTGGTTTCCTGACTCCAGGTGAGATCCCATGCGGGTAATGGGGAACCTGCTGCTCTGATGGATCTACATAGCTCAGCCGGCCTGACACAGCACTCTAATGCAGAACAGCCTGCTCCCAAGCTCTCCCCTTACAAATATATTGATCCACTACAGGGGGCGGGAACCAAGAAAGAGTACAGTTACTGTTAACTCCTTTCCATCCAGGCAGCCCAAACCAGCTAAACAGCTACATTCTATAGTACCATGTAAGCACTTGCTTACACTCCTTATATAACATAATTTAATACACGTAAGGCACATGGTATCAACAGTGTTTTTTTTTTAGACATACAAAAAACATTATTAACATGCTAACCAGCACAGAACACAATAAAGTGCATTCAAAACAGAAATAACTTGGAACCATGTTAAACATAAATGGCTGGATAGGAGACCCAATCTCCCATAACTGGGTGCTTCCTCCCAGTCTGGTGAATCATAGACGCATTGTATCCTGGCTTCACCAGCTCAACTCAATCCATTGTGGGAGGTCAAGCCTGTGACACTGCTTAAAATCGTGGTCTAGGCTAGATTTTGCAAGAAATCAGGCACACTAATGGTACAGCTGTGTGCTGGGTTAATGTTGGAGACAGAGTTAGGCCGTGTACACACGGTCGTTCCAAACCAAAGAGAATGGACCGAGGTTCAGTTTCATTGGTCCAAACCGACGGTGTGTATAGCCCATCGGTCTGTTGTCCTTCGGTCCAAAATTTTAAAACATGCTTCAAAATCGAACCGATGGACCTCTGACCGATCGGTCCAAATCGATGGTTAGTACAGAAAAACATTGGTTCAAAACCTGCGCATGCTCAGAATCAAGTCGACGCATGCTTGGAAGCATTGAACTTTGTTTTATTCAGCACGTCGTGTGTTTGACGTCACCGCGTTCTGACCCGATCGGTTTTTGGAACGATGGTGTGTATGCACATCAGACCATCAGGCCACTTCAGCGGTGAACCGATGGAAATGGCCCGTCGGACCATTCTCATCGGCTTGGAACGACCGTGTGTATGCGGCCTAAGAGTTCACTGGCCCCCACCATCCCAATGGGGTCAATGTGTGAAGGGCGCTGGGAGGTGCACATCACACTGCACTGTCCAGGTCAGGACAGAGAAAAGCCTGAGTCTGTGAGGATGTAGCAGCTGGAAGCTACAGGAGAAGCAATCAAGCTGACAAAGGTACAGCATTTTGTGTGTTTGATGGTGTGGAGGACCAAGGCATGAGGCCTGAGTAGTGAAGCTGCAAAGAGAGCCACGAGGCTGAATTATATGTTTTGCTGCCTCGATGGTGAGAACCCCCTGTGTGGGAAACAATAAAAGTGTTAACATTTTGCTTTGTTTTAAATAAAAGTGCGCAGAAAAGTGGGGAAGGACAAGCGTGGTCCCTCCCTGCTAGCAGCTAGGTCCATAGGGTCTCAATGCTATGGAAGCCTAGATGTCTTCCTAAAAATAATATTCTTACACCCCTTAGGTTTGCATGGGTAACATCAAGCCGATTATAGATGTAGCGCCTATGTACCTTACAGTACTGGTGCTAGCTAAATGTATGTGTAGATCAGAGTGTAGTTAAACTCTGAACCAGATTGTTAGTAGCAAAATGTGGTCTCTGTCTCAGCTTATCTCTGCTGTGAGTCCATTCTGCTGTACTGGGGTGTTCTTCCAGCCCTGGTGCTGCAGGTGGCAGTAGTGGAGTCAAGGTTTGGGTGCTCTTCCCAGCAGCCAATCACGGTGGTTTGTCCCCGCTGTGCATGCTGGGGAGGGGTATTTATAGGGCAGATGCCATTGGTTCTGGGTTCTTTTTCGTCCAGTGTGGCACCCACCTTTAGGGTGACCACATCACAGCGCCCCAGCGTTATGGCCCACCTGGCCAGGGGGGTGGGGGCGTGCCATGCGGTGTTCCTGGTTTTGGGGCCATGCTGACCTGGAGCATCTGAACAGCGACGGGGACCCAGTGAGTGACTGGGTCCCCATTCTTGAAGGTCCTAAGCTGTACTGCTGTTCGGTGGGAAGTCGGTCTGAGGAGCGCCATTGAGAGGCTGGCGGTCCAAAAGGGCCTGGATAAACCATCGGGGATCAAGGTAGCCGGACACCGAAGGATTTATCACCTGTCGGTCGGTACCTGGGCGGCAAGTTGAAGGAGATCCAGACGTAACTCAATTAAGGAAGCATATCTCCAATAATTCAACCCAGAGGGGACCTGTGGCAGAGGTATCTTCTGAGGCTCACTGAGAGGGGTCTGTGGCAGAGACTTTCTCCCAAGTTCAAGTTCACCAAGGAGGGTCTGTGGCAGAGACTTTATCTTACAATTGTCCGAGTGATACTCCAGCTGCCAGGTCAGTGAGAGAGGCCTGTCCGGGTACACTAAACCCACTCCGGCGGGAGTGGTAAAAAGAAGTGTTACGTTTGGGAGCAGGACTGTTTCCTATCATTACGCCTAAATCTGCTATTCTCCTATCTTCTTCAGTTTTACTTTCCTCACCACAAGTTTTACAGTTTTTACCCGGCTGGGTAATAAAGAGCACAGCAAAGAGCACAGCAAAGAGCACCTGTCTGGACATTCCTTTACTTCTACTACATTAAGGTGACCAGATTTTTAAAATGAAAACCGGGGATTTTTTTTTTACTAGTAATGGCGGCAATAAGCGACTCAATGCCCGTCGCCACTGCTGCACCACCTCACAGCCTGTCAAGTCTTCAAGTCTTACTCTCCAGGCCCCGGCTACTACTGGGTGGGGAGCGGAGGAAGATCACAAAGGAAAGCCAAGGAGATAAGCAGGTAGGCGGTTGGCTGGGACTTGAGCCAAGGCAGAAGAACATGCGAGCGGAACTGAATGGGCATGCACCCGAAATGGAAGAAAAATTCCCTCCGCTTCGACCAGCACATGATCTTTAGAAAGGGGCACAGATAATAGAAAATACACCCTCCTAAGCTATCGGCGGAGTGGGGGGGAGTGTAATTCAGATTTGTTTTTTTTCATTTTCACTGACTGTCTTTTAAAATTGCCCCAGCCCCTGTTCAAATCCAATCCGGGGACAAAACCGGGGACAGACTTGGTCCGGGGACAGTGTCCTCAATCCAGGGACTGTCCCCTGAAACTGGGGATGTCTGGTCACCCTATACTACATGCAATACGCATCATTCACCCCTAGGAATTTCGGAGGAGCCACGAGGTAACACGCTGCCCAAAAATCCAGCAGCTCCACTGGGGGTAATGCTACATAGAGACATTAGGCACAGTCAGTAATAGTCCTAAAAAAATAAAATAAGAGCTACAGCACTCAGGTATGGGTGGAAAAACATTGGCATGGACACTACAGTTTGGTGACAGAACAAACAGGCCTCAATGTACACAGTAAAGGCACAGGCAATTGTTTTACTATAACATAATTAGTCCACAATTGTGGGTAGGTAAAAACTGGAGAGTGGAAGCGCAGTTTGGCAGCAGTAACAACAGGCCCAAACATAAAGATGCAAAACACAGGCAGCTGTTTTTCTATAAGTTACAGCTACAGTCCTTATATTTGGAGGTATACAATTTGCTTTGTGGCACCACAGTTTAATGGCTGTGCAAACGCAGGGGCAAAAAGGACAGGTATCTGCTTTCCTATAAGTTTAGGTATGTTAAAACTGACCTGTGGCAGCAAAGTTTGATGGCAGTGTAAACAGGCTTAGGTGCAAACATCAATTCCTCTTCCAGCTGGAGTCCCTGCTGCTGTTGTGCTTCCAATGTTGTAGTACTTGGGTATTATGCCGCGTACAGACGATCATTTTTCGGCTTGTAAAAATAGTTTTTTTCAACTTCATCATTAAAACAACGTTTCCCACGCACGATCGTTAAAAAAAAATGCTCTAGCAAAGTGCGGTGACGTACAACGCGTACAACGGCACTATAAAGGGGAAGTTCCATGCGGATGACGCCACCCTTTGGGCTGCTTTAGCTGATTTTGTGTTAGTAAAAGACGATTCGCGCTTTTCTGTCTGTTACAGCGTGATGAATGTGCTTACTCCATTACGAACGGTAGTTTTACCAGAACGAGCGCTCCCGTCTCATAACTTGCTTCTGAGCATGCAGGGGTTTTTCACGTCGTTTAAGCCCACACACGATAATTTTTTACAACCCGAAAAACTACATTGTTTAAAACCTTGTTAAAAAATGGAGCATGTTGGATTTTTTTTTTTGTCGTTTGAAGCCCACACACGATCGTTTTAAATGACATTTTTTAAAACGTCGTTTTTTACAAGCCGAAAAATTATCGTGTGTACGCGCCATTAGAGCCTTCAACAGTGGTGGCGCGTGTATAGAAGGTGCTGGAGCGCCGCCCCCTCTGACTCTCGCACCGCCACTGACAATACATAGATTCATGCATTGCATGAATCTATGTATTGTTGCCGCTGCCGCCAGACTATTCAGATGGCCGGTCCCCTGGCGAGAGCCGGCCATCTGAATAACGGCAGCTGGTTGGCTGTGGAAGCGCCTATCAGAGCCATCGTCTCAGCCAATCAGGTTCACCGGTTCTGGTTACTGGTAACCTGATTGGCTGAAGCGTCATTGAGGGCGGGAGAAGACATCGAGGGACGGAAGAAGCAGGATGGCTGACCCCAGAAAGATAAGTGCCAGGTGGGGGGGGGGAGGGGGAATTTTACAGGGCACAGTGGCAGCATTTTTTTCCAGGGCACAGTGGCTATAATTGATGGGCACAGTGGCTACAATTGATAGGCACAGTGGCTACAATTGATGGGCACAGTGGCTACAATTAATAGGCACAGTGGCTACAATTGATGGGCACAGTGGCGACATTTGCTGGGCACAGTGGCGACATTTGCTGGGCACAGTGGCGACAATTGATGGGCACAGTGGTAACAATTGATGGCACAGTGGCTGTGTTTGATGTCATGGCACAGTGGCTGCGTTTGGCATGGCACATTGGTGACAATTGATGGGCACAGTGGCGACAATTGATGGCACAGTGGCTGCGTTTGATGGCAGGGCATAGTGGTGACAATTGCTGGGCACAGTGGTGACAATTGCTGGGCACAGTGGTAACAATTGATGGCACAGTGGCTGCTTTAAATGGCATGGTACAGTGGCTGTGTTTGGCATGGCACAGTTGTAACAATTGAAAAACAAAAAAACAAAAAAATGCAGCGCTGGAAAATAAAAATAAACAATAATGTCTATATAAAACACTTGTATGTGTAAACGTATAAGTCCATAAATAGTGGAGAAAGTCTTGGGTTGAAGAATGTCGATCAGTGTGTAAAAAACACCGTGGACATATGTTTCAATTTCCTTAAAAAATGTATAATAATGAGAGTCCACCAAAGTAAAAGTGAAAGTGAAGGTGAGATGATCAATCAATAACAGTGACACGACACCCACGGTGATCCAGAGTAAACTGAAATATAAGTGATAACGCCCGCCACCATTGGAGGCTTACCGGATGCGTTGGACCCAAATGAGCTTATGCCCAAAGGATCGATAAAGCTTAAAATCGGTTGAATATGGAGATAAACCGAACCACACCAAACATTCAACCAGCAAACAACGATGAAGTGTTCACTTAATGGCAGGTAGACAGGGTAACTCCAGTGGGAAGATGGCTCATGGAAGTGGAAGAGCGGATGTGGATGCAGCAAGTTTCCTCCGAGAGACCCAAACTTCTCCGACACACACACAGGTCTATAAGGATCCTGCAGATAGGAAGCTGGAAGCCTTGTTAATGTCATGTGATCCCATGACATTAACAAGGCTTCCAGCTTCCTATCTGCAGGATCCTTATAGACCTGTGTGTGTCGGAGAAGTTTGGGTCTCTCGGAGGAAACTTGCTGCATCCACATCCGCTCTTCCACTTCCATGAGCCATCTTCCCACTGGAGTTACCCTGTCTACCTGCCATTAAGTGAACACTTCATCGTTGTTTGCTGGTTGAATGTTTGGTGTGGTTCGGTTTATCTCCATATTCAACCAATTTTAAGCTTTATCGATCCTTTGGGCATAAGCTCATTTGGGTCCAACGCATCCGGTAAGCCTCCAATGGTGGCGGGCTTTATCACTTATATTTCAGTTTACTCTGGATCACCGTGGGTGTCGTGTCACTGTTATTGATTGATCATCTCACCTTCACTTTCACTTTTACTTTGGTGGACTCTCATTATTATACATTTTTTAAGGAAACATGTCCACGGTGTTTTTTACACACTGATCGACATTCTTCAACCCAAGACTTTCTCCACTATTTATGGACTTATACGTTTACACATACAAGTGTTTTATATAGACATTATTGTTTATTTTTATTTTCCAGCGCTGCATTTTTTTGTTTTTCTGTTCGTATTGCTTTCCCTTTTTTCACTGGATTGTATGTAGCTGCTTAATCACTTTGATAGCGCAGATTTATTTTTTATTTTTTATTTTCTTAGTTGTAACAATTGATGGCACAGTGGCTGCGTTTGATGGCACAGTAGCTGCGTTTGATTGCATGGCACAGTGGTTGTGTTTGATGGCACAGTGGCTGCATTTAGCATGGCACAGTGGTGACAATTGATGGGCACAGTGGTGACAATTGATGGGCACAGTTGTGACAATTGATGGGCACAGTGGCAACAATTGATGGCACAGTGGTGACAATGGGCACAGTGGCGACAACTGATGGCACATTGGCTGCGTTTGATGGCATGGCACAGTGGTGGCAATTGATGGGCTCAGTGGCGATAAATGATGGCACAGTGGCTGAGTTTGATGCAGTGCCGATCCTGACCTCCCTGTGGCCCCAAGCAAAATGACATGGCACATTAAAAATAAGAAGCGGGGGGCGCTGACGACAGTGACATGTCACATTAAAGAAAGTTGAGAAGCGGGGGGATGGGGTGTTCTGCTGTCGGAAATGACATCTTACATTAAATTGAGAAGCAGGGGGTGCTGACTTCTTACCTCTTCTCCCATGCAGCCAGCGAGTTGAGAAGCGGGGTGAGGGGGCGAAAATTACTTCTCACCAGACGGGGCCTCTAGTAATTTGGGGGGCCCTAAGCAGCTTGTATAGTGAGCCTATAGGGTGGATCGGCCCTGGTTTGATGGCATGGCACAGTGGCTGCATTTGATGGCACAGTGGCGACAATTGATGGCACAGTGGTGACAATTGATGACACAGTGGCTGCATTTGATGGGCACAGTGGCTGCATTTGATGGGCACAGTGGCTGCATTTGATGGGCAGAGTGGTTGCAATTGATGGGCACAGTGAGGCTGCAATTGTTTTTTTTTTTTTCGTTTGTTTGCGCCCCCCCCCCGAAAATTTTGAGCACCAGCCGCCACCGGTCTTCAATAAACAAATCTTGAAGAGATCTCTAATGGCCTGTCAATGTTAAACGAATTTGCAGTGACCTCTAGGAAACTAATATATATACGATTTAAATCTCTTGACATTGAAACTGTGAAATAACACACACTTATAGCCCTCTCACCTGCAAACTACTGAGCTTTGATGGACTTGATGGCATTTCCCAATCATAAAGTCTGCTAACCAAGTACGGTGTGAACTGCCCATTTATGCTACATTTATGCTGATCAATGGCAAAGCAGCCCCTCAGTATACTCCGACTCCAAAAGCAGCTTCATAGTGTGAAATACAAGCACCTTGGGTAAACTAAAGCAAGACTTGGTTTTCAGGAATGTACAATGTACAGCATTACTCATGTAGCACTACCCCCATAGGAGCTGCTGGTTTAAATTTGGGCCTTGCACGTTAACTCGCTCTTTGTTGTCTAAAGGATGAGATGAGAGTCTAAGAAACTTCAATGTCCACACAAGTAGTAAATCCCTTTTGTGTCAGGTTTTATTTCACACAAACTTGTGTAGGTAGAGGGATGGAGGGTCAGGGGAAGGTTCAGGCAAACGATGCAGATCCCTGGAGAACTTCTACGTTTCAAAAGTCACACTCACCACTTTCCTCTGAGTGGGTATTGCTCACCCGGATGATGCACGGACAAAAAGAATAGAATACAGTCTCTGCCAAAGACCTTTCTTTGAAAGTAGAAATAAACTGTTCCAGAATCCTCTGTCACAGGATTTAGTACCCTGGATTTCCAGCTGTACAGTTTAGAGCCTTTAAGCCGACCCGGCAACACTGTAAGGCAGTGGTCTCAAAGTACCGGCCCGCGGGCCATTTGCGGCCCGCGGACCAGTTATAAATGGCCCGCAGGCAGGGGGGAAGTGAGGGGAGCAAAAAAAAATATTATTTTTTTTTCTTTTGAGCTGGCGCCATCTGGTGGTGAGACGTTGGTATTACAAGTTAAACAGCAATTCTAATGTCATTTTACACTATTTTCACTGCCATATTCTTCCCTCTAATTAGAACCCCCAAACATTATATATATTTTTTATCCTACCACCCTAGAGAATAAAATAGAGATCGTTGCAATACTTTCTGTTACGCCGTATTTGCGCAGCGGTCTTACAAGCGCACTTTTTTGGGAAAAAATTACATTTTTTTTAATTAAAAAATAAGACAACAGTAAAGTTATCCCCATTTTTTTTAATATTATGAAAGATAATGTTACGCCGAGTAAATTCATACCCAACATGTCACGCTTCAAAATTGTGTCCGCTTGTGGAATGCCGACAAACTTTTTTACCCTTTAAAATCTTCATAGGCGACGTTTAAAAAAATCTACAGGTTGCATGTTTTAAGTTACAGAGGAGCTAGAATTATTTCTCTCACTCTACCAATCGCGGCGATACCTCACATGTGTGGTTTGAACACCGTTTACATATGCGGGCGCTGCTCACGTATGTGTTCGCTTCTGCGCGCAAGCTCGTCGGGACGGGGTGCGTTTTCTGGCTCCTAACTTTTTTAGCTGGCTCCTAGATTCCAAGCAAATTTGTCAAACCCTGACTTACACCAGTGCTGGTGGTAATAATGCGCTCGCTGACACCAGTGCTGGTGGTAATAATGCGCTCGCTGACACCAGTGCTGGGGGTTAATAATGTGTTCGCTGACACCAGTACTGTTGTATTTGAAGTTTGAAAGTTTGCATGCGGCCCCCCATGGCATATGAAAACTTGTCTTGTGGCCCTCAGGTAATTTGAGTTTGACACCCCTGCTGTAAGGCATCATAGAATACGGTGCATCCTCCAATAAAGTTACCAGGCCTCTCCCAAGACACCAGCCTTCCACTTGGTCCTCCCCAGGACAGGTCCTCCCCTGTTTTCCTCCATTGAGTGGCTTCCTCCCGCATCGTTTCATGGATCAAAAACAGGTTATTTACTGATTTGGATCCATGGAACCACAAAGTGTGCATTGTGCACAGGTAATTGCACGTGTGCTGATATTGGCGTGCTGCGTTGCGAAGCTTTGTATTTTAACTTGCACTTTTCTTCTTACTTTCTTAAACATGTAAAGGGTTTACGGCAGCCTTTATCACACTTTTTACATCAGAGGAACCCTATACAATTAACTTAAAGTGGTTGTAAAAGCACAAGGTTTTTTCCCTTCATGCATTCTATGCATGAAGGTAAAAAAAACTTCTGTGTGCAGCAGCACCCCCAGCCTTACCCAATATTTACCTGTGCCCCCTCTCAATCCAGCATTGTCCACGAGAGCCTTGCCTCTCCAGGGACTCACACTCCTGATTGGCCAATGGCTCCCACTGCTGTCAATCACAGTCAGTGAGCCAATCAGGAGACAGAGGGGACGGGGCTGAGCTGCAGCTCCATGTGAGAATGAACACCTGATTGGGTACCCCTAGAGCAAGCTGCTTGCTGTGGTGGCGCCCAGCAGACGGGAGGGGTCAGGAGCAACGGCGTGGGACCAGAGAAGAGGAGGATCGGTGGTTTTTCACAAAGCTGGTAAGTATAATACGTTTGCTATTTAAAAAAAAAGAAACAAGGCTTCATTTCACTTTAAGGTCTCAGGAAACCCCTGCTAAAATGAATTAACTGGGGGGGGGGGGGGGGGGTCAGTGGGAGGAATGACCCTTATATTACTGGTCATTGAAAATACTTACATTGGTGGTCAGAATGACGCCCTTACAGACAAGCTAAAATGCCTCTGACTCTGCCATGTGGTGTTAAACTATGCAGAAACCATTAGATAGGAGGTAAATTAGCCACAGCTCATGGAACAGCTAGTAGATTCTGGAGAAGTCTTTCTCAACCCGTTTAACTAGGGTAGCACTACCCCCACAAGGGCTGCTGGTAACTGACTCCCCTATTCCTACACAGTCAGTCAACACGCTTTTTCCACTTGCATTTGGACACAGAAAATTAGTCTCTGGGCTTGTTTTTTTTTTTGTTTTTGTTTTTTAGGGATAACAAGATGGATGGGGTAGAGGGGTTATGGGATGCCCAACTAGACTGAAAATAATAATTGGGGACAACTTCCTTTCTCTGTACAAAATAAAGTTCTTGGACTGGTCTCCTTCCTGAACTTAAGGATCATTGTCAAAAGTCCCTTGAGGACTAGGAGCTATCAGCCCCCGTTCGCAAAATAATACAAAATGTTGCAAACTGCATGCAAGATTATCTCCTCTCCTCGGTAAGACATCTCCCAGCTCCACTGCCTGCAGGTTCTACCAGTCCTCCTAGCTGCTTGTCTACTAGCCCACCTGGCTGCTCTACAGATCTCCTAGGACAAGGGAAAAAGGGATTAAGCACAGCGCTGTCCTTTTAAAAGCTTGCTACATGTGGCAGTCTCTCCCCTTGTGAATATATGGGTGTGCTGATGTACTCACTCTGTCCTCCTTGCTCCCTGATGATTTTTAGGCAAGTATACTTCTCAAACTGTTCTGCTGATAGGATCTTCCCAAGCCAGCCTGAAGCCAACATAGAGATAGAACCCCCTAAACCTAAGGGACCCCTTTTTGGACACTGACTGCCTCCTCGGCACTCCATCTTCCACCTGACCTCCTGCTGCCTAGGCTCTGCCATATGTAAGGGCTGATCCACCCATCCTGCCAGGACATTTTGTCTGGGGATTGGTCAGACTCCCCTAAGTATGCAGATCAGGATCTCCTAGCCTCCACCCACTAACTTTCAGAAGGTTCTAGATCTAGGGAGAGGTACCAAAGACCTGCACCTGTAGAGCTATCCAGCCTGAGCTTAAGTAACCTAACCCAATTTCAGACTCACATACTGTAGCTTACCATGAGTCAGAAGCATAAAATTACCTACACTAACACTAGTAGCACACAAGAGGTTGCTACACTAGAAAAGCACCAATACCAGTTTTTCCAGAGTAAGTACGAGTACCAATACTTTTCCCAGTGGTGCATTTTGGCTTTGTGCTGCAAGACTAAAATCAGGCACCCCCCCCCCCATCTAAATTTGTCCCACATCAGCCCTAGTACCGTTCTTGTCTCAGGGTCTGATGGGGAAGTGGCAGCTGCTCACAGTGAACAGCTGCGACTTCCTCATCAGACCCTGAGACATGATTCATCCAAATGCCATATATAGAATTAGTGCCTATGATCTGATGTTCGCGTGATACCTCACATGTGTATGACAATCACTATTTGCATGCGTGCGGAACTAACACGTGCGTTTGCCTTTGTGCGCGAGGATGAGGGCATTTAAAAAAAAAATCCTTATTCATTTATTTATTATTTTTTATTTTTACACTGTTCCTTTTATTGCTGTCACAAGGATGTTTACATTCCTTGGACTGCGACAGGTACTCTTTATGGAGAGATCTGGGGTCTATAAGACTCTGCATACCTCCTCTGCACTTAAATGCATAAAAAACACCAAGATCTTTGTTTTTAAATGCTTAGATGTTTAAAAACGGACGCCGATGGTTTCCAGTAAACCGGAAATGATGTCATCGCTTTCGGTTTACTGTTACGAACAGCCAATCAAAGCAGATCCCAACTTTGCTTGGCTGTCCGGATAGCTGGTGCATGTGTCTGCTGGTCGGTCGGGTTTACGGTTAGGGCAGGAGAGCCAGAGAGCCGCAGAAGGAGGCAAGAGGGGGGATGTCCCCTCCCACTGCTTGTAATAGAAATTGAGCGGCTAGTAAGCTACTCCGATTGCTATTACAAGAGAGCCAACTGCCATCTCTAAAAAACTATACCGGGGCGATGCCTGCAGCTGCAGTAGGGCTTGCTGTACTTTTCCCCACCAAAAACAAGTGCATATTACCCCAACACACCAGTGCGAACTGCCCTCTTATTATTTAGAGGTCCTTGCATTAGCATGTATTTAAAAACATATGCCAACGCATCGTGTCACGTACATGGTTGGAGGCCGAAGTGCTGAGAGGTCTCCCCTTGTGGCTGAGTGCAGAGCACCCTTGAAGGTGGTACAGGGAATGCTGTGCCCAAAGAAACATAGTTTGCAAGTTTGCAGAGCTGGTCACTGGATGGTAGCAGGATGTACTGCAGGGCAGGTTTCCTTAAAGCAGAGCTCTACTCAAAAGTTGAACTTCCACTCATTCGTCTCCTCCTCCCCTCCGATGGCACATTTGGCCCCTTTAGGGGGAGAGGGGAACAGGTACCTGTTTTTGACATGTACCGTTCCCCACTTCTGGGAGAGACAGTGACCCCACTTGCCAAAAGTTTGGCACCCCTCCTCCTTCCTCCGCCACAATTAGAAAGCACAGCGCTCTTCACGCATGCACAGTAGAGAACCGGTTGTGAAGCCGAAAGGCTTCACTGCCGGGTTCTCTTACCAGGAATGGTGGCGACTGCACCTGAAGATCGGTTGCGGTGCCAACATTGCAGGCGCCTTGGACAGGTAAGTGTTCATATATTAAAAATGTGTAGCTGCTGACTTTTAATTTTTCGTGGGGGCTGGACTGCCTCTTTAAAGCGGGGGTTCACCCTAAAAAAAAAAAAAAATATTTGTCTACCATGCCATCCAGCATACTAGCGTCAGCTACAGTATGCCTTTATTTAAAAAAATTTCGCTGTACTCACAATTTAATCCATTAGTTAAGTTTCAGACTCCCGCGGGGAGTAGGCGTTCCTATGAAGAGGGGAACATGATTGACGGCCGGCTA